>NC_069500.1:747876764-748211764 GCF_027579735.1 Bombina bombina
AGAGAGGGGAGAGAGTGCAAAATATAGGGGGAGAGAGAGCAAAAGAGAGGGGGGAGAGAGAGCAAAAGAGAAGGGGAGAGTGAGCAAAAGAGAGGGTGAGAGAGAGTGCAAAACAGAGGGGGGAGAGAGAGTAACGGAGAGGGGGAGAGAGAGCAAAAGAGAGGGGGAGAGAGACAGAGCAAAAGAGAGGGGGAGAGAGCAAAAGAGAGGGGGGAGAGAGCAAAAGAGAGGGGGTGAGAGAGCAATAGAGAGGGGAGAGAGCGCAAAAGAGAGGGGGAGAGAGAAAGAGAGAGAGCAAAAGAGAGGGGGGGAGAGCAAAAGAGAGGATTCCACCTGGATGCAGCGTAAGCTGCATACATGTGGATTCCAAAAATGGCAGGGTGGTTCCGTCACCACAATAGACTGCCCTTCCGAAAATGGCAGGGTGGTTCGGTGGTTCCGTCACTACAATAGATTGCCCTCTGGGCAAGCTTTCCCACTAGTAGTGTAATAATGAAATTACACACACAAACACACACACAAATATTTGTACATAATCAAATAATACATTAAGGGACTAGCAGGCCCATTTATCAAGCTCCGTATGGAGCTTGAAGGGCCGTGTTTCTGGCGAGTCTTCAGACTCGCCAGAAACACAAGTTATGAAGCAGTGGTCTAAAGACCGCTGCTTCATAACCCTGTCCGCCTGCTCTGAGCAGGCGGACAGGAACCGCCGGAAATCAACCCGATCGAATACGATCGGGTTGATTGACAGCTCCCTGCTGGCGGCCGATTGGCCGCGAGTCAGCAGGGGGCGGCGTTGCACCAGCAGCTCTTGTGAGCTGCTGGTGCAATGTTAAATGTGGAGAGCGTATTGCTCTCCGCATTTAGCGAGGTCTTGCGGACCTGATCCGCAGTGTCGGATCAGGTCCGCAAGCCCTTTGATAAATGGGCCCCAAAATATCAAGAATAAAGGGAACAATAAAAAAGGCAAATAGTATAATACTGATATTTCATACACAGATACTCATATATGGCATTCAGTAAGTGTTATTGTGCATAACCAAATAATACACTAGGGGGCAGAAATATCAAGAACTAAGAGAAAGATTTAAAAAAAAAAAAAAGACAAATAATGTAATGCTAAAATTACAGAGGCTTTTATGCACTGACACATTCCAATATAAATCTACCAACTTAGCGTAGCATACAAGTTACGCGCGTATATTTCACCATTCGCTCGCAATAATTACTCCCATAGGCTAACATGGGACCGCGTCGTAAATCGGTATCCAATATCCAGCGCAAGGCCTTACGTGGCGAAAATGGAGAAATCTTACTCCATTTTTACCTCGCCATAAAAGGCAGCCGTAGCAGGCCTTGCGCTGAGTATGGGAGCACCGTAACTCCCAAAAATGCCTGCAAAAATAAACTAATACCTAACGCATGCGCAATGTCTATCTACCTGTCAACCGCAATCCCCCACCGCTATAACTAATAAAGTCTATTAACCCCTAAACCGCCATAGCCCACAATGCAATAAACCTATTCTAGTATTAACCCCTAAACCGCCATAGCCCACATAGCCTATTAAATGTATTAACCCCTAATCTGCCGCCGCCAACGTTGCCGCCACTATAATAAAGTTATTAACCCCTAAACCTACTTCTAACCCTAACACCCCCCTAACTTAAATATTATTTAAATAAATGTAAATAAATTTACTATTATTAACTAAATTATTCCTATTTAAAAGTAAATACTTACCTATAAAATAAACCATAAGATAGCTATAATATAATTAATAATTACATTGTAGCTATTTTAAGATTTATTTTTATTTTACAGGCAACTTTGTATTTATTTTAACTAGGTAGAATAGTTATTAATAACTACCTAGTTAAAATAAATACAAATGTACCTGTAAAATAAATCCTACCTAAGTTACAATTACACCTAACACTACACTATCATTAAATTTTTTTAATTAATTAACTACAATTACCTAACATTAAATACAATAAAATAAAATAAACTAAAGTACAAAAAAAACAAACAAACACTAAATTACAGAAAATAAAAAAAATTACAAGAAGTTTAAACTAATTACACCTAATCTAAGCCCCCTAATAAAATAAAAAAGCCCCCCAAAATAATAAAATTCCCTACCCTATACTAAATTACAAATAGCCCTTAAAAGGGCTTTTTGTGGGGCTTTGCCCGAAAATGAATCAGCTCTTTTACCTGTAAAAAAAGAAATACAACCCCCCAACATTAAAACCCACCACCCACACACCAACCTTACTCTAAAACCCACCCAATCCCCCCTTAAAAAAACATAACACTAACCCCTTGAAGATCACCCTACCTTGAGCCGTCTTCACCTAGCCGGGCAGAAGTCTTCATCCGATCCGGGCAGAAGTCTTCATCGAATCCGGGCAGAAGAGGTCCTCCAGATGGGCAGAAGTCTTCATCCAAGCGGCATCTTCTATCTTCTTCCATTCGTCGAGGAGCGGCTCCATCTTGAAGACATCCGGCGCGGAGCATCCTCTTCTTACGACGTCCCAATGAAGAATGAAGGTTCCTTTAAATGACGTCATCCAAGATGGCATCCCTTCAATTCCGATTGGCTGATAGAATTCTATCAGCCAATCGGAATTAAGGTAGGAAAAATCCTATTGACTGATGCAATCAGCCAATAGGATTGAGCTTGCATTCTATTGGCTGATTGGAACAGCCAATAGAATGCAAGGTCAATCCTATTGGCTGATTGGATCAGCCAATCGGATTGAACTTCAATCCGATTGGCTGATTGCATCTAAAATCGGAATTGAAGGGACGCCATATTGGATGACGTCATTTAAAGGAACCTTCATTCTTCGTTAGGACGTCGTAAGAAGAGGATGCTCCGCGCCGGATGTCTTCAAGATGGAGCCACTCCTCGTCGGATGGAAGAAGATAGAAGATGCCGCTTGGATGAAGATTTCTGCCTGTCTGGAGGACCTCTTCTGCCAGGATTCGATGAAGTCTTCTGCCCGGCTGGGTGAAGACGGCTCAAGGTAGGGTGATCTTCAAGGGGTTAGTGTTATGTTTTTTAAGGGGGATTGGGTGGGTTTTAGAGTAAGGTTGGGTGTGTGGGTGGTGGGTTTTAATGTTGGGGGGTTGTATTCTTTTTTTACAGGTAAAAGAGCTGATTACTTTGGGGCAATGCCCCACAAAAAGCCCTTTTAAGGGCTATTTGAAATTTAGTATAGGGTAGGGAATTTTATTATTTTGGGGGGCTTTTTTATTTTATTAGGGGGCTTAGATTAGGTGTAATTAGTTTAAACTTCTTATAATTTTTTTTATTTTCTGTAATTTAGTGTTTTTTTTTTTTTGTACTTTAGTTTATTTTATTGTATTTAATGTTAGGTAATTGTAGTTAATTAATTTAATTTATTTAATGATAGTGTAGTGTTAGGTGTAATTGTAACTTAGGTTAGGATTTATTTTACAGGTACATTTGTATTTATTTTAACTAGTTAGCTATTAAATAGTTAATAACTATTTAATAACTATTCTACCTAGTTAAAATAAATACAAAGTTGCCTGTAAAATAAAAATAAATCTTAAAATAGCTACAATGTAATTATTAATTATATTGTAGCTATCTTAGGGTTTATTTTATAGGTAAGTATTTAGTTTTAAATAGGAATAATTTAGTTAATAATAGTAAATTTATTTAGATTTATTTAAATAATATTTAAGTTAGGGGGTGTTAGGGTTAGACGTAGGTTTAGGGGTTAATAACTTTATTATAGTGGCGGCGACATTGGTGGCGGCAGATTAGGGGTTAATACATTTAATAGGCTATGTGGGCTATGGCGGTTTAGGGATTAATACTTGAATAGGTTAATTGCGTTGTGGGCTATGGCGGTTTAGGGGTTAATAATTGAGTTATTACTTGCGGTGTGGGTTTGATGGCGGATATAGGGATTAATATTTTAAATAGGCATATTGCGTTGTGGGGGCTTGTCGGTCTAGGGGTTAATACATTTAATATTAAAAATGAGAGGGGGGGATTGCGGATATAGGGGTTTTACATGTCAGGCTTATTTTTGGGAGGCATGTTAGACTTTTAAAGGAGATTTGTTATTTTCTTTACTTTTCTTAGGCGCCGGCAGTTTCTAAAGTGCCGTAAGTCACTGGCGACTCCAGAAATTTGTATTTACCCTCATTTCTGGACATCACTAGTTTATCAGACTTACAGCACTTTATGAACTGCCGGCAAGGTTTATGTAATACCCTGATGTGCGAGGTGAAATTACGGGCGGCGCAGGTTCCCACGCTTGCGCCAAAACCTGCTCATTATATGTGATTGCGCCCTATATTAGCTATAAAGCTTAATTTCTGCATGAACATACCAAAGTGATGGCTCTGCACAACAGCAAATCAGTGGTGGCTTTGCATAATGAATCAAACAGTGTTGACAATAAATAAAACACATGAACCTGGAGGCATATCTAGACTGACATTACCATGTTTAACAGGAATATGTATTAAGCTGCAGACGGACAAGTTCTCCAGTAGAGAACCTACCCACCTGTAATCGCCATTTGGCAAAAATTAAGACTGCAGAAGAGCATTTGCTCAATCCTTCCCCTGGCGTGAGAGCAGGGCCTGTCAATCACCCCGAACAAGCATGTTTAAAGTGATTTATCACTGCAACTCAGGATAAGAAGTAGAGACTGCTTATTTAACTTGTGGTTGCAGACTCAACCTTGCAAGCCTGAACTGCAAGTTATCTGAAGCTGCAAATGCATTTTAATAAAATATTTTAAAACCCTACAATAGGTCACATTACCTTGCAGTGGAGTACTGGTAAGTTTTGGCCAGGGGATATAGTGATGATAATGAACATGTATACACTAATAAACACCACACTCTGCACTATATGATAATACAAGGTATCTATACACTAATAAACATGCTGTACTGTATAATTAATGCAGAGTACCTATACACTGATAACAACATACTTGCTGCATTGTATCATGAGGTTGAGGTTTCATACACTAAAACCAGCAGGCGACCAGCAGATGAAGAGGCAATAGTGATAAGTGAGATTATATAGTAAAGCTCCCCAGCTATGATTGAATCCCTTCAGATGCCAATAACAATAAGGTAACAAAAAGAGAAGGGATTTTACCATCTTGGCAGCCAGTAACACACAAGGAAATGTTTTTTTTAAACACAAAGTAGTGATTTAACCCCTTTGTGCCAGTAACAGGATAATCATTTTTTACACCTTTTTTGTGCCAGTAATTGATAAATCCATTGTTTAAACAATATGTGTGCCAACAGGAAAAGTGATTGAACCTTTCTGTGCCAGTACTACACACTATTTTATTTTGCTGCAGCACAGGACACCTAAAAACTATAGATTTTAGTGTCCATTATTTTTATATAGATTTTACTAACCTGTTGATATACTGGACTGTCCAGTTTAATAGTGGGCTCCTAGCAACTTCGCCCATCACACTCTCCACCTAACCTGCTTTTCCCTCTCTCCCTAATTCCAAATACATACACACAAAGATTTATATACAGCTAATAGTTCACTTGTTTAATATACAATATTGACTTTGCTTATACTCCTACATTAGATCTCTCCTTTCTTGAAGTCCTCCAAGTTCAAAGATCTTCTGTGAGCTCCATACCTTACAGCAGGAGCTTTTTCATGATAAGACTGGGGATCTTGGTTCTTAGCTAGGAGTCTGTTGGCCATATTTTTAATCAAAATTGTGCATTTTATTTAGGTGTACAGAGAAGTTGCTATTGACATAGAATTACCATACTTGTCCTTAGTTCCTATCCTTGTCCTTGATTTGATTTATACTTTAACTTTGTTAACATCAATGTTTTTTCCCAGATCAATACCTTGCATTCAACAGGGAAATTATGGCAACTTGGGCTGCAGGATCTGTAGAACTGAAGAACCATATTCATTGGCCTCTATTTAACAAGGTCTGGTGGACCTCGCTGAATGCAGAGAGCAATACGCTCTCCGTATTCAGCATTGCACCAGCAGCTCACAAGAGCTGCTGGTGCAATGCCGCCCTCTGCAGACTCGCGGCCAATCAGCCGCCAGCAGGGAGGTGTCAATCAACCCGATCATACTCGATCGGGTAGAATTCCGGCGATGTCTGTCCGTCTGCTCTGAGCAGGCGGACAGGGTTATGGAGCAGCGGTCTTTGCGACCGCTGCTTCATAACTGCTGTTTCTGGCGAGCCTACAGGCTCGCTAGAAACACGGGGCATCAAGCTCCATTCGATGCTTCAAGCTCCATTGTCTCCAAATGCAAAGCATCACCTCTTCTTTCTGACTGTTTCAGCCACTAAGGCTTTCACTATGTTCCACTCTCTGTTTCATTGAGTTATATAACTAGTGTTCTGTATGCTGGTGATTCAAAGCCTCTGCTTTTTCCGCTAATTAATTTATCTTGCCCTGGATCGGCTTTGCTTTTTCTTGGTGTCCAGCTTCCTCTGTCATGCTTTTCTCCTTCATGAGTTATAGTTCCTTCCTGGGTTAATTAAATATTTACTTTTTAACCTCTTTTGATGTCCATGTGAAATATTTGTAGCTCACAGCCAGTTTAATGGACACTTCCTTCTAATTAATTTAATCTAGAGTGGGGGTTGCATTCCAGAAGAGAACATAATCTCTTTACATTTCATGAACCTGCAGACTGTAAATACCTCATTTGAAACCAAATCTCTATATAAAACTCTTGGGTTGCTGCCATTCTGTAACTGTAGACCTTTGTTTGTGGAGTTCCAAGTTGGTAAACTTGCCAATATCGACCACATTGGTGGTTACTGCTATCCTGTACACAGGTTTGGAGTTATGATAGCCTATACACAAAGCAAAAAAATCTTGGCAAAATAAGGCATATGACCAGTCACATGTCACATTCTTTAAGCAGATGAAAACATGTAAAATCATTTTTATGCAATATTCATATTTAATAAAGTGTTTGGTATTTACTGTTAATATTTCACATTCCAATGTTCTAGGGGAATATGTTCTACGTATTTTTATATAAATATTCCTATATGTATTTGTATATATCTATATATAATCGTGTATATATATATATATATATATATATATATATATATATATATATATATATATATATATATATATATATACACACTCACCGGCCACTTTATTAGGTACAACTTGCTAGTACTGGGTTGGACCTCCCTTTGCCTTCAGAACTGCCTTAATTCTTCATGGCAAAGATTCAACAAGGTTTTGGAAACATTCCTCAGAGATTTTGGTCCAAATTGACATGATAGCATCACGCAGTTGTCGGTGCTCTATTGGATTAAGATCTGGTGGCTGTGGAGGCCATTAGAGTACAGTGAACTCATTGTCATGTTCAAGAAACAATTTTGAGATGATTTGAGCTTTGTGACATGGGGGTGAATTATCCTGCTGGAAGTAGCCATCAGAAGATGGGTACAATGTAATCATAAAGGGATGGACATGGTCAGCAACAATACTCAGGTAGGCCATGGCATTTAAACAATGCTCAATTAGTACTAAGGGGCCCAAAGTGTGCCAAGAAAATATCCCCCACACTATTACACCACCACCATCAGCCTGAACCATTGATACAGGGCAGGATGGATCCATGCTTTCATGTTGTTTACGCCAAATTCTGACCCTACCATCTGAATGTTGCAGCTGAAATCGAGACTCATCAAACCAGGCAACATTTTTCCAATCTTCTATTGTCCAAGTTTGGTGAGCATGTGCCAATTTTAGCTATATACAAAGTGATGAGCTGCACCAGAGTACTTCTTTTAAAATGACTTTATTGTTGGTCACCAATAACTTCACCAGGGAAGTAACAACAAAGATGGGGGCTTGGTGGTGTGTGTGGATAACACCCAAAGAGCTATTGCTGACTTCTCGAGTACAGTAACAGGGGAGAGATTTAATCACTATTCCTGCCTTAACTGCAAAGCCACTTACGTGGTATATTTACTTACGTGTATAGAATGTGGAGTCCAATATACGGGTCTCACTTCTAGAGAAACACGAGATAGAATCCGTGAACATGTAAATAATATTAAGGCAGGCAAACTGACTACTCCGTTGATACAGCATTTCAATTTGAAACACAACAAAAAAGCTGACACTTTAAGGTGGACCATTATTGAAAAAGTAAATTGTAAAACTAGAGGTGGGGATAGAGATAAGCTCTTGTCCAAAAGGGAAGCATTCTGGATACACAGGCTAAGAACAAGAATACCATTAGGTTTAAATTCGGAGTTTGATATCATCAATTTCTGGGAATAGTTCTTGGTCTGTGTATTCAGAATGACAATTGGTATGTTTTATTTGCATATATATATATATGCTTTAATTAATGTTAATCTTCGTTAAATTAAAAGAGCAGCATTGACAGCTTGAACTATTCCCACCTCTTATTATAGCAATGTTTTAAAGAATTATAAACACAAGTAAGTAGTTAATGATAATATATAACAGAATGTTATAAAAAGAACAATTCAACAATTATAATTGGGAAGTTTTATTCAACTTTGTTCCCAGAAATAGAGCAAATGTATCAAAGCACTATAATAAGTTTTTTATTTTTTCTGTTTTGTAACGAATTAGATTATTTTGACTAATTCGAGTATATTAATGTATTATAATGTATTGATTTATCGTTTTTCGATGCTTGCAATGATGACACATATAAATTTTGTGACTAGTGAACAGTATGTAACAATTGTTTCTATTTAGAACCGATGTATGTGAAACTGGAATAAATAGGTGTGTTCAGGATAACGCCCAGGATAAATGTTTTTATCCAATCACAATTGTGCACAAGGTATTTAAAGGTAGTTGAGATTAAGAGCTTTATGCTACGACTACGGCCCTATCGGCTGAAAAGCGTCAGCAATAGCTCTTTGGGTGTTATCCACACACACCACCAAGCCCCCATCTTTGTTGTTACTTCCCTGGTGAAGTTATTGGTGACCAACAATAAAGTCATTTTAAAAGAAGTACTCTGGTGCAGCTCATCACTTTGTATATAGCTATTCGAGAAACGGAGCAAGCACATCGATACTTCCATATCCGCAAGGTGATTAAGCCAACACCTGAGGTTGATTTGACGGCGAAAGGATCCAGAAGCCGCGAGCCAAAATAATTGGTGACGTCACACGCCAAGTCACCGCAGGTTCCCGAAAGTGGAGCAACGGCCCAGGAGGAGAGCAGTGACGAAGCCGGAGGCATATGAAGGGACTCTGACTGAGCTAACCCACGGCCTAAAAGCAAATCGGAACGTGAATGCACGCTCTCTGTGGACGGGCGAGTCTCCTTAAAGCTGCGGTATCTGGCAGGGATCCTCAAGCGGGGTGAGTCTCAAATAATACCACCTGTTCCTGCTAATATTCAAAGGAACAGAAGTTTACGTAAACTTTAACAAAACATAAAGACTGTGCAGTTGTTCAGGTGCTCACACGAAAATTGACTTTTTATGTGCCAATTTTAGCCTCAGTATCCTGTTCTTAGCTGACAGGAGTGGCACCTGGTGTGGTCTTCTACTGCTGTAGCCCATCTGCTTTAAAGTTCGACGTGTTGTGCATTTAGACATGGTATTCTGCATACCTTGGTTGTAACGAGTGGTTATTTGAGTTACTGTTGCCTTTCTATCATCTCGAACCAGCCTGCCCATTCTCCTTTGACCTCTGACATCAACAAGGCATTGTCATCCACACAACTGCTCCTCACTGGATATTTTCTCTTTTTCGACTCATTCTCTGTAAACCCTAGAGATTTTTTGTGTGTGAAAATTCCAGTAGATCAGCAGTTGAACAGGGAAATACTCAGACCAGCCCATCTGGCATCAACAACAACAATGCCACGTTCAAAGTCACTCAAATCCCCTTTCTTCCCCATTCTGATGCTCGGTTTGAAGTCGTCTTCACCACATCTAGATGACTAAATGCATTGAGTTGCTGCCATGTGATTGGCTGATTAGCAATTTGTGTCACCAAGCAATAGAACAGGTGTACCTAATAAAGTGGCCGGTGAGTGTATATATGTGAGTGTTTGGATAGATATATATTTTACCAAAAAAAATCATATATTTGTAGAAATATGTATTTATGAATAAACAGAACATATTCTGCTATTTAAAGAACATTGTAATGTGAAATATTCATATTTAATGTTGGCTTAATATTACTCTTGAATCAGAGTTGCGCTGTTCTAATATTGTTTATTGAACTACAAGACTTTGTGAGATCAGGAATTGCAATTATTCTGGAGGTTGCAACTGAAGGATTATTTGAAAATCAGTGGGTGTTACATTGTAAGACAAGCAATTGTCAGGCCCTGAGGCGCTACAAGAGTCTTGCTATTCCTACCTGTATTCCCAGAGTGAGTGTCTGTGGGTGCGCTAAGCCTAGGATGTGTCAGGTCCTGAGACGAGGTACGACCTGTGCTATACCTACTTGAAGTCTTACACTATTTACCCCCCCCCCCCATGTGAAGATAGTTAGGATAGCTCAGTTGTGTATTTTGTTCCTACTGTTTCTTGGGAGCAAAGACTGAATGGGAGGTGTTAAAAGATCATTGCTTACACCTGTTCCTGGCAATCTTGTTCCTGGCCTGCCCTCCTGGTTTTGACCCTAGTGCATTCTCTTGAACTGTGAACTAATAACCCGAATAAAGACCCTGGTAACTTTCTGACTAATGCTATTGAAACTCCCTCTTGTTGTGACAACCAACTTCTGACTGCTTACTTGGTACTGCCCACTGGCGTGTTATTCAACTATTCTTGTGGCTTTTCCAAGTCTACATGTGTATAGTACAGCTTACTCAGAGTTGTTTCCTGCCTATCCCTGCTTATGCTCTGCAACACATCTGATACAAAGGTGATCTCAGTAATTAAACCAGGTATTCACCGTATTACCTTATATTAGTGAACATTTGACTTGGGACTTGGATTAACAATTTTTTATATGTGACCACCTTGCTCTGACATTTTGTTCACTTTGCTCAATTTAATTATATTTTAAGGGATCTTATTAAGATACAAATTTCTCTGATTTAAAGAAAATTATTATTTACAGATAAGTGGTACAGCTATCGGTACCATCTTTTCTCCCTGTTATGCCAATTTATATATGCTGGTATGGGAAAAAATGTGTTTTTGAAAATCCAACATGTGATGCAAATCTGGTAACTTATAATAGATACATAGATGACTTCATCTTTATTTGGAAAGGTATAAGGGATGTTTTGAACAACCTTTATGTGTTTTCTGAATGCTAAAGTCTGTCACATAGAACTTAATAATTGGGAATGTAGCCAATTGTCCTTTATTTTCTTAGATTTAAAAATCTATATTGAAAAAGGGTTTATTAAAACAAAACCAACAAAATGTAAACCAACTTATGTGAATAATTACATTGAAATTAATAGGTACCATTTTAAAACTTGACTGGTTAAAGGGATGGTAATTTTTTTGTGAAATGCTAGAGTTTACCATTGGAACAAATAAAGGGGACTTTCATTTATGAAGTATAAAATACTTCATGCTGAAAGTTCCTTTATTTGTCTGAAGCTTTCGCCACACTGAGCTGCGCAGGCAGCCCACGGCAGAACACTATTTGCTCTGAGGTGATGTTTCCACCTCTTAGCAAATAGCCGTGCGCTCCAACTGGCGCCAAGCCGGATAGCCTGCACAGCTATTGGCTAAGAGGTGGAAACGTCACCTCTCAGCAAACTAGCATTCTGCCGCGGGCTGCCTAAGCAGCTCAGCATGGCTAACGCTTCAAACAAATAAGGGAACTTTCAGTCATGAAGTATTTTATACTTAAAGGGACAGTCAACACCAGAATTTTTGTTGTTTAAAAAGATAGATAATCCCTTTATTACCCATTCCCCAGTTTTTTGCAAAACCAACACTGTTATATTAATACACTTTTTACTTCTGTGACTAACTTGTATCTAAGCATCTTCTGACCGCCCCTAATCACATGACTTTTAGTTATTTTGCATACAGTTGCATTTTAGCCAATTAGTGCAGTGTCTGCCACTAGCCACGGGCGTGATCACAATGCTATCTATATGGCCTACATGAGCTTGCTCTCCCCTGCTGTGAAAAGTAAATAAAATAGAGGCGGCCTTCAAGGGCTTAGAAATTATCATATGTGCCTTCCTAGGTTTGCTTTCAACTAGAATACCAAGAGAACAAAGCAAAATTGTTGATAAAAGTAAATTGGAAATTTGTTTAAAATGACATGCCCAATTTGAAAAATGAAAGTTTTTTTTGGACTTGACTGTCCCTTTAACCCCTTAATGACCACAGCACTTTTCCATTTTCTGTCCGTTTGGGACCAAGGCTATTTTTACATTTTTGAGGTCTTTGTGTTTAGCTGTAATTTCCCTCTTACTCATTTACTGTACCCACACATATTATATACCGTTTTTTTCGCCATTAAATGGACTTTCTAAAGATACCATTATTTTCATCATATCTTATAATTTACTATAAATTTTTTTTATAAAATATGAGGAAAAAATTGAAAAAAACACACTTTTTCTAACTTTGACCCCCAAAATCTGTTACACATCTACAACCACCAAAAAACACCTGTGACAGACCCTTCTGTCAGGACTGAAGGAGTTAATTGTGTTTAGCTAAGAAACTAATTTCTAAAGACAGAGTTGCTGGCTCCAGCTATAATCTAATTAGTGCTAAGCATTCTATTGTTTGATCACCTCCAGAGAGAAAACGCCTAAGTGATAAGAAGGGCCAAGAGTGTCTTGTAGTTCAAGTGTTTAAGTAATATAATTCTATTGTATCATGTCAAAGGGCTTGTTCCCTCCATGTAATGTACAACAGTCTTTCAACCCCCATCTGGGGGGGGGGGGGTGTCAAACCTGTATAAATACTAGGCATCTAGCCTTTAATAAATGTCATTTCTGTTTTAAACCTGAAAACTGGCTTGGTTGTGAATTGCTGATTCCCTATGCAGGACATTGTTCATCTGGTATTAACCTTGGTATCCTGTTGGTACCGTAACAATTGGTGGCAAGCGACGGAATGAACCTTATCGCCCAGAAGAGCAACTACACAAGCCAGTAACCTCAGGAAGAGGGGGATTATTACAATACTGACTAAGATGGAAAAGAGAAAAGTAAATTTTGCAGCTTTTAAAAACTTCCTGGAAACAGAAGGAGAGATTGATGGGTACCTTGCGGATTTTGAGAGGCAATGTGCACTACACAAGGTACCCGCAGAGGACTGGGTCACGATATTATCTGGAAAATTATCCGGCCGGGCCAGAGAGGCTTTTCGGGCCATTCCAGATGAGGAAGTCAGGGATTATAATACGGTAAAAGAGGCTCTGCTCTCCAGGTATGCGGTTACACCGGAGGCATACCGGAGGCGGTTCAGAGACACTGTTAAATTAGCTGGAGATTCCTACCTTGAGTGGGCATGTAAGGTGCACCGCACAGCAGCTCACTGGATAGCGGGGTGCCAAGCCATATCTGGGGAAGAGGTGCTGCAGCTATTCCTGTTGGAACATTGCTTCGACAAGTTACCCGCAGGAGTTCGAGAGTGGGTTCGGGACCGTAAACCCTCCACCCTGCAGGAAGCGGCTCGCTTGGCAGATGAGTATACGGATGCCCGCAAACTGGACACTGCTACCACTAAGCCCCCTGCTAGAGTGGAGTACAGACCCCCAGTCACCCCAGCAGCTGCCAGTTACCAAACCCCGGCGCACCGCTATACCACACGGCCTCCGGCCACGAACTACCCTCAGAGAGCCTGGTTCAATTTGCGGGGCTACTCACAACCGATTCGATGCTTTGGATGTAAGCAACTAGGGCACAAAAGACCAGAGTGTCCCCTAAACGCAGCGAACCAAGCGCAGTCCTGGAGAAGACCTGCCGGCGGAATCCCACGTAATCCTCAGCCTGCGGCCCGCTACGTAGAGGCGCAAGAATGCTGGAGCATCCTACATGAGGCAGACCTTGTGCAAGCTGCCCACCGGAATAACCGGCAACTGGTTAAAGTGAATGGGAAGAAGGTCAGTGGTCTACGGGATACTGGTGCTACCATGACCTTGCTTCAAAAGAACTTGGTGTCTGAGAAACAGTACACTGGAGACACTGTGGCTGTGAGGGTAGCAAGGGGCGATGTGTTCAGCCTACCTGTTGCCAGGGTACATTTGGATTGGGGAGTGGGCGCTAGATCTGTGAATGTGGGGGTCAAGAAGGACTTACCTGCTGATGTTCTTCTTGGAAATGACTTGGCCCCCCTTGTTTCTGCCTACGCTCCTATGGGTCCCGCTGATGTTAACTCTGTGACTACCCGTGCCCAGATCCGT
This sequence comes from Bombina bombina, assembly GCF_027579735.1. Lineage (NCBI taxonomy): Eukaryota > Metazoa > Chordata > Amphibia > Anura > Bombinatoridae > Bombina > Bombina bombina. The sequence continues at coordinate 747,891,155 of NC_069500.1, forward strand.
GCAGCAGAGACTGACCCACCTGCTGCTAAGCCCCAGGACGCTGAGCTCAGTAAATCTCTATCCGCTATTGATATGTGGAGGTCCCGTTACAATGCGCTGATGAAGGAGAAGAGGAGCGCAGAGGAAAAAGCACGTTTAGAACGTGAATCTCTGCTAGACAAGCTGCACCGACAGACTGCAGAAAACACCAGCTTGAGAGTGGGACATGAAACCTTAAAGACAAACTTAGCGACACTTGAGGAGAAGCTGACGCTGGCTCATAGTGAGGTGCAGCAACTCAAGGGCACCCTATGTCATTATGAAGGGATTGTGGATACCTATAAAGAGCAGGTACAGAAAACTCGTAAAGAAGCTGATGGGATTTTGAAGGACTGTTTAGCCCTAGTCTGGGCACTGAGGAAGTTGAACCCTTCTTTGTATGGACAGGAATTCTCTCTCATAACGGGAATACAGATGGATTGTCCTGGCAAACTGACATGCCTACCACCTCCTAGTCCGGTCATCCCCAGGTTGACCCGCCAAAGGGTCAAGCCGGGTCTGCCGGAGTGTTCCACAACGGGGGAGATATGTGACAGACCCTTCTGTCAGGACTGAAGGAGTTAATTGTGTTTAGCTAAGAAACTAATTTCTAAAGACAGAGTTGCTGGCTCCAGCTATAATCTAATTAGTGCTAAGCATTCTATTGTTTGATCACCTCCAGAGAGAAAACGCCTAAGTGATAAGAAGGGCCAAGAGTGTCTTGTAGTTCAAGTGTTTAAGTAATATAATTCTATTGTATCATGTCAAAGGGCTTGTTCCCTCCATGTAATGTACAACAGTCTTTCAACCCCCATCTGGGGGGGGGGGGTGTCAAACCTGTATAAATACTAGGCATCTAGCCTTTAATAAATGTCATTTCTGTTTTAAACCTGAAAACTGGCTTGGTTGTGAATTGCTGATTCCCTATGCAGGACATTGTTCATCTGGTATTAACCTTGGTATCCTGTTGGTACCGTAACAACACCCATGCTAAATAGTTTCTAAATTTTGTCCAGAGTTTATAAATACCCAATGTTTACATGTTCTTTGCTTTTTTTGCAAGTTATAGGGCCATAAATATAAGTAGCACTTTGCTATTTCCAAACCACTTTTTTTCAAAATTAGCGCTAGTTACATTGGAACACTGATATCTTTCAGGAATCCCTGAATATCCCTTGACATGTATATATATTTTTTTAGAAGACATCCCAAAGTATTGATCTAGGCCCATTTTGGTATATTTCATGCCACCATTTCACCGCCAAATGCGATCAAATAAAAAAAAAAAGTAAACTTTTTCCAAATTTTAGGTTTCTCACTGAAATCATTAACAAACATTTTGTGCAATTATGGCACAAATGGTTGTAAATGCTTCTCTGGGATCCCCTTTGTTCAGAAATAGCAGACATATATCGCTTTGGCGTTGTTTTTAAGTAAGTAGAAGTCCGCTAAATGCTGCTGCACACCACAAGTGTATTATGCTCAGCAGTGCAGGGGTTAATTAGGGAACTTGTAGGGAGCTTGTAGGGTTAATTTTAGCTTTAGAGTAGTGTAGTAGACAACCCCAAGTATTGATCTAGGCCCATTTTGGTATATTTCAGGCCACCATTTCACCGCCAAATACGATTAAATTAAAAAAAATAGTCAACTTTTTCACAAACTTTAGGTTTCTCACTGAAATTATTTAGAAACAACTTGTGCAATTATGGTACAAATGGTTGTAAATGATTCTCTGGGATCCCCTTTGTTCAGAAATAGCAGACATATATGGCTTTGGTGTTGCTTTTTGGTAATTAAAAGGCCGCTAAATGCCACTGCGCACAAAACGTGAATTATGCCCAGCAGTGAAGGGGTTAATTAGGTAGCTTGTAGGGAGCTTGCAGGGTTAATTTTAGCTTTAGTGTAGAGATCAGCTTCCCACCTGACACATCAGACCCCCTGATCCCTCCCATAGAGCTCTCTTCCCTCCCCCACCCCACAATTGTCCCCGCCATCTTAAGTACTGGCAGAAAGTCTGCCAGTACTAAAATAAAAGGTTTTTTTTTTTTACTTTTTTTTTTTAAGCATATTTACATATGCTGCTATGTAGGATCCCCCCTTAGCCCCCAACCTCTCTGATCCCCCCCAAAACAGCTCTCTACCCCCCCCCCCTGCCTTATTGGGGGCCATCTTGGGTACTGGCAGGTGTCTGCCAGTACCCAGTTTGCATATAAAAATGTTTTTTTTTTATTTATTTTAGTTTTTTCTGTAGTGTAGCTCCCCCCCCCGATCAATCCCCCACCCCCTCCCAGATCCCTTCCATTACGTTTTTTTATTATTTATTTTGTATTATTTTATGTTTCTGTAGTGTAAGTTTCTGTAGTGTAAGCGGTTCCCACCCGCTCCCTCCCCGTGCACGCGCCCTCCCGCCACCCCCTGTGCACGCGCGCGTGCCTGTGCGCGCCCCCGGCGATCCCGCCCCCGATCCCGCCCCCCTCTCTGACTAAGAAGCCATCGATGGCCGCCCACCCACCTCCCATTTACGCTCCCACCCACCAACAAATGCGGCCATCGATGTCCGGTGCAGAGAGGGCCACAGAGTGGCTCTCTCTGCACCGGAGGGGCAAAAATTGTTATTGCAGGATGCCTCGATATCAAACCGAGGACGTGCAGGGTACGTTCTCAGGCATTAACTGCCTTTTTTCTGAGGACGTACCCTGCACGTCCTCGGTCGTTAAGGGGTTAATGACTGAAAGTCCCCTTTATTTGTTCCACTGGTAAATCCTAGCATTTCACAAACGCTAGGATATACCATCACTTTAATGTTCCCAACAGTCAAATGTATAGATGTAGTAATCATCAAGTTTAAACAAGCAGACAAATCAAATCAAATCAAGAAATTGGAAATACAGATAGAAGTGATTAATGAAGTGCAGTATACCTAGTGTGCCCAAAACCTAGACCAGAATCTACCAGTAGATCTGTAAGTGCTAACTGTTAAATCAGAAGACGGATGTATCATTTCCTATTTCCCTCTCAGCCAGTAGTGATAGTATTGGCTCATGTTAAAACAAATGTAAAGATCTGTTTTGCACATCTATACAGTATTCTGCAGCACTCTAGTATTCTCAACTTTAAAAAATGTAAAAAAAAAAAAAAAAAAAAGAAAATCAGATTTGTATGCAAGCTCAGATTTTCCTATGCTATGATAAAAAGTGGATCCAGGTCAGTACAGACAAGTTCAGAAGAAAAGCAACAGCGCTAAAGTCCCCCTTTCCATCTATAAAAACATTACATTGCAGTTTAAAAGGGAAACTCAAGTCAAAATTAACATTTTATGATTCAGATAGAACATAACTTAAAAAAAAATATCCAATTTTAGTTTGATTATTAAATTGTGCACTTTTTTTACATGGGCACTTTCTGAAACATCAGCTTTGTCCTATTGGGCATGTGCAAGGTTTCACAATCTATACATATAGGAGTCTGTGATTCACTGATGGATGTCACATGATACAAGAGGAAATCAACTTTGAAATTTGCTAGGAAACAATCCACTAATCCACTGCTCATCTGAAATATAAGCAGAAATAAAGTAGGGGAGCCTTTTATTAGTGTAGGTTACCAGTCTATATATCTCCTATGTATCTATCTATCATATTTATTATCACTATGTAAATTTTCTTTCATTAGCTTTTGTTATTGCATTGTTTATTTATTATGCATCTGTTTATTATGCCATTCTTCTTTAATATAAACATATTTGCATTATATATTTATTGGCAAACATGCTTCTAGAAAAAGTTATCACTGTTTTAGTGTTAACATTTTTCTCTGCATGTGCATGTGAAGCATAGCTAGATATTCTCAGTGCACCAGTATTTTTCAAATACTGCAGTCACTCAGAGCATCAGTGGGGCTTGTATTCTATCTGCAATTAACATACTGAGTCATTACCAGGTGGTACAAGCACCTTAGGCTATTATTGAGCAAGTGCTGTGTTTAAAATGCTGGTGCACGGTGCATACTTAAATACACTTTTGAAACAGCTTTTATTAGAAGCATTTTTGCTAATACATGTATAATACAAAAATGCTTCTATTCAAAATTGAAATGCATCCATGTGGCTTTCAATTTTGGTTGGAATGTCCCTTTAATAGTCCTTTAAGCATTCATATGTGTAACATTTATGCTGATCTTAAAAAAAGACAAGGAGCAATCAGATGTCTGATAACAACTTTACTGGACTAAATTATTCAGTGAACAGGTTAGTCAGGAATATATCTGCATCATATTAGACATGTGCATTCAGCGATACATTTTATAAACAATTGCTGAATATGGCCACGGGTAGCAACAATCAGTTTTTGTAGCCAGACTTATTTGTGTGAAAATGCAGCACTGTTCAAATCTAGATCTTTGTATGTTGCACTTTCACAAGAGTAAATCCGGTTATTTATAGACTTGTACATTCGTTTCGTCACAAATGCACATTTTAACAAAACGAATATCCGAATGAATGCACAAAGAAAATGAAAGAAAACCAAAAACAAAAATACTGACAAAAATCATCAATATTCAATTATTTCCTTTAATGTTTTTGAAGGGGTTAATACTTATCTTAACACTTTACCCCATCTTCTTCTTGCCAGACCGCCGGCCCAGCTAACAGAAGGCATAGCAAGCTCTGCTCCCAGGACTTGTACTGAAGTCAGTGCAGGTCCTGTGAGCTGAGCACATTAAGCTGCTGTTAGCGCTGCCAGGAGTCTGGCAAGAGGATCGGGTTAGCGTGTTCTCCAGAACGCGTTAAGGTAAGTAGTGTAGCTACAGGTGAACATTTGCATTCATTTTAACATAAACAAATGTAAATGTTTAGCTAAAATTCAGTATTTATTTTGTTTTACACTAAACATAACAAATACCAAATGATGGTGCAGCCAACGAATATTTGGAAAAACAAATTTTCTTGAATACTCGGAATGAAAATTTTGTCTGAAATGAAAATTTCTTGGCTGCACATCTCTATCATTTTATCTTTTAAATTTTTTTTTTTAAATGTATTTCTTTATTGAGGTTATTACACATACAGAAAAATAAAACAAGGTTACAATGTAATCAGGGATACAAGGATCTGCTAGTACAATGGTATATCTAAAGAGAAAAAACAAGAATACTAATGGAACTACTGGGGTAACAAGCTTAGGATTGCCGATCTGACAGTATGGTTATCTGCTATATAGTCTTACACTGTAAAAAGTAAGGACTGATTATACTGGGCACGGTTGCTGTGTACTGTATTTAAGATAAACACAAAAAAATCAATCCTAGGATTGATGGTAATGTACACCTAAATAGCACTCACATTCCTAAGAGGAAAGTGGTTTTATATTAGAACAAAGAGAGGTTGGGACTTCAAAGGAGGAGTGAGGTGCTGAAGTATTTAAAATATAATCTTTATTAGGAAATTAAAATAAAATAGCCACATACAAACATATACACATTCTAAAAACTTAGGAGGGTTATATGGTATTTATTATCAGTGCACTATATAACCTTGTGTCTGATAATATAATGGGCAGTAATATCTCTCACCTAGGATGTAGATATTGATCCATAGTCAGGATAAATACCACCCCATGGTTATCATATAATAGAAGTATCACAGTGACGCTGTTTATCTATAGGAAGATTGTGAATGTTGTAAGATGTGGTCCTAGTCTATATTACTGGTAATAGCCTCTCTGTAAGGGATTAGTAAGGCACAGATTCCTCAGTTTTAAGATGGCTTAATTAAATATATGAAATGAATGAAAGCTATATGTTTGTTATCAGTTTCTCATATAGCATGGTAGCCTTCAAATCTGTATCTATGCCGTAATTATATTGCTTTGCAGTTTATTAGACTTTTAGCTTGCTATTGATTTGTAATAGTGCACAGTTACTTCACTTATTGATGATTCAGAATATACAGTACTAGTGCAATTTTATTACAGTATAAATGATCTACTTGAGTATTGTTGTAGTGGGGTATCATATGAAGCAGTGTAGATTACTTCTGTGTTCATCTCACTAACGCACTGCCTTCAGTTGTGTGTGGGCAATTAAGTTGTTTCACCTAGAAATATAAATTTCCCCTTATGGATCTTTTTGCTAACTGATACTGTTTCTGTTTGTTGTCGTCATTTTTGTTAGTGATATAATTGTAACAAGTTTGCGAGAATTACACTGTGCTTTTTGTTGTATTTTGGGTCCCATAGATATAACTCTTTTAGTTAGAATTGTTTGTTCACATAAAATATCAGCTGAATCTTTGATGAACTTATAATTTAGCGCTGTACTAATACGTGCTGACTTTCGCAGCGTGTATACACCAGAATAGGGTTAAAGTTAGATTACTGCTGTCTTATATAGCGTTATATCATCTATTTCAATAGGCCCCCAGAATTTGTAACTGCTCAAACAAGCTATTATAACATACTATTATAGCGTTATGTCTTTTAGTTGCTTCCTTGTTATGGATGCATATTGCCAGTTGTATTATTAGTGCAATCAGTAAGTTCTAAAGTGGTTTTAAGGGGATACTAACATAACATTAGTTTGATACTTTACAAGTGGCATCTGCCATGCGCCAACACCCGCTGCATGTAGATGCTTATGTTATCTTACCCAGCCACTATGTGCATTAACTAATACGTATTGCACTGCATTCGTTGCACATACTATTTCGGCTGACCACACAATCTTCACGTAATATCAAGTACTGAAGCGCACTTATGGGTAATTCTATCAGGTTGTATTGTTAGTGCTTTCATTCAATCAGTCAGCGGTATAACAGGGTTCTACCTATACATAGGTTAGATATATTACAAAGTGATTCTAACATCCGCAGCATGTAGATACTTATATTATAGTCCCCTCCGCTTTATATTACTTTTTACCATTACCACCCTGCTAGTTAAAAAATGATTCTAGCATTAGAGCTCGCTTTTCCCTGACAGGTTTCGCCACGTAGTGGCTTTCTCAAAGGGTAAGAAAACAGAAACAGTATCCGTTAACAAAAAGATTCATAAGGGGAAATTTATATTTCTAGGTGAAGCAACTTAATTGCCCACACACAAGTGAAGGCAGTGCGTTAGTGAGATGAACACAGAAGTAATCTACACTGCTTCATATGATACCCAACTACAACAATACTCAAGTAGATCATTTATACTGTAATACAATTGCACTAGTACTGTATATTCTGAATCATCAATAAGTGAAGTAACTGTGCACTATTACAAATCAATAGCAAGCTAAAAGTCTAATAAACTGCAAAGCAATATAATTACGGCATAAATACAGATTTGAAGGCTACCATGCTATATGAGAAACTGATAACAAACATATAGCTTTCATTCATATATTTATTTAAGCCATCTTAAAATTGAGGAATCTGTGCCTTACTAATCCCTTACGGAGAGACTATTACCAGTAATATAGACTAGGACCACAACATTCACAATCTTCCTATAGATAAACAGTGTCACTGTGATACTTCTATTATATGATAACCATGGGGTGGTATTTATCCTGACTATGGATCAATATCTACATCCTAGGTGAGAGATATTACTGCCCATTATATTATCAGACACAAGGTTATATAGTGCACTGACAATAAATACCATATAACCCTCCTGTGTTTTTAGAATGTGTCTATGTTTGTATGTTGACATTTTATTTTAATTTCCATAGGCCTAGATTTAGAGTTTGGCGTTAGCCGTGAAAACCAGGGTTAGAAGCTCCTAACGCTGGTTTTAGGCTACCTCCGGTATTTGGAGTCACTCAAAATAGGGTCTAACGCTCACTTTTCAGCCGCGACTTTTCCATACCGCAGATCCCCTTACGTAAATTGCGTATCCTTGGCTAGATTTGGAGTTTTGTCGGTAACGACCCGAAAAACTAACGCCGGCTTTTTTCTGGCCGCACCATAAAAATAACTCTGGTATTGAGAGTCCACATAAAGGCTGCGTTAGGCTCCAAAAAAGGAGCGTAGAGCATATTTAACGCAGCTTCAACTCTCGATACCAGAGTTGCTTACGCAAGCGGCCAGCCTCAAAAACGTGCTCGTGCACGATTCCCCCATAGAAAACAATGGGGCTGTTTGAGCTGAAAAAAAACCTAACACCTGCAAAAAAGCCGCGTTCAGCTCCTAACGCAGCCCCATTGTTTGCTATGCGGAAACACTTCCTACGTCTGCACCTAACACTCTAACATGTACCCCGAGTCTAAACACCCCTAACCTTACACTTATTAACCCCTAATCTGCCGTCCCCGCTATCGCTGACCCCTGCATATTATTATTAACCCCTAATCTGCCGCTCCGTAAACCGCCGCTACTTACATTATCCCTATGTACCCCTAATCTGCTGCCCTAACATCGCCGACCCCTATATTATATTTATTAACCCCTAATCTGCCCCCCACAACGTCGCCTCCACCTGCCTACACTTATTAACCCCTAATCTGCCGAGCGGACCTGAGCGCTACTATAATAAAGTTATTAACCCCTAATCCACCTCACTAACCCTATAATAAATAGTATTAACCCCTAATCTGCCCTCCCTAACATCGCCGACACCTAACTTCAATTATTAACCCCTAATCTGCCGACTGGAGCTCACCGCTATTCTAATAAATGTATTAACCCCTAAAGCTAAGTCTAACCCTAACACTAACACCCCCCTAAGTTAAATATAATTTACATCTAACGAAATTAATTATCTCTTATTAAATAAATTATTCCTATTTAAAGCTAAATACTTACCTGTAAAATAAATCCTAATATAGCTACAATATAAATTCTAATTATATTATAGCTATTTTAGGATTAATATTTATTTTGCAGGTAACTTTGTAATTATTTTAACCATGTACAATAGCTATTAAATAGTTAAGAACTATTTAATAGTTACCTAGTTAAAATAAATACAAAAATACCTGTAAAATAAATCCTAACCTAAGTTACAATTAAACCTAACACTATACTATCATTAAATTAATTAAATAAAATACCTACAATTACCTACAATTAAACCTAACACTACACTATCAATAAATAAATTAAATACAATTCCTACAAATAACTACAATGAAGTAAACTAACTAAAGTACAAAAAATAAAAAGAACTAAGTTACAAAAAATAAAAAAATATTTACAAACATAAGAAAAATATTACAACAATTTTAAACTAATTACACCTACTCTAAGCCCCCTAATAAAATAACAAAGACCCCCAAAATAAAAAATGCCCTACCCTATTCTAAATTACTAAAGTTCAAAGCTCTTTTACCTTACCAGCCCTGAACAGGGCCCTTTGCGGGGCATGCCCCAAGAAGTTCAGCTCTTTTGCCTGTAAAAAAAAACATACAATACCCCCCCCCAACATTACAACCCACCACCCACATACCCCTAATCTAACCCAAACCCCCCTTAAATAAACCTAACACTAAGCCCCTCGCATTCTATTGGCTGTTCCGATCAGCCAATAGAATGCGAGCTCAATCTGATTGGCTGATTGGATCAGCCAATCGGATTGAACTTGATTCTGATTGGCTGATTCCATCAGCCAATCAGAATATTCCTACCTTAATTCCGATTGGCTGATAGAATCCTATCAGCCAATCGGAATTCGAGGGACGCCATCTTGGATGACGTCATTTAAAGGAACCGTCATTCGTCGTTCAGTCGTCGGCCAGGATGGATGTTCCGCGTCGGAGGTCTTCAGGATCCTGCCGCTCCGCTCCGGATGGATGACAATAGAAGATCCCGCTTGGATGAAGACTTCAATCGAATGGAAGACCTCTTCTGCCCCGCTTGGATGAAGACTTCAGCCGGATCATGGACCTCTTCAGCCCCCCGCTTGGGCTTGGATCAGGACATCGGAGGAGCTCTTCTGGATCGATCGGTGAACCTGGTATGGTGAAGATAAGGTAGGAAGATCTTCAGGGGCTTAGTGTTAGGTTTATTTAAGGGGGGTTAGGGTTAGATTAGGGGTATGTGGGTGGTGGGTTGTAATGTTGGGGGGGGTATTGTATGTTTTTTTTTTTACAGGCAAAAGAGCTGAACTTCTTGGGGCATGCCCCGCAAAGGGCCCTGTTCAGGACTGGTAAGGTAAAAGAGCTTTGAAAATTAGTAATTTAGAATAGGGTAGGGCATTTTTTTATTTTGGGGGGCTTTGTTATTTTATTAGGGGGCTTAGAGTAGGTGTAATTAGTTTAAAATTGTTGTAATATTTTTCTTATGTTTGTAAATATTTTTTAATTTTTTGTAACTTAGTTCTTTTTTATTTTTTGTACTTTAGTTAGTTTATTTCATGGTAGTTATTTGTAGATATTGTATTTAATTTATTTATTGATAGTGTAGTGTTAGGTTTAATTGTAGATAATTATAGGTATTTTATTTAATTAATTTATTGATAGTGTAGTTGTCAGGGATTCCTGTCTCTTTAAGTTGTTATGCAGTACCGTCCCTTTAACGTTACATCATCATGGAGATTGATTGGTCACACCTTCCTTAAATCACCTGTTCTCTGAATACACCTTGCTTAGTATTTTGGAACCTAGCCTAAGTTAGGTGTAATACAAGCCCTGAGATTCTATTTGAATTATAACAAGCCTGTTGATTTATGTTTGCTTTATTTCAGCATTGAAATCAGAAGTACTTTGGTTCTCAGTACAAACTCCTTGTACATTCCAACTGACCGCCACCTTAACCCTGATACCGGACAACTCATCCTCTCTATCATTAGGAAGATCGGGGGAATTACAATTGGTAAGATCTCTGACTTTAACTTACTTCTATATCTTACCAGTCACCTCCGTGAGAACTGAACTGAACTGACGATACGTCACATCCGGTTCTCCGTACACACCACTTGCTTCACTGTGCTGACAGGCAGAGGGACATATCCATTGTAGCGGTCAGACAACACTTGGAGGAACTGCAAAGAGCAACTGGGACACAACATCTCGAAGTAAGAGGGGGTTGGACTGACTTTAGGAAGGTACAATTTCTCTGTTTATTCGAAACCAGTACAAACTGTGCTTGTATACGATTGCTTAGCTCTGTTGTTTTGAATTAGGATAACATATAAAAGAGCTACTATTCTATCACTGATCCTACGCTGAGGCTCACTGAGCTGTTACAAAGTATTAGAACTCACTAACATAAGAGATAGTAGAAAAAGAGCACCATTTCTACTTCTCCACCATATCTGTGTATTGTTACTCAGAACCAAAGAATATATTAATCTCACTGATTAACAGATTCCCCTCTCACCATAGAGGAATCTATAACATCTGTGAAAACAATCTATCATTTTCAACCTGCAGTTGTGTTCCTCATTATACAGTGTGTGTTACTATTACATAATACTGAGCCCTTAAAATATGGAACCAGCAGAGTTGCCACAGATTGTTTTCAATTTGTCACAAAAAGTTGATCAGTTATCCCAAGGCTTACATGACTTGCAAATTGAGAATGCCTCACTAAAGAGTGTCATAAGAGACTCCATAGCAGTTAGATCTACTCAGCTGGAAATGTTAGCTGAACCCCAAGTCTCCTTGCCAGACACCTTTTCTGGGAATAGAAAAGGTTATAGGCAATTCAAAAATGCGTGTCACTTGCTCTTCTCAATGAAACCACGTACCTACTCCACTGAGAGAGTGAAGGTCCTAACGACCATTTCATTCCTCAGAGGAGAACCCAGGAACTGGGCTGATCGTTTTTTTGAGACCGATGACGCCATTTTAGGCTCCCTCACTGATTTCTTTTCTGCCATGGATGAATTGTTTCAGGACACAGATATCCAACTAACCGCAGAGACCTCCATGAGGAACCTTAGACAAGGCAAAAGGCCTGTGGAGGAGTATATAACCGACTTCAAACAGTATGCTTCGGATTCTCTCTGGAGTCCCATAGCCTTGAGGAATCAATTCCGTTTAGGCCTCTCAGACACACTGAAGGATGAATTCGCAAGGATTGAATTACCTAGAACCCTGGATGACTTCATGAGGGTTGCCACACAGATTGATCGCCGCATACGAGAGAGGAAGGCAGAACGTTTCACTTCTGAAACCAAGGTTAAGGCTAGTCCAACAAACACAGCATTCAGCTCTTACAGCCATCCTAAACCCCAGACTGAACCCATGGAAATAGGGCTCTTAAGGGGTCCCCTTAGTTCTGAGGAAAAGCTGCGCCGTAAGATAAAAAATCTATGCATGTATTGCGCAAGCCCCTCACATACTGTACAAGACTGTTCAGTTCTTTTGAAAAATAAGAAAAGTAAGTCACTTCTAGTTAATACCTCTATACTCTCCCTGCCTAAAGCAACTTCTTCTTATTGTACCCTCTCTCTCTATCTGCAGTTGGATCAAAACCGTCTGAGGATTGATGACGCCATAATCGACTCCGGTGCCTCTGGTAACTACATAGATGAAGCCTACTGTCTATCCAACAAGATTCCTTTGATTACAAAGAAATTCCCGATACCAATCAAAGTCATAGATGGTTCTCCTATGACCTCAGGACCTGTTACCCATGAGACTGTGCCAATATTCATTGTCATATCTGGACATATAGAAATGATTTATTTTGATGTTTTACCCTCTCCTCACTTTACTTTAGTCCTAGGCCTGGAGTGGTTAAAACTCCATAATCCTACTATTGTTTGGTCTCCATTTAAAATAAAATTTCTCTCAGATTATTGCAAAGAAACCTGTTTCCATGACCTCTTATTACTCAATCTTAACCCACAATTGGAAGATTTACCCATAGAGTATAAAGACTTCTTGGATGTCTTCAGTAAAACTGAGGCCAAAAATCTTCCTCCTCATAGGGTTTACGATTGCCCCATAGACCTTCAACCTGGAGCTCGGATACCTTATGGTCATCTGTATCCCTTAAGCCATCCAGAACTAGAACATTTGAAGACATATTTGGAGGACAATCTGAGAAAAGGCTTTATCAGAAGTTCCACCTCTCCTGCCGGTGCAGGAATATTTTTTGTCCGTAACAAAGACACTAGTCTAAGACCCATTATAGATTATCGTGAACTCAACAAGTGCACGATAAAAAATCGATACCCGTTACCCCTTATACCAGAGATGATCGAAAGACTCTCTGAAGCAACTATCTTCTCAAAGTTAGACCTAAGAGGGGCTTATAACCTCATTCGAATTAAGGAAGGTCATGAGTGGCTCACGGCATTTAGGACCAGGTATGGACTATTCGAATACCTAGTAATGCCGTTCGGGCTATGCAATGCCCCTGCCACATTCCAACACTTCATAAATGATGTGTTCCGTGACTTGTTGGATGTGTGCGTTGTTGTCTATTTAGATGACATACTCATTTATTCCAGAACCAAGGAAGAACACATAAAACATGTACGTTGGGTTCTCTCAAGACTCCGAGTCCATAAGCTTTATGCTAAACCTGAAAAATGTAAATTTCATACCAACCAGGTCTCTTTCCTTGGGTATAACATCTCCCCTCAAGGAATCCAAATGCAGACTGAAAAAGTTGACTCTGTACAAAATTGGCCTGAACCTAAAACGAAAAAGGATTTACAGAGGTTTCTAGGGTTTTCTAACTATTATAGAAAATTCATAAAAAATTTCTCTACTCTGGTAAAACCTTTGACAAAGTTAACTGGCTCTAACTCAGTGTTTAAATGGAATCCTGAAGCACTATCCACATTCAATCTATTAAAAACCAGGTTCACAAGTGCCCCCATTCTTCATTTCCCGAATCCACAACTCCAGTATACATTGGAAGTTGATTCTTCTGACTTTGCGATTGGAGCTGTCCTATCCCAACAGAATACCCTAAAAGAACCCTTACATCCGATATCCTTCTACTCAAAGACCATGACTACAGCCGAACGGAATTATGCAATTGGGGATAAGGAGTTGCTTGCAATTCGCCGCTCCTTAGAACAATGGCGCCACCTCCTAGAAGGTACTAAACTCCCCATCAATATTTTCACTGATCACAAAAACTTGCAGTACCTTCAAAAGAATAAAACACTGTCAGCTAGGCAGGTACGGTGGAGCCTTTATTTCGATCGCTTCAATCTCAACATTATTTACAGACCCGCTCAGCAAAATGGCAAGGCAGATGCCTTATCACGCATTCCAGAGAAACCTATAAACTCATTCCCCAGGACTTCTATCATATCACCAGAATCGTTCATCAGTTTATCTGTTCCAATGCTTGATGAACTTAAGGATTACTGTATGAGGGTTCCTCTCCCTCCAGAACCCAACCTTCAGAAATCTTCTGGGATATACTATTACGGGAACAAGTTTTATTTACCCTCTCACATGAGAACACAACTGTTACAGACCACACATGACTCTCCACTTGCTGGACATCCAGGTGTTCAACGTACCATAGAATGAATAAAACACAGTTTCTGGTGGCCTGGAATGAAAACAACCGTACAAAATTACATCAAAACCTGCAAGGTTTGTGCTACATCCAAACCAGAGAGGAAAGCTCCATACGGTCTCTTGATGCCCATTCCTGTTCCACAAAGACCCTGGGAACATGTGTCAATGGACTTTATTGTTGATCTCCCTGAATCCAGCAAACAAACAACTATATTCGTAGTCATCGATCTAATGACTAAGATGGCTCATTTTATTCCTTTTCACAAGGTCCCCACTTCTTCCGAAACAGCGCAACTTTTCATCGACCACATAGTGAAGTTGCATGGTATACCTCCCATATTAACAACAGATAGAGGTTGTCAATTCACTTCGAAATTCTGGACTAAACTCTGTGAGTTGACCCAAATGGACCATCGATATACCACTGCTTTTCACCCACAGACTAATGGTCAAGCAGAAAGGTTTAATCAATGGCTTGACCATTATCTCAGATGTTATTGTTCATATCATCAAAAAGACTGGCTTAAGTATCTCTCGATGGCTGAGTATGCTTATAACAACTCAGAAAACTCTTCTACCAAGCTCACTCCATTCTTCGAAAACTATGCTTATCACCCTGACTTCCCTCTATCAACAAATGGTTCTCCAGATTCACCTCTAGTGGACGACTTATGTAACACCTTGCAGGAAAACTTCAGATTTATAAAAGAAAATATCTTAAATGCCCAAAATGTACAGAAACACTATTACAACCTTTGCAGAAGGAAACCACTAACATATGCTGTAGGTGACCTAGTCTGGCTTTCCACCAGGAATCTAAAGCTTCAGATTCCTTCAAAGAAACTAGCCACTCTTTTTATTGGACCTTTCCCTGTACAAAAGGTAATTAATGCGAATGCCATAAGATTGCAATTACCATCCACTATGAAGATACACCCTACTGTGCATGTGTCCTTGGTTAAACCTTACACATGGACCAGAGATGACCAGTTATTGTTACCTCCTATTGCCCCCGAACTTGCTTCAGATGAATATGAAGTAGAGTCCGTTCTGGACTCCAGGTTTCGCAATGGGACTTTGCAATATCTTGTACGATGGAAGAATTTTTCGGCAGATGAGGATTCCTGGGAACCAGTATCCAACTTGAGTGCGCCTCGTTTGATGTCTTTGTATCATCGTAGATTCCCTGACCATCCTCGTCCTCTCGCTGTGGGACAGCGATCCTGAGTGGGGGGTCATGTCAGGGATTCCTGTCTCTTTAAGTTGTTATGCAGTACCGTCCCTTTAACGTTACATCATCATGGAGATTGATTGGTCACACCTTCCTTAAATCACCTGTTCTCTGAATACACCTTGCTCAGTATTTTGGAACCTAGCCTAAGTTAGGTGTAATACAAGCCCTGAGATTCTATTTGAATTATAACAAGCCTGTTGATTTATGTTTGCTTTTTTCAGCATTGAAATCAGAAGTACCTTGGTTCTCAGTACAAACTCCTTGTACTTTCCAACTGACCGCCTCCTTAACCCTGATACCGGACAACTCATCCTCTCTATCATTAGGAAGATCGGGGGAATTACAATTGGTAAGATCTCTGACTTTAACTTACTTCTATATCTTACTGGTCACCTCCGTGAGAACTGAACTGACAATACGTCACATCCGGTTCTCCGTACACACCGCTTGCTTCACTGTGCTGACAGGCAGAGGGACATATCCATTGTAGCGGTCAGAAAACACTTGGAGGTACTGCAAAGAGCAACTGGGACACAACATCTCGAAGTAAGAGGGGGTTGGACTGAATTTAGGAAGGTACAATTTCTCTGTTTATTCGAAACCAGTACAAACTGTGCTTGTATACGATTGCTTAGCTCTGTTGTTTTGAATTAGGATAACATATAAAAGAGCTACTATTCTATCACTGATCCTACGCTGAGGCTCACTGAGCTGTTACAAAGTATTAGAACTCACTAACATAAGAGATAGTAGGAAAAGAGCACCATTTCTACTTCTCCACCATATCTGTGTATTGTTACTCAGAACCAAAGAATATATTAATCTCACTGATTAACAGATTCCCCTCTCACCATAGAGGAATCTATAACATCTGTGAAAACAATCTATCATTTTCAACCTGCAGTTGTGTTCCTCATTATACAGTGTGTGTTACTATTACAGTAGTGTTAGGTTTAATTGTAACTTAGGTTAGGATTTATTTTACAGGTAATTTTGTAATTATTTTAACTATTTTAGCTATTAAATAGTTCTTAACTATTTAATAGCTATTGTACCTGGTTAAAATAAATACAAAGTTACCTGTAAAATAAATATTAATCCTAAAATAGCTATAATATAATTATAATTTATATTGTAGCTATATTAGGATTTATTTTACAGGTAAGTATTTAGCTTTAAATAGGAATAATTTATTTAATAAGAGTTAATTAATTTCGTTAGATTAAAATTATATTTAATTTAGGGGGGAGTTAGTGTTAGGGTTATACTTAGCTTTAGGGGTTAATACATTTATTAGAATCGCGGTGAGCTCCAGTCGGCAGATTAGGGGTTAATGTTTGAAGTTAGGTGTCGGCGATGTTAGGGAGGGCAGATTAGGGGTTAATACTATTTATTATAGGGTTAGTGAGGCGGATTAGGGGTTAATAACTTTATAATAATAGCGGTGTGGTCCGCTCGGCAGATTAGGGGTTAATAAGTGTAGGCAGGTGGAGGCGACGTTGAGGGGGGCAGATTAGGGGTTAATAAATATAATATAGGGGTCGGCGGTGTTAGGGGCAGCAGATTAGGGGTACATAAGTATAACGTAGGTGGCGGTCGGCAGATTAGGGGTTAAAAAAATTTAATCGAGTGGCGGCGATGTGGGGGGACCTCGGTTTAGGGGTACATAGGTAGTTTATGGGTGTTAGTGTACTTTAGAGCACAGTAGTTAAGAGCTTTATGAACCGGCGTTAGCCCAGAAAGCTCTTAACTACTGACTTTTTTCCTGCGGCTGGAGTTTTGTCGTTAGATGTCTAACGCTCACTTCAGACACGACTCTAAATACCGGAGTTAGAAAAATCCCATTGAAAAGATAGGATACGCAATTTACGTAAGGGGATCTGCGGTATGGAAAAGTCGCGGCTGAAAAGTGAGTGAAATACCGGAGGTAGCCTAAAACCAGCGTTAGGAGCCTCTAACGCTGGTTTTCACGGCTAACGCCAAACTCTAAATCTAGGCCCCTATCTTTTCAATGGGATCTTTCTAACTCCGGTATTTAGAGTCGTGTCTGAAGTGAGCGTTAGAACTCTAACGACAAAACTCCAGCCGCAGGAAAAAAGTCAGTAGTTAAGAGCTTTCTGGGCTAACGCCGGTTTATAAAGCTCTTAACTACTGTACTCTAAAGTACACTAACACCCATAAACTACCTATGTACCCCTAAACCGAGGTCCCCCCACATCGCCGCAACTAGATTAATTTTTTTTAACCCCTAATCTGCCGACCGCCAACTACGTTATCCTTATGTACCCCTAATCTGCTGCCCCTAACACCGCCGACCCCTATATTATATTTATTAACCCCTAATCTGCCCCCCACAACGTCGCCGCCAGCTACCTACACTTATTAACCCCTAATCTGCCGAGCGGACCGCACCGCTACTATAATAAAGTTATTAACCCCTAATCCGCCTCACTAACCCTATAATAAATAGTATTAACCCCTAATCTGCCCTCCCTAACATCGCCGACACCTAACTTCAAACATTAACCCCTAATCTGCCGACTGGAGCTCACCGCTATTCTAATAAATGTATTAACCCCTAAAGCTAAGTCTAACCCTAACACTAACACCCCCTAACTTAAATATAATTTTAATCTAACGAAATTAATAACTCTTATTAAATAAATTATTCCTATTTAAAGCTAAATACTTACCTGTAAAATAAATCCTAATATAGCTACAATATAAATTATAATTATATTATAGCTATTTTAGGATTAATATTTATTTTACAGGTAACTTTGTATTTATTTTAACCAGGTACAATAGCTATTAAATAGTTAAAAACTATTTAATAGCTAAAATAGTTAAAATAATTACAAATTTACCTGTAAAATAAATCCTAACCTAAGTTACAATTAAACCTAACACTACACTATCAATAAATTAATTAAATAAAATATCTACAATTACCTACAATTAAACCTAACACTACACTATCAATAAATTAATTAAATACAATACCTACAAATAACTACAATGAAATAAACTAACTAAAGTACAAAAAATAAAAAAGAACTAAGTTACAAAAAATAAAAAAATATTTACAAACATAAGAAAAATATTACAACAATTTTAAACTAATTACACCTACTCTAAGCCCCCTAATAAAATAACAAAGCCCCCCAAAATAAAAAAATGCCCTACCCTATTCTAAATTACTAAAGTTCAAAGCTCTTTTACCTTACCAGCCCTGAACAGGGCCCTTTGCGGGGCATGCCCCAAGAAGTTCAGCTCTTTTGCCTGTAAAAAAAAACATACAATACCCCCCCCCCAACATTACAACCCACCACCCACATACCCCTAATCTAACCCAAACCCCCCTTAAATAAACCTAACACTAAGCCCCTGAAGATCATCCTACCTTGTCTTCACCTCACCAGGTATCACCGATCCGTCCTGGCTCCAAAATCTTCATCCAACCCAAGCGGGGGCTGGCGATCCATCATCCGGTGGCTGAAGAGGTCCAAAAGAGGCTCCAAAGTCTTCATCCTAGCCGGGAAGAAGAGGCGATCCGGACCGGCAACCATCTTGATCCAAGCGGCATCTTCTATCTTCATCCAATGACGACCGGCTCCATCCTGAAGACCTCCACCGCGGACCCATCTTCTTCCGGCGACGTCCAACTGAAGAATGACGGTTCCTTTAAGGGACGTCATCCAAGATGGCGTCCCTCGAATTCCGATTGGCTCAGATTGAGCTTGCATTCTATTGGCTGATCGGAACAGCCAATAGAATGCGAGCTCAATCTGATTGGCTGATTGGATCAGCCAATCGGATTGAACTTGATTCTGATTGGCTGATTCCATCAGCCAATCAGAATATTCCTACCTTAATTTCGATTGGCTGATAGAATCCTATCAGACAATCGGAATTCGAGGGACGCCATCTTGGATGACGTCATTTAAAGGAACCGTCATTCGTCGTTCAGTCGTCGGCCAGGATGGATGTTCCGCGTCCGAGGTCTTCAGGATCCTGCCGCTCCGCTCCGGATGGATGACAATAGAAGATCCCGCTTGGATGAAGACTTCAATCGGATGGAAGACCTCTTCTGCCCCGCTTGGATGAAGACTTCAGCCGGATCATGGACCTCTTCAGCCCCCCACTTGGGCTTGGATCAGGACATCGGAGGAGCTCTTCTGGATCGATCGGTGAACCTGGTATGGTGAAGATAAGGTAGGAAGATCTTCAGGGGCTTAGTGTTAGGTTTATTTAAGGGGGGTTTGGGTTAGATTAGGGGTATGTGGGTGGTGGGTTGTAATGTTGGGGGGGGGGTATTGTATGGTTTTTTTTACAGGCAAAAGAGCTGAACTTCTTGGGGCATGTCCCGCAAAGGGCCCTGTTCAGGGCTGGTAAGGTAAAAGAGCTTTGAACTTTAGTAATTTAGAATAGGGTAGGGCATTTTTTATTTTGGGGGTCTTTGTTATTTTATTAGGGGGCTTAGAGTAGGTGTAATTAGTTTAAAATTGTTGTAATATTTTTCTTATGTTTGTAAATATTTTTTTATTTTTTGTAACTTAGTTCTTTTTTATTTTTTGTACTTTAGATAGTTTATTTCATTGTAGTTATTTGTAGGTATTGTATTTAATTTATTTATTGATAGTGTAGTGTTAGGTTTAATTGTAGATAATTATAGGTATTTTATTTAATTAATTTATTGATAGTGTAGTGTTAGGTTTAATTGTAACTTAGGTTAGGATTTATTTTACAGGTAATTTTGTAATTATTTTAACTATTTTAGCTATTAAATAGTTCTTAACTATTTAATAGCTATTGTACCTGGTTAAAATAAATACAAAGTTACCTGTAAAATAAATATTAATCCTAAAATAGCTATAATATAATTATAATTTATATTGTAGCTATATTAGGATTTATTTTACAGGTAAGTATTTAGCTTTAAATAGGAATAATTTATTTAATAAGAGTTAATTAATTTCGTTAGATTAAAATTATATTTAATTTAGGGGGGTGTTAGTGTTAGGGTTAGACTTAGCTTTAGGGGTTAATACATTTATTAGAATAGCGGTGAGCTCCAGTCGGCAGATTAGGGGTTAATAATGGAATTAGGTGTCGGCGATGTTAGGGAGGGCAGATTAGGGGTTAATACTATTTATTATAGGGTTAGTGAGGCGGATTAGGGGTTAATAACTTTATTATAGTAGCGCTCAGGTCCGGTCGGCAGATTAGGGGTTAATAAGTGTAGGCAGGTGGAGGCGACGTTGTGGCGGGCAGATTAGGGGTTAATAAATATAATATAGGGGTCGGCGATGTTAGGGCAGCAGATTAGGGGTACATAGGGATAATGTAGGTAGCGGCGGTTTACGGAGCGGCAGATTAGGGGTTAATAATAATATGCAGGGGTCAGCGATAGCGGGGGCAGCAGAATAGGGGTTAATAAGTGTAAGGCTAGGGGTGTTTAGACTCGGGGTACATGTTAGAGTGTTAGGTGCAGACGTAGGAAGTGTTTCCCCATAGCAAACAATGGGGCTGCGTTAGGAGCTGAACGCAGCTTTTTTGCAGGTGTTAGGTTTTTTTTTCAGCTCAAACAGCCCCATTGTTTCCTATGGGGGAATCGTGCACGAGCACGTTTTTGAGGCTGGCCGCTTGCGTAAGCAACTCTTGTATCGAGAGATGAAGCTGCGTTAAATATGCTCTACGCTCCTTTTTTGGAGCCTAACGCAGCCAATCTGTGGACTCTCAATACCAGAGTTATTTTTATGGTGCGGCCAGAAAAAAGCCGGCGTTAGATTTTCGGGTCGTTACCGACAAAACTCCAAATCTAGCCGTAATAAAGGTTATATTTTAAATACTTCACCACCTCACTCCTCCTTTGAAGCCTCAACCTCTCTTTGTTCTAATATAAAGCCACTTTCCTCTTAGGAATGTGAGTGCTATCTAGGTGTACATTACCATCAATCCTAGGATTGATTTTTTGTGTGTTTGCAATGGTATATCTGTCTATACAGCCTATCTTATAGACTAATTATAACATAGGTATAAAGTAAAACACTCTTGGATAGACTTACCTCTACATATAAGTATCTAGTATATATACTCATTATTTAACCTCATTTATATTATAATCAAGCTATTTCCCATTTTACTTGACAGTCAGTCTAGGATCATAAAGGCAAGGAGTATGAGTAATTGGGAACAGTACTATCTAGAGTAAGGTAATAAGGAATATATTTGAGGAGATAGAAGCAAATTCTTATATGTTGGTGCTCGCAGTAGGTGAAAAGTGGGTCAAATAAAGACCAATGGACTACCCCTTGATAATTTTGTGGTTAATATCTTTTAATGGACTAGGGGCATTTTCTAGGGAGTAGAGTCTTTGGTATAGGAAATTATATTTGGACCAAACTCATGACACCTTCTCAACATTATCTGGGGTCTATTTATCTAGGTGCGGACAGACATGATCCACTATAGCGAATCATGTCTACCGCACATCGATAAATGCCAACAGCATACACTGTTGGCATTTATCATTGCACCAGCAATTCTGGTGAACTGCTGGTGCAATACCTCCCCCTGCAGATTAATGGCCGCTAGCAGGGGGTGTCAATCAACCCAATCATATTCGATAGGGCTGATTGCAGGTCGCCACCTCAGAGGTAGCGGATGAGTTAAGGAGCAGCGGTCTTACACCCGCTGCTTCTTAACTTCCGCTTCAGTCGGAACTGCAGCAGAGAGGGTCGGAAGCAGCATCCGCTGCTTCATAAATAGACCCCCATAACTCAATCTTCTAGGTTTAGGTAATGTTTGGTAAGGACCCTATGTACATATATTATAAAGTAACATTTAACAGAACCCTGTCCTCCTGGGATTTCAGCTTGTGCAATACTGCCCCCTGTTTGTACAAGCCCAATGACGCACGATTAGGGGCTGTCAATCACTCGGGGTGAATGTGTCCTGGGTGATTTTAATCTGTCAGCTAAAAGCTATATATGTGCACAGCGGAAAATTTTGTTTCGGTTTGTTTGTTTTGGACCAATTAAAAAAGTTTCGAATTTAGTTTTGGAAAGATTTGAATTCGGATACATTTGAATGTATTCGTTTTGGATTCATTCGGATTCGAATAAATTCAGATGTATTGGTTTCGGATTCGATTCTTAAATTCAGAAGTTCTGTATTGGTTATGTTGATTCAGATGGTTCCAAGTTACACAAACTGAATTATTTCACTGTTCTATCTCACTAAATCTTACTAAATTTATTTTTATACTGAATTGTGATTAGTCCATGGCCATTCGAATTTATTGAATAAATCCAAACGAATTTGGATTTATTTGTTACAAGTGCATTCCGATTAGTTTAGTTTCGTTGCTAGGGTAATTTGGAAATTCAAATCGTTTCAAATTTCCGAATTTGACAAATTCGTCCGAATTTCGATTCGGAACGAAACGAAACACACATGTCTTCTAAAATCTGCCGTAAAGTTTCAGAAGCAGAGGTCTGATGATCGCTGCTTCTTTACTATAGGCTGCGGGCTTGCATGAGCATGAACCTTCAAAGCAGCATATGCAGCTTGAAAAATGGAGCCCTATAGAATAAATATTTCATAGTCTGGCTCCAAGAGTGGCCTTTTCTTCTTATTTAAATCCTGAGATTCCCCATGATTCCTAGATATTGAGTACAGGGGTACAGAAGTGGCCTCAAAATTTCAATAGGGTAACTTCATCTCATATAATCTTATAGACTGGGGTTCTAATATTGAAACTCTGAGGTGTTAATTTATCTTTCATATATTCAGATGCTTCCTGCAGAATAGTACATTTTGCAAAGGTATATTGTTTATAATTACTGCATATACTGATGTACAGACATTGTGATATAATCACCTCCATAAATGTCTCTGTAAAGGGACATTGTACTCTAGATTTTTCTTTGCACAAGTGTTGTGTAGATGATCCATTTATAAAGTCTATATAGCTTTTTTTTTTTTAAATGTATAGTTTTGCTTATTTTTTAAATAACATTGTGCTGATTTTTAGACTCCTAACTAAGCCCCAAAGTTTTAGAAGTGGACTGTTGTCTAGCTACTCCAGCTTGCTCCTGTTTGTGTAAATGGTCTTTTCATATGCAGGGGGGGGTAGTGTCTGCTCTTTTTTTGCTTTCCAGCCCATTTCAGTGGGTGTCCCAGCCTAACCTCATCAACAGTGCTAAACTGGGAGTTTCTATGTAAGTTTTTAAAAGATTTTATACTGATTTTTTAGATCAGTATCTGTGCATATTCTTCTTTATAGCAGTTATATGGAATTTGGTGTATACTGTCCCTTTAAGCAGGATGCTGGACACTGTAATTTGAGACTAAGGGGGATATTTATCAAAACGTCAACTATGTTGCATTCGCGGGCGTCAATACGTTCTCCAAATATCACCAAACATCGCGGCCACAGATCTGAATACGATCTCCTTATTTATCAAAAAAGTCGTCAAAAACACGCACATTAAGTACGGTGCGAAGAGCATCGGATTGGTGTTAACTAACAGTCATCAATGTTGCGGCTATTCGGGTTTTTCCCAACTTTATTTATACCATTTCATTACTGTTCACGAACAAGCACATTATTGTATATGGTGTAAATGTATTCTTTTTCTGAGCAGGACTAATTGCGAATATAGCAAGTAGCGACATATTTGGTGCAAAGTGGAGAGTGAATTATTAGAATTCTTTTTAAGATTGGACATACATATTTTAGTATGTATATAGACACACACACATATATATATATATATATATATATATATATATAAATATATATATATACATACAGTATATATATATATATATATATATATGTGTGTGTGTGTGTGTGTGTGTTATGTCAGAAATCTTTTGCAAACATATTTACATGTCCCTAAGTTCCTTTTTTGGTTCTAAACAATGTTGTCTGTCATATCTCTGTGTTTATTTATACCACTATATGTATATATTGTAAATGTATTATTATTCTGAGCAGGAATAATTGCAAATATAACATGTAATCAGAGTATCATATGTATATATTTGCAATCTATAGATATTTTAAAGGGATAGGAAAGTAAAAAATTAAGTTGCACTACTGGGAGCTAGCTGCTAATTGGTGCCTGCACACATTTGTCTCTTGTGATTGGCTAAATAGATGTGTTCAGCTAGCTGCCAGTAGTGCAATGCTGTTCCTTCAGCAAAGGATAACAAGATAATGAAGCAAATTTGATAATAGAAGTACATTGGAAAGTGGTTTAAAATGGCATGTTCTATCCAAATCATGAAAGAATATTTTGGTGTTTCCTGTCCCTTTAAGAGCTAGGCCAGGTTTCTCTCTGTACCTGTCTAACCCCTCCTGATTGCAATCTATTTTTTTAAAAAAAAAACCTTCACAGGTGTTATAAAATGGGCTGGCATATAAGATGACATTTCTTACTAAAAAAGAAATTCAAGAGAAGGAAGACATTCACTAAAAATAGCATGAACATAAAGAGGTGATTTTAATTTCTGCTGTATCTGATTCATGACAGTTTAAAGTTAGGTGGGCTATCCATTTGAGCTATCAGCTTAAGATTCTATTGCATCAAACATCAATTTGAATTTTAAAATGCTTGTCTAAAATATTACACTGTGTGTCCTAATGTCAGCATCAATGTTTATCTTTAATACTAATTTCAGTATAATACACAATGTAACAAATGGAACTTGTAAGTTCTGATGAGTGATCAATGGCACAAGTATCAAGCAATTTGATTAGTTAGTGATAGTTTATAATGTGCATTTGAATCAGATTGGCTGATGTCATAAATCATGTGATTATGCATATTCTAATCAAAAGTGGTGGAAAAATTCACTAGTGTGTAGGTTGTTTAGGAGTTGGCATCATAATTGGTGCGAAAAGTGTGGAGAGTGGGTCTTGTATTACACAGCTTAAACATGGTGCACATAGATTTTTTCAAACAAATAAAAAGGAAGTTAGCTATATTATGTTGTGTATTATTTCATTTTTATCTCTATATCAATTAGTGCGACAAGTTTGGGGCAAAGCGTTGCACCAAATATGTAGAAATAATATTGTCCCCTTGATTTGTAATGAGAGACAAAGTTGTAGCATAATCCATAAGTAGTAATGTATTTTTCATTTTTATCCCTATATCTACTAGTGCACCAAATGTGGAGCAATAATATTGTTTGATGTTGAAAGGGTATACAATTTTAATAAAGTTTCTAATTTACTTTTATTATGTAATATACTTCCTTCTCTTGCAGCATCAACATAAGCTTTCTGTGTTTTCAGACTCCCATTGAGTTCTATGGCATCCGCGAACTAAAGGGGTACGCTGAGTCGGAAAAGACGCAAGCGTAACGGTAGACATTTTGATAACTTTTTGAGAGCTTCAAATAGTGTTGAAAAGGAGGGCGAATGAACACTATTCTACTCAAATTCCACGGGTTTTCAATTTGCATAGATCTGCTTCGGATTGAGATTGCGGGATCGTATGTTACATCACACATTTCAACATTTGCTGATCTTGATGCTTTGATAACTATGGCGGATCAATCTTGCGACAATTACAACGCGGAATTCAAGCATATTTTAAGTGTCTGATAATAAAAAAAAAATCTTAGCAGTGAAGCCATGGCCAAATAAAGGCACCTTTTCATTGTTTTTGTTTTTTAAACTGATGAATGAAGATGGCCTTTATATTTAGTGCTGGTAAATCCTAGCATTTTTGAAACTCTAGAATTTACCATCACTGATCCTAAACATTTTTATGAACAGAGTTTTGAAGTGATCCAGTGGCACAATCGGTTAGCGTGCAGTACTTATATGAACAGAGTTTTGAATTTTTAAACAAACAAGGTGAGTCCATAATGTCATTTGTAGATTCATGATCTCATATAATAAATAGTTTCCGTATAATTATGAATTTGTAGCAAAGATTTAAAATAATTTAATTGGTTTATTGAATTATTTAGAGAGATATATTTTCTTGTGGTGTATGTGCGGTAGGTTAATATTCGGGAAACGGAAGTTTTAGAGATAGAATGGGAACTGAGCAGTATTTCATCAGGGACTGTATTACAAAACAGTTTGGTTTAACTTTAAAAAAAACTGTCATGCAATGTATTTTAGCCCTTGCTCAAACAGTATGAAAACTACATTTTGTGGAAGTTGCTCATTAACTGTGTAGTTGCTGATTATTTACACAAGATTCTATGCTGTTTTTACAGGTTAGTTCAATTTATATTTTAAATTCATGAATGGAATGCTTCCCCATTTTCTAGCAAACAGCGTGAGTGCATTAAACACTAAACACATTTATATTGCATATCCTGCAAAAAGAAACCAAGGCCTCAATCACAATATATTGGCTGGGCCTTTTTGGCTATTTTTCTGGATGAAAAGACCATTTTTTAATTCAACTCAATCACAAGAGCAAATTGTTGTCTTTTTTCCGCACCCACAAATGTGTTTTTTGATTCTCGCTAAAATTTCTAATTTTCCTTTGGGGCTAAAATAACTCTGGGAATCGCTATCCATTTTCAACTGACTTTTTAACACCTTTTCTTGGTCAGTTTTGACTTAAGTCCTTGAAAGGACATTTCGGACATGTTTACAAATATTTAAAGCTATTTGGAACAGTCTATTATCTTACTCATGTGTAAAACACTCTGAAATGGCCACAGGAGACATTGTAGAGGTCTATTAACATTCCTGGTATTAATTCATTAAATCCCTATTGTATAAGTTGTATACAGTAGACAGGGCACACATTTATAGGTTCATATACATATGTATATGTGTTGAGTACATGATATCCTGTGGTTTTGTTTATAGCGCTGCGGAATCTGTTGGGGCTCTACAAATAACCGATAATAATAATAATAATAATAATAATAATACATGATATCCTGTACAGCTGCCTAGGACTTTTAAATAAGATCACACCGGTTTTAAAAGGGGATGCTTCTCAATGCAAACTAAATCCAGACATGGTCACGACAGTGTGTTTCTAACTTTTTGCACCTACAAATCTGAACTATTAAAATTTAACATGAATTTGTGACCGTGAGTTCAATAATATAGGCACAAGCACTTTAAAATGCAATGTCGTAACCATGTTTGGTGTTAGCATACATAAAGGCACATCTCTTATAAAGGGCAGATACGATGTTGCAAGTCAGTGGGTTCACGCTTTACAGTTTCAGTTATGTTAAAATATAGCATAAGTCCTTTCCATAGAAAACCACCCAATATAGAAACTGTCCTATTGTATATATATATATATATATATAAGACAAATGTAAATGCACTCGCAGGACTTTCACAAACTTATTTATTGGAACGTTTTCGGGGTTCACAACCCCTTCATCAGCATAAATACATAGACATACCTCAAACAATTTATAGTGTTCAAATACCACTCACAAACCTAGTGCTTCTCCAAAAGTGTGCCAAATCACGAGCGTGGAACGCACTATGCGTTCCACAGTGCTAACGCCTACCGGAAGTTATGTTATCTCACTTCCGGTTTAGCGGCTGTGTTATTCAACATTCAAATTGTACAAATGTTTCTTCAGCAATATTAATATCACATACAAACTTGTGATACAAGGAGAAAAAGAATGACGATGGCACTACCGGAATTGATGCCCTAATTAATTATAATCAACCCCATAAATAGGGGGTACCATAATCAGTAGCTAAAGGGCGGGTGCTGTACATATGTAGAGAGAGATATACAAAACGAATTCAGTACAGGACTGAACAAGCAATGTACATGGATAGCACTCAACAATTAGATAGGTATATGTCTGTATTAGACACGGGATAGAAAGGACCCATGCAAGAACATTCTGTCTGCATAGAGACGTTTAAAACGTAACTTTTATTTCGCATTAAAAACAAATTGAGACGGTACACACAATTAAAAACACTGTAACATAAGGGGCCCCCCAAGGTGAAAGGGTAATGGCACTGCTCCAGATAGCAGTGGGACAGAAAGTAGGTACCCGGTACAATACAGGTGAAATATAACACTGGTCTCCTCCACCAGCCACTGTACGTGTAAAAACACAGACTAGGGAAAAGAGATCCAGGTGTATACCCAGGAATAGGAATAAATCTGTGTGATTTAATCTGAGGTAGAAAAGATTTTCAGGATGCACTATAATTGGTTTGGGGTACCAAACAGAGGCTAACTAGGTTGATATTAAGTAGCATTAGGTTGAAACGGTATAGCTAAAGATCCAAGCTACACATAAAAAAACTTTAAATACGATTGGAATTTCAAATATATGAAGTAAATAGTGTCCCTAATAGTCAGTTGTGCGGACCCAAATAGGTCAATTGGCATGTGTTATTAAGGTGTCTATAGACAGTTGATACTTTACAATATTATGTGCCCGCTGAAGGTGTATATCTACTGACAGTATTCAACTCTCACGGTGCCCAGGTAATAGAACTGGGTATATATCCTGATAATTAGTATTTCAGATCTCCAACCATCAAAGTGTGGTCGTATTGATTAAATTGCGCACCTGATGTGGTATAGCAGTAGGACACACTGAATAAGCATTACCCGCTCCCGGGGTGGGGGCGGCACTATAGACCCCATATTAGGCGGGTGAGGCATAAGACACTGACTCCCCAGACGTCCGAGACAGAGGACATAGTCATCAATCTAAGTACACATACCCTCTCTGACAGTGAATGCAAAGTCCTCAACAAAGGGCTATCTTTTGTGCCTAGCACAACCCTATCTGAATTTGATCTTAAATTGGATTTGTATAAATTGAATAAATCCTTGAAGGTCAGGGAGTTTTTTCAAAATACCACATCCATTTCAACTAAAACACAGGTAGAACTCAAATGCAAAATTCCTAGCAATTTTGAACCTATCAACAGCAGCCCTAGTACCAAAACATTTGTCAGATTAGTCACTCAAGATCTGGAAACAGCTAGACACAAGTCTCTATGGACACACAACTTGTCCAGGGATGAACGTCTAGCGATAAAGACCCTCCAAGATGACCCCTCTATAGTCATTAGGCCCACCGATAAGGGCAGGGCCATTGTGATATTGAACTATAGTGATTATCCATCTGACATCCTGACACAGTTGACTGATACACAGACTTACACTGAGTTGTCTAGTGACCCCACTACAAGGTTCAAAATACAATTAGATGCTTTGATTACATTGGGTTTCGAACAGGGTTGCTTGTCCGAACATATTTGTGACTTTTGCTTTACCACCTGCCATAAAACACCTATCTTATATTCCATCCCTAAGATCCACAAGACGTTGGACCATCCACCAGGTCGGCCCATTGTGTCAGCGAGAGATTCTCTGACACAACCTGTAGCATAATTTGTGGATATACTATTGCAACCCGTGGTGAGGGAAATAAGGTCATATATCATGGATACTGGTGACTTTATCCGTAAGATACGGACTGTTGACGTCCAGCATGATGACTTGTTGGTCAGTCTGGGCGTCAACAGTCTGTATACCATTATCCCCCATGCTGAGGGTCTTAAAGCAGTACAGGAACACATCACTAACAACTCTCTCTATGAAGGTCCGCCGGTTGATTATTTTCTATCTTTAATTGAATAGTGTTTGTATAAAAATTACTTTCGATTCGAAAGTAAGTTTTATCTGCAAACAGCTGGCACTGCCATGGGTTCCTCCATGGCCCCCGCGTACGCCAACATATACATGTCCCAATTCGAAAATCTCTATCTATGGAATGCCGTCAAATCAGCTGTAATATGTTATTACAGGTACATTGATGACATTTTTATGGTATGGCGGGGGACCATGGAGGACCTTCAAGCATGGTTTGAAATGTACAACATAGCTACCAGTAATGTGAAATTCAAGATGACCGTCAATAAGCAGACTATCAATTTCCTTGATTTGACTGTCTTTAAGAATGCACAAAAACTGGGTACCACTTTATACCACAAACAAACTGACCGAAATTCTATACTGAGAGCAGACAGTTGCCACCCTCCTGCCCTATTAAAGGGGATAGTTAAATCTCAGTTCATCAGAACTATGAGAAACAATTCTGATGCTACCACAGGGGTCTCTCAACTGACAGGAGTGGGTGAGAGATTCCGTGACAGGGGGTACAAAACATCGATCATCCAAGACACCATGACTACAGTATCTACACTTACTCAAAATGAACTGATTGAGCCTACACCAAAAAGAGATACGAGTAACAAATTAATTATGTCCACAACATTCACTCCAGCCACTAAGAACACAGGACGTATTCTACATCAGCACTGGCCCATAATGTCCTCCGATCCAAAATTACCATTTACTCGACAGTTACAACCTATGGTAGGTTTCAGGAGGGGCACCAATCTAAAGGACCTTTTAATGAAAACAGACCCGAAATCAAGTTACACCACGGGGGCTACAAGAAATATTAAAGGTTCCTATCGGTGCTTGGGCTGCACAACATGCAATGGTCTGGTTAGCACTAGGACTTTTCATCACCCACATACAAACAGGAGATATGTGATCAAACACTCCATTACGTGTACCACTACACACGTAGTGTACCTACTTTTTTGTCCATGCTCGTGCTTTTATGTGGGTAAAACCACAGGCACGTTACGTGAACGCATGGCCAATGACCGACATGCAATAAGAACTGCATTGAAACAAGGGGATTCCGAACAACCGGTGGCACGCCACTGTGCCAATCAAGGCCACGCGGTCTCTATACGCTACATTCTCATCGACCATATACCCCCATTGGACAGAGGAGGAGATCGAAATAAAACACTGCTTAAATGTGAAGCTCAGTGGATCTTCAAACTTGGCACCATACATCCAGGGGGATTAAATACCACACCTGATTTTAAAAATCTCATATGATCCCACAGGGTAGTGCTACCTACTTGGGGTACAACCTAGGGGCATTGTGGCTACGTGTAGCTCCTAGCCCCCTTGCTCTTGCGAGTGAGGGAGGCTGGCAGCTTACGACACAACTGAGTGGGAGTGACTGCTCCCATCTCTGTTTGTGGAAGCCTGGCCCCAGAGGTATAGTTACCCACTTTTGTACCATATGCCCTAGACTGGGACATCATTGACATTCCCCTTAATTTGAGGGGTTAACAAGATAGACAGCCTTGAGTCACTGTGTGGCTTCATTAACTTGATTATACTCGGACACTCATAATTTGGTCCAGTTTATTTATATGTGTGTTTGTGATCATGAAGAGTCTCTACTAGATGTATACAATAATTATCTTTACTATAAGTATATTACCATGATTCTTTTGATATATATATCATGGCATCTTCACTATAAGTGTATTGAGGCATCTTTCCAGATTTGGGTATAAGGGACACCCCATTAATTGAAAAAAGTTACTACGTATATCTCTCTAAATAAGCCTGATAATCTTGATCAGTCTGCGCCCTAGAGGTCTGACAGTTTTTTACTGTAAGACTGGGTGAATATATTTATAACCCTTTTAAAAGTGGGCTTTATAAATAAGTGTGGTGATAAATAAAGGGCAGATGCATTGGCATATATGCATTCACCACCCCCATGGCTGTTAGTATCCTGCTCCCTCATGATTTGATTACATTATCCATCTTTATACTCCATGGGAATATATATCAGTATACTACTGGGATTAGATACTGTATGTATACAGCCAGGATATGTATTTATCATAATATATACAGTCATCCATCATAACTAATGGGTAACAAGTTCAGCAATAATTCCCACCTTTACTGTACGTAAATTTATGTTCTTAATTATTTTTTATCTGTATGTGTAAGCATCTGCATTTTTTGTTCTGCACATATGAGATTAAGAGGTATTATCTCAGATTTGCACATAACACTATTTCGTTACATTGTTTAAAAAGTCAAAGTGCTTAATCACGATTTATAATGGTTTACTGTAACCAAGACTACAGTCACTATGGAGACCCATATACACAGTGGCACACGATCGGCCAGTATGTGATATTACTATGGCGATCTTATATATTACACTTAGGTTGGTTTCAGTAATTGTTTATTTGAGACACTATATACACAAGTTTGTATGTGATATTAATATTGCTGAAGAAACATTTGTACAATTTGAATGTTGAATAATAACACAGCCGCTAAACCGGAAGTGAGATAACATAACTTCCGGTAGGCGTTAGCACTGTGGAACGCATAGTGCGTTCCACGCTCATGATTTGGCGCACTTTTGGAGAAGTACTAGGTTTGTGAGTGGTATTTGAACACTATAAATTGTTTGAGGTATGTCTATGTATTTATGCTGATGAAGGGGTTGTGAACCCCGAAAACGTTCCAATAAATAAGTTTGTGAAAGTCCTGCGAGTGCATTTACATTTGTCTTATATGCCTCCTATATCTGCACCCAGACTGCTATCTCTTGGTGGGCTGAACTGGAAATTGGTTGGATATATATATATATATATATATATATATATATATATATATATATATATATATATTGTAAAAAATCATAATTGTGAAAGTTTAAAAGTGACCAAATTGCAATAAAAAAAGGTGCCAAGTCTGTCCATCATGACATGACAACATACAATTGGCATTCGGATGGTTTAGCAGTGGTGCGGATGGAAACAGATTATATTATGTTCCTATGAAAGTCTTGATTGCGTGGTACTGTTTTAAAACCTAGTTATGAAAACACCTTTACTCTTATTGGCAAACACAACAGTGTGAGTGTGACTTTAAATCAAACATTAGAATACAAATTAAAAACACAAGATCTGTAGTTGTTGCTTTTATGATTATAGAAGTATGCTTATCATGTCAACTACATATGGTTAATCAGTGTTGAGAATGGATTCAGATTATAATAGGTTAATGTCACACATGTAAATGAGTATTTCCCTTGCACAGTGAACAAAGAGGTTACTTGATTAGACCTTTACTTTAAACTTAAAGGGATAGTAAAGTTAAAATTAAACTTAAATTGATTGAACTTTTAAACAACATTCCAATTTATTATCTAATTTGCTTAGTTTACTTGATATTCTTTGCTAAAGAGTAATCCTAGGTGAGCTAAGCTTAGTAGTGTGCACCTGTCTTAAGCCATCTGGCAGCAGTTGTTTGAATCATGAAAGTTAAATTTTGACTTTACAGTCCCTTTAAGAGGTGTGAATAGGCTATTGTATCAGTCAATTTCAGTTGACATAACAATTTATATTTCGAGAACAGGTACTTAATATGCATAAAGGTCTTTTCGGGAGCTTTTCAGTCAAAAAGGCTCTTACGGCTGCAGGCTTTTAACAACTGAATTAATTTTTGCATTGTGATCTCCCATGAAACTCGATGACCATTTCGGGCAGAAAACCAAAAGACATTCGGGAGCAAATTGCTGATAGTATGTAATTGACCCCCAATAAGAATTAAAGGGACATGGAACCCCACATGTCTGGAGCACTATATGGCAGCAGTTTTGCAACAATATTATTAATTTGCAAGAACACTAGATGGCAGCACTATTTCCTGCCATGTTGGGCTCCAGACCCCTGCCTAGGTATTTCTTCAACAAAGAATAGCATGGGAACAAAGCAAAATTTGAAGTAAACTGGAAACTTTTTTAAAATGGTATGCTCTGTCTGAATCACAAAAGGACAATTTTGAGGTTCATATCCCTTTAACTATCAGCAAGATGTGATTATCATTGAAGTTTTGTTTTTTTCAGACAGCAATGGCTAGTAGTTTACTCTAACTAAATATTTAATCTCTTCAGTCACACTCCCAGGCCAGGAGACAAATAAGGAGGGAGAGTAGGAATTCTCCTGTCTCCACACAGTACCTTTCACTGCATCCCTTAACCCCTTATCTTTCCTTCTCATCTTTTGAAGTTCATGCTATCCACCTCTTCTCCCCTGTAGCTCTTCGTATTGCAGTTATCTATAGGCCCCCTGGCCTAGCATCACAATTTCTGGACCACTTTGAAACCTGGCTTCCACATTTTCTCTGTTGTAATGTCCCTTCTCTCATCTTAGGTGACTTCAACATACCCGTTGATAACCCCAACATGCCTGCTGCCTCTAAATCTCTATCCCTTACCACCTCTTTTGGCCTGTCCCAGTGGACAACATCTCCAACCCACTGTGAAGGAAACTCTATAGACTTGGGGGTCAATTTATTAAAGTGCAGACGGACCTGTCAATTTATTAAAGAGTGGACAGCGTATCATGTCCACCGCACATTGATAAATGCCGACAGCATACGCTGTCAGCACTTATCATTGCACCCGCAGTTCTTGTGAACTGTTTGTGCAATGCCGCCCCCTGCAGATTCGTGGCCAATCTGGCCATTAGCAGGGGGTGTCAATCAACCCGATCGTATTTGATCGGGTTGATTTCTGTCCGTCACCTCAGAGCAGGCAGACAGGTTATGGAGCAGGCACACCGGAAACATGGGGCATCAAGCTCCATACGGATAAATTGACCCCTTGGTCTTCAATAATCTCTGTGCTGTTTCCAACTTCTTTAACTTCCCCTTTCCTCTATCTGACCACTATCTATTAACTTTCTCTCCTTCTCTACCTGCTACATCTTTGCAAGCCCCCCAAAAAACTGCTGCCTTACAGGAATTTAAATGACTTGGATATCACAGACTTTTCCACTCAACTGAATCCTCTGCTCTCCAACATTTCATCCCTCTCTTGCCCAAACCTCGTGGCTTTACAGTCTAATTCAGCACTAAAATCAACACTTGATAAAGTTGCACCCTCCACTCTTCGCCGTACATCAATCTCTCAACAGCAACCGTGGCACACCAAACAGACCAGATATCTTCAGACAAAATTTGTGTCAATTTTTAGTGTCTATAAAACAAAGGGAGCTGCCATGTTGTAACTTGTGTTACCTTCTCTGCTGTGGCCAATAAGGGACAGTTATAAATAGGTCACTAGAGTGTGCAGCCAATGGCTGTGTGGAATATAACAATGTTCTGCACTTCCATTTCTAACAGGAACTGAAAAGCTCACAATTTCGGAATTGAATAACAGGGAAAGGGGACAAAATAAATAATACATGTATATTGCAGAGTTGTTGTTTTTTTATAAATACAATTTATCAATTTAGATTACCATCTCAAAGTGTATAATGTCCTTTTAAGGTGCATGAAAAATCATAAAACATAATTGTTCACCAAAAATTGTATTTTATCAAAAATGTATAATTTGTATGTAAATTACATAGAAATAAATTGTTTTAATAATATGCACAGGTAATTCATAATTTTAGCACTCTGAATGTGCAAAAACCCCTTAAAGATTTATACTTATAAGAACAAAATACAAACTATAATTATTATTTTTTCATAAAATGGACTGAACATTGGCTTTCCATGGGCGTGTATGAAATTTTCTCTCAAATCCCAGCATAATTCTATAAACATTATCACACCACAGGTCACACTGTCTTTCCTCGCAAATGAAAAGATGGCGAGGTTGTGACAAAATACTCATAATACTTAATACCCTAATAGTAAAACACATGCATACGAAAATAAAGGTGATTGTAAGATTCTATAGGCATAAAGCAGCATAATGTGATTTATATTGGCTGCAGGATTTAAAGGGACATAATACTCATATGCTAAATCACTTGAAACTGATGCAGTATAACTGTAAAAAGCTGACAGGAAAATATCACCTGAGCATCTCTATGTAAAAAAGGAAGATATTTTACCTCACAACTTCCTCAGCTCAGCAGAGTAAGTTAAGGGATAGTCAAAAATGTAGCCACCATTCAGCAAGCGCTACCCAGGTGCTGAACCAAAAATGGGCCGGCTCCTAAGCTTACATGCTTGCTTTTTCAAATAAAGATACCAAGAGAACGAAGAAATATTGAGAATAGGAGTAAATTAGAAAGTTGCTTA
This sequence comes from Bombina bombina, assembly GCF_027579735.1. Classification (NCBI taxonomy): domain Eukaryota; kingdom Metazoa; phylum Chordata; class Amphibia; order Anura; family Bombinatoridae; genus Bombina; species Bombina bombina. The sequence continues at coordinate 747,927,773 of NC_069500.1, forward strand.
AAATTGCATGCTCTATCTGAATCATGAAAGTTTAATTTTGACTAGACTATCCCTTTAACAATAATTCAAACACAGTTATTGTGTGCACAGTTGGGATAGAGTGCACGCAATAACTGTTATTTTTTTTTTCCGAAAAGTGCGCCCCACAGAAGTCTAGCATGGTCACGGTATTCAAAATTCCTAAAGTTAGCATGCATCATACTTTTGCTTGTGTGCTTACTCAGGGGGAAGGGGAGCTGTATCCCTGTATTCTTAAGTTAACCTTCGGAAAAACTTAAAACTAATAAAGAAAGAAATTACTTACTTTTAAAGAGACAATTTTTCCCATTAAGAAAGTTGTCTCAAACAAAATTTATGACAAGGTCTGTCATATTCCCATATGATATCCCTATCTCACAAGGACAGCCAGGAACATTTTTGTGACTCTCCCATATGAATGTTTGGAATGGGATCAATCTTTGGCAAAACTCTAGACACAGTTATTAAATGCCAGTGGTTTAGGCTGGTAGCCTGCTGCAGCTCAGTATTTACAGGAGGAAACTGGTCTGGCAAAGAAAAATCTGTACATGTAAATTGCCTATAACTACTGGGAGGTTCCTTTGCAGAAAAAAAAGCTTTGCAAAACACAATCATCCTATGTCCATTCTTCTTCGCCTGGACAATTTATGAGGTACTCAATCAATCAAAAGTTCTCTCAAACCTCACAAAATAATTTATTCATTTTTGTTTAGATAAGAATATCTCTATTCAAGTGGAATATATTACAAGTCTCTCAAAGGTGCCCGCGGACTGGAGTTCCAGACATCTTACAGATTCCAGGGATTGGATGCTGAACAAGATTGTATTTCAAATGATTTATCACCTTCAAGGCCCTTTTCAGTTGGATCTTTTTGCATCCAGTCTGAATTGCTAAATTAACACACTTAAAGAACGCAACTCAAGGTACAAACTGAAAGCTTAGAAAAATATGTCCTTTATTTCATGTTATTAAAAATACATAAACATGACGCAGACATGGATGGTATCACAGCAAAAACGGATGCCAAATTCCCTGATTTTTTCAGTTGGAGACCAGATCATCAGGCTTTAGCCATAAATGCTTTTCTCCAAATCTAGCCTCAGACATGAGCTTATGTTTTACCTCCATTCTCGATAATTCTAAGATCTCTTTTGGTCATTCACAAAGAACCTCTAACGCTCCTATTAATAACTCCAATATGGCCAGCTCAATCCTGGTACCCAGCAATTCTTCAAATGTTTCAACCAGAATTATTTCTTCCTCAATTTCAGATCTTCTCCTGGATCCTCTCAGAAATTTTCAGTCTTACATCCCAAGGTAGTTTGGGTCTAATTCTGTGGACCATTTTGGGGATCCTGGTCTTGTTATTAACTTTCACAAATAGTTGCAAATCTTATCATACACTTTTCGGCTACAGGAACCAAAAAGGCCTATGTTTCCGTATGGGTCAGATGGAATAGCTGGTGATTGAAGAGGTATTTGGTTTCCTTTTCAGAGCATTTGAGTCAAACTGCAATTTTTGTTATCCTCTCTGTACAAATCAAGTATGGCTTATAGTTCAGTTAATGGGGCCTATTTATCATTGCGTCAATCTCGACGCATTCGCTGGAGTCAATACGCTCGCCAGACATTGCTGCAGCAAATCTACATACGACAGCCTTATTTATTAAAAATTCTATCAAAAACACGAGCATCAAGTATGGAGCAATGAGCATTGAACTGTTGATAAATAAGAGTCATCCATGTCACGGATATTCTGTTTTTTCCAACTTTATTTATACAATTTCATTACTGTCCATGAACAAGCACATTTCTCTAAAGCTAATCTTTTATTTTTCATCTGTTGATGTCCAAGAAATAGCTATATTTATACCTGAACAAACAAAAATATCTCATAGAAAGTATTTTTCTATGTATTTGTTATACAAAAAAACTGATATATGATATTTCCACATAAATGAATGTGTATTTGTATTTCTAGAAATCATGATATGCCTATCTCATGTTTTTAGTTTTTTTTAATGATTATTAATGCTAGAATTTGTACATATATTTTTGCACATACTTGTGTGTGTGTGTGTGTGTGTATATATATATATATATATATATATATATATATATGTGTGTGTGTGTGTGTGTGTTATGTCAGAAATCATCTGCAAACATATTTACATGTCCCTAAATTCCTTTTTTTGTTTTAAACAATGTTGTCTTTCATATATCTGTGCTTATTTATGCCACTATATGTATAATATGTGTAAATTTATTATTATTCTGAACAGGAATAATTGCGAATATAACGTAATCAGGGTATCATATGTATTTATTTGCAATCAATTGGATATTTTAAGAGCTGGGCTAGTTTTTTCTCAGCTCCTGATTGCAGTCTAGTTTTGAACACCACCCCTACACAGGTGTTATAAAATGGGCTGGCATATAAGATGACATTTCTTCATGAAAATGAAATTCAAGAGAAGGAAGAAAAACACTGAAAATAGCATGACAGTAAAGAGGTGATTTTAATTTCTGCTGTATCTGATTCATGACAGTTTAATGTTAGGTAAACTATCCATTTGAGCTATCATCTTAAGATTATATTGAATCAAACATCATTCAAATTTTAAAATAATTGTCTAAAATATTATACTGTGTGTTCTAAGGTCATCATCAATGTTTAACTTTAATACTAATTTCACATATACATTCTTTCAAAGTATAATACAAAATGTAACAAATGGCACTTCAAATGGAGCTACTAGCTGAAAGTGCTTGATCGCAGCATATGCAGTCACTGTGTTCCTAATACCTCATATTTTCTGAGGTTTTAACATGTGAGTGTGTTGATGTTTTTGCTTTTATTTATTTAACCCCTTAGTGACCAGAGCACTTTTCCATTTTCTGTCCGTTTGGGACCAAGGCTATTTTTACATTTTTGCGGTGTTTGTGTTTAGCTGTAATTTTCTTCTTACTCATTTACTGTACCCACACATATTATATACCGTTTTTCTCGCCATTAAATGGACTTTCTAAAGATACCATTATTTTCATCATATCTTATAATTTACTATAAAAAAAATGATAAAATATGAGGAAAAATGGAAAAAAACACACTTTTTCTAACTTTGACCCCCAAAATCTGTTACATATCTAAAACCACCAAAAAACACCCATGCTAAATAGTTTCTAAATTTTGTCCTGAGTTTAGAAATACCCAATGTTTACATGTTCTTTGCTTTTTTTGCAAGTTATAGGGCCATAAATATAAGTAGCACTTTGCTATTTCCAAACCATTTTTTTCCAAAATTAGCGCTAGTTACATTAGAACACTGATATCTTTCAGGAATCCCTGAATATCCCTTGACATGTATATATTTTTTTTTTGTAGACATCCCAAAGTATTGATCTAGGCCAATTTTGGTATATTTCATACCACCATTTCACCGCCAAATGCGATCAAATACAAAAAATTGTTCACTTTTTCACAAATTTTTTCACAAACTTTAGGTTTCTCACTGAAATCATTTACAAACAGCTTGTGCAATTATGGCATAAATGGTTGTAAATTCTTCTCTGGGATCCCCTTTGTTCAGAAATAGCACACATATATGGCTTTGGCGTTGCTTTTTGGTAATTAGAAGGCCGCTAAATGCCACTGCGCACCACAAGTGTATCATGCCCAGCAGTTAAGGGGTTAATTAGGGAGCTTTTAGGGAGCTTGTAGGGTTAATTTTAGCTTTAGTGTAGTGTAGTAGACAACCCCAAGTATTGATCTAGGCACATTTTGGTATATTTCATGCCACCATTTCACCGCCAAATGCGATCAAATTAAAAAAAACGTAAAATTTTTCACAATTTTAGGTTTCTCACTGAAATCATTTACAAACAGCTTGTGCAATTATGGCACAAATGGTTGTAAATGCTTGTCTGGGATCCCCTTTGTTCAGAAATAGCAGACATATATGACTTTGGCGTTGCTTTCTGGTAATTAGAAGGCCACTAAATCCTGTTGCGCCTCACACGTGTATTATGGCTAGCAGTGAAAGGGTTAATTAGGGAGTTTGTAGGGAGCTTGCAGGGTTAATTTTAGCTTTAGTGTAGAGATCAGCCTCCCATCTGACACATCCCACCCCCTGATCCCTCCCAAACAGCTCCCTTCCCTCCCCCACCCCACAATTGTCCCCGCCATCTTAAGTACTGGCAGAAAGTCTGCCAGTACTAAAATAAAAGGGTTTTTAAAAAAAAATGAATTTTTTTTTTAGCATATTTACATATGCTACTGTGTAGGATCCCCCCCTTAGCCCCCAACCTCCCTGATCCCCCCCAAAACCGCTCTCTAACCCTCCCCTCTGCCTTATTGGGGGCCATCTTGGGTACTGGCAGCTGTCTGCCAGTACCCAGTTTACAATAAAAAAATGCTTTTTTTTTGGTTTTTTTCTGTAGTGTAGCTTCCCCCCCCCCCCACCCCCCACAGACTAACCCCCACCACCTTGCTTATTGTTTAACATTTTTTTTTTAATATATTTTTTATTTCCCATTTTCTGTAGTGTAGCGGTTCCCACCCGCTCCCTCCCCGTGCACGCGCCCGCCCCCACCCTCCCGTGCACGCGCGCGCGCCCGTGCGCGCCCCCAGCCACCCCCGCCCACGATCCCGCCCCCCTTCACATCCACATGGCCATCGATGGCCGCCACCCGCCTCCCGGTCCGGCTCCCACCCACCAACGCAGGTAGCCACCGATCTCCGGTGCAGAGAGGGCCACAGAGTGGCTCTCTCTGCACCGGATGACTTAAAAACGTTATTGCAGGATGCCTCCATATCGAGGCATCACTGCAATAACCGGAAAGCAGCTGGAAGCGAGCAGGATCGCTTCCAGCTGCTTTCCACACTGAGGACGTGCAGGGTACGTTCTCAGGCATTAACTGCCTTTTTTCTGAGGACGTACCCTGCACGTCCTCAGTCGTTAAGGGGTTAAATATATTTTAAATGGTGTACATTTAGAGTGGCTTCTTTCCCCTTTTGTCTTCACATGTCTTTTCTGAGAAGTGCTCCAACACCTGCATGAGTAAAAGCAGCATTGCCACCTGGATCATTAACAACTACAAGCGCACAACCAGGACTGAATATTGATTGTGGTCCCTTATAGGCTTATTTACTTGGATGTTTTAAGGGACTCATATGTGTTTTAAGGTTTATGTGAGTATCATTAATTAATTCACTTATGCACATATTATCAGCTTGTGCACTAAGCTGTATTGTATATTTATTGATCATTGTACCAATTTTAATTGTCGCTTTATATCACATTACTAATATATTGGCGCTTGAAGGGTTGTATATGTGTGTCAATGTATGTTAAACTGCGCTAAACGTCTCATACCATGGGGCCCATTTATCAAAGGGCTTGCGGACCTGATCCGACAGTGCGGATCAGGTCCGCAAGACCTCGCTAAATGCGGAGAGCAATACGCTCTCCGCATTTAACATTGCACCAGCAGCTCACAAGAGCTGCTGGTGCAACGCCGCCCCCTGCTGACTCGCGGCCAATCGGCCGCCAGCAGGGAGCTGTCAATCAACCCGATCGTATTTGATCGGGTTGATTTCCGGCGATTCCTGTCCGCCTGCTCAGAGCAGGCGGACAGGGTTATGAAGCAGCGGTCTTTAGACCGCTGCTTCATAAGTTGTGTTTCTGGCGAGTCTGAAGACTCGCCAGAAACACGGCCCTTCAAGCTCCGTACGGAGCTTGATAAATGGGCCTGCTAGACTCTGGAATAAAACTCAAACTCCCTCACTTGCTATGTGGCTACACGAAGTGGATCATGTACTAGCTTTAAAAAATTGCACTACACCTACATAGGCAAATAAGACTTCATATTAGATGTTCTATATATATGGGAACAAAAAACTCGCTATAAAGATTAAGTGTTGGTATAAACTTTTATTATGAACTGCTATATCATTTAGGTAGCATGGACATTAGTATACGTCATTGAACCAAGGTAAAGTACACTTTTCAGTTTCTGTTTTTCTTTTATTGTTAAACTTTGCTGTTTGTAAACTGTTTCTAAATTAAGTTTCATAATAACCTAGCTGAGGCGGTGCCCCTCTGGAACACGTTCAAACTCAGCACTGCTATTAAGAAACGACCTCCAAAGGATACCACTTGACTCCCTCCAGTCAAACTGGGAGTTTTTCATCTTTGTTATTTTCTTTGTTCTTGTCTGTTTACAAACTTTTGTTATTTAACAAGCTTTGTATCATCCATGTAAAAACCAATAAAACATAATTAGTCCACTGTCCTTAGTCTGGCCAGACCATTAGACAAACATCAGAATATCTAATGTTAAAGGGACATTAAAGTGCTGGCTACAACAACAATAGCATAGTTACTACTCACTATGTTATTAGTTTTCCTCCTGTTCCTGTAGCTCTCTTATTTTAACTCCTTAAAGTTGCTAGATGGTGAAACTCTTCATCTTTATATGGGGATGGCTATCTTGGAGCTTAGGAATTCTCACAGGCAGAAGCAGTGCACACTCATACACATTGATGTTTTTAGTACATAGGGAAGATTCATAGGGAAGATTCAGAAGAGAAATCAAGTAAACAGTCCCAGAAATTGGAGTCCAGGTATTTAGCAGAAATCAGGTCACATGGCAATGGGTCAGCCATAAAGTTAAAGGTCAGGTGGAAGGGATCAGAAAACAATTTCTATTGCAGTTTTCTGCTATCTAGATTTCCCTCTTAATAAATTAGAGGGGGAGATAGGAGCAGCATAAAATCCCCATATGGATCATACTGAAGAACTGAAAATGTTCATATCTTAATAACTCAGAAAGCACAGACCCAATTTAATGCAAACGCTCAGTGTCTGTAGTACCTCCCAATCCTAATTGAAGTGCACAATGCAGCCACATTTTTATATCCGTTCAAAAGCTATATACATATAGAATTCTAGAATGCTTGATTAAACTTAAAAGGACATTTTGGACAAAGTTTTAATGCACATAGATGAATTACATCTTTGAATAGAAACATATTTGCTATATACTTGTATTGGCATAAATGCTTCTAGTAAAAGTTATTGCTCTTTTAATGTAAACATTAATCTCTGCACGTGCATGTGAAGCATAGTTATAGAATCTCAGTGCAGCAGCATTTTAAATACTGTAGCTTCTCAGCGCGCCAGTGGTGCTTGTATTATGTTAGCAATTAACAAATTAAGTCATTAGCAGATGTCACAAGCACCTTAGGCTCTCTGGTCAAGTGTTGTGTTTAAAATGCCGGTGCATGGTGCATCTTTATAATTTTATTCTGGAAACCGTAATAATTGGTCTCTTTATTACTTTGCCAAATATTATAAAGATAGTCTATTGCAAACTTACTAACATATATAACCTATAATTGTATATACACACCTTTTGTTAAAAAATACAAATTAGTTATCTTATTGCACTACATATGCATTGGGAGTAGAATTGGATTTTAACATTCAATTGAATATGTTGATTATTCAGATAGCAACAACATTGTTGCATTTTATGTTATTGTAAGTTTTATTTTAACAATGTTTTCCCTCTCTGGTGGTTCCGTTTTCTATGAATCAACGTGAGTGTTGCTGATTGCCTGCGTCTCTATCAAAAAGGGAAGGAGGTGAATATTCTGATCCTCCTATGATTAAGTGCCGACAGGCATGAAACGCGTAAGGATCTTTTTCTGTACTCCAGTGTTGGTGTGTACTTTTTACTTGATTATGCATTAAAGTATTGGATTTTAATTTTTCTTTTCCTCTAGAGTGCTGCCTTTTACTTTTTTCTATCCGTTATTTTGTGTCTGGCTCGGCCACTGGCATGCACCACGCTACAGTGCATTTTAGTGCAGCACGTTTTGTGTCGTTACAGTACCTCCCCCAAGCATACCTTTTGGAGAAGACTGAAGTATATTCAGGTTTTCTGAGGTAATCTTCTGGTATATTATACCAGGCTTCTTTCAGCACTTCCCAGAGTTCTTCTTTAGAATAAGGTTGTCTTATTTCTTTCTCTGTCCAGGTGATCCCATACTGCCTCTATAATATTCAGGTCTGCACTCTGTGGTCAGTCCATGACTGTCAGTCTTTTATCAGCTGTTTTTCTCTCCAAATATGATTTCTTGATGACTTAGCAGTGTGTTTGGGATGGTTATTATGCTGAAAAATAAAACCATTCCCAATCAGACGCTTTCCAGAAGGAATGGCATGATGAATTAAAACCTATCTGTACTTTTCAGCATTCATAATCCCATAAATTCAGAAAGAAAAAGAAAATCACAACCACAACATCTAGAAATGGCATTTAGCAATTATGTTCATGAAATTGTTAGTTACAGTAATATCATCTTTCTTAATGGGATTTCTATTAGCAATTGCATATTTTTATTTTTTATTTTTTTTTTTAATATTTTTTTATTGAGGTTTGGAAAAAGGCATACAACTTATTAAAGTCAACAGAAATAAAAGTTGTTATACAATGTCAGAATACAACATACAATATACATGCCATACAATTTTTGGGCCTTGAACTGAACATATAGGGCCACTTTTGGACCCCATAAAAAAAAAAAAAATATGCAAAAGGCTCCAAGAAATATAGGAGACCACTCATGGATCTCAATTGACAAACCTCCTTTTTTAAGAGAATATTAAGCAACTATACAAGGTAACATTGCAACGTATTATTAGAAAAGTTGTATAGAGACCTCTGCCTGACATGTAGTTACTAAGGAGGAATAGACCTTTTAGCGTTTACTATGGAGTGAGGAGACACTGATAGTAAGAGAATTAACTGCAGGATCCAAAGGCTCATAAAGGGTTCATAGTTAGGAGTTAAAGAGCCCAGTTAGATGTGCGTATCACATTTGTTATGAGTAGCTCATCTGCCGCCAGGAAAGAAGGGGTTAAATGGCTTTCTACATGATAATGCAATCGTGCTACAGCACAGGAATAGCTGCCTTCATTGTCACATTGATATACCTTAAGGACTGTCACCACAAGAGATGGATAATGTCACACAATTAAAGATTTCATATAGTTAACACCTAATATGAAATGGGTAGACACTCATAACAGATAGATTAACTAGGCAAAAAAGGATATAACGTAATTACAGGTAATATTAAATATTTAAAGAGCCCAATATAGCATGCATATCAAATTAAGGCTATGAGAAGCTTATCTGCCCCCAGTAAAGAGAAGTCTAAATTGCTTTCTACTGAATATTACATTCATGTTATAGTACAGGGTTAGCTGCAGGCAATACCACAATTATGCACCTTAAGGGTTATCAACAAGAGGGGTATGATATATTGGTGCACACTTTAGGTAAAAAGTAAAATATAAGGCTATTACTCACTGCTTCAGCAACTGGCTTTGTAGTCAAAGAAGGTAGACCTCATGTTGCCTCGACCGCAGGCAACATGCATCTGTTTAAAATTCTAAGCTGGAGTTCTAGAAATAATAGAAGGGCTTAAAATTCGACCTGCACTCTAGGGCAATGCAGTAATGACAGGAGTTTGTTACTATGGGCATTATAAAGATTGGCTATATACAAGATTGAAACATGTCCCTGTGGGACATCAATAAACAGTACAAAATAGGCATATATATGATTAACCGTCAAAAAAAATTAAACTGAAGTCAGAGCTTTCTTTCACAGTTAGAAATCAGCATGAGTCAAAAACAAACAGATACTCAAACTGCTTAAGAGTCCCACAAAATGTGTTCCGTGTCTATCCTATTCCAGCCGGTGACATGGGCATACAGTTCCCTAGAACAAGCGTTGAAATACTCATTGACCCTTGAGATCGCAACAGTACTTTAGGGAGAGAGAAACTTAAAGGCAAGATCATTTGTATCCATGCTTTCCTTTGGTCATGGAAATAGCGTGCAATCAGGGGTCTCTTAGGTGCGCATAGTTCAGCTGAATGGCTTAACAAAGGGGTTTGCTGGCTGACCGGTACATCCCTATACGTGTTTCTTGATACAGCAGCAGTACTCATAGCCGCTGCGATATATCTGTCAGCTGTTGTCTCACCTTTCAGTGCGGGTAACATGGTGCTGATTTCCACTTCTCTCATACTGCGATTATGTGTGCTGATGGAACATTGGAGTCCCAGCTCATTATCATCCGGTCTGCCCAATATAACAGGCTCAATGCGAGTAACTACACGCGACTCTGGCACTCGATCATCCTTAGGCTGGAATGCTGTAGTCAGAATAGACTCAAATACAGCATGATGCTCCATTAGTATATGCTTCAGCTCCCTTAGAACATCGACAGCGCTCTCCATGGTCTTTCATAAAGATCCGTAGTCAGGCAGATTAGATTAAGTAAATTCTGAATAAAGCACACTTAGTGCATCCTAACGACAGGAAAGGCTTCCCGCCGGGGGGTATAGCAAAGGGCCGAGATCTTACAACGGCTCCAGGCGCTGATGCCAGCAGCAATTCCAAAAGCTGTAGGTATGAAAAGTTGTATCTTCCAAAGTATAAGGCAATGCTTGTAATCAATTACATGAATTGAGCTGCTAAAAGGCGAGTTTTGAAGATTATCAAAGAAAAGCTGCAGCAGCACACAGCTATGCAACTAAACATGGCCGCTGCCCGGAAGTAACCCCAGCAATTGCATATTTGAGATTAGGATTTAACCCTTTTTTCATTCCAGTCTGTTTACTGGCAAACTAAATAAAAATTGTGTTTTTAAAAAAGTTATTTACAGTATACAGTATTTAGAACCTTGTGTTGCCATCTGCTTACAGTGAAAGATATTTGGCAAAGGCAAACCTCGTTCTATGCAGTGAAGTTTGGAACTTTTGGAGATATTTTAAAACTTTTTACTTAGCGATTTCCCAATTTACATTGTGATAACCGTTAAAATCCTGTTTTAGAAGAAAAGATAAATTGCATCCACTTTATTTTTATGGGAATTCTTATGGAAAAGGACCTAAAACCCTAAATTTTTCTTTTATGATCCAGATAGAGCATTCAATTTTAATAACTTTCTAATTGACTTCTATGATCAAATTGTCTTTGTTCTCTTGACATCTTTTGTTGAAAAGCAGGACGTTTAGCTCAGGAGCGTGCATGTGTCTGGAGATATATGACAGCAGTTTTGCAAGATTGTTAACCATTCACAAGAGCACTAGATGGCCACACTATTTCCTGCCATGCAGTGATCCAGATGCCTATCATGGGAACAAAGCAAACTTGTTAATAGAAGTAAATTGGGCACATTTTTAAAACTTCATGTTCTGTTTGAGTAACAAAAGAAAATGTTGGGGGTTTCATATCCCTTTAATATCTTGCAGTATTCTTCTTGATATAAGATTAAAATCTAGCAAAAACATACAATTATGTATCTTAATAAAAGAACAATTACCGTAATTAAAAAAAAAAATCACATTTTAAACGTTTGCAAAACATAATTGATGAAACCTGCACAGTATTACTCATAATGACTATAATGGCATTTTATATTGTTTAACACATCCTAAACACCATTATATCTCATTTCTAAACACACACAGACTCCATTAACCCCATTAGGGAGTTCAGTGATTGAGGGCTTTTGTGGGAAAATGGCGATTAAATCTTTTGTGAGTTAACAATCTCAGTTGTTTTTCACTCAGAAAGATTGTGATCATTTTGTTAAAGAAAAAAAACAAACAAAAACAGGCATTCCTTTTTTTCCAACAAGAAAAAGCTTAGACGTATTGGAATCAGCCTGCTTAACCCCTGCAAAGGAGTTAAAACATAGTTGAAGTCAGCCCCAGAGCAGCAATGCTCAACTTGGACACAGTTAAACACATCTGGTGAGCCAATGACAAGAGAATCAACAGCTAGCTCTCAGTAGTGCATTGCTTCTTCTGAGCATACCTAGGTATGTTTCTCAACAAAGGATATCAGGAGAACAAAGTCATTTTTGATTATAGAAGTACATTGAAAAGTCTCTTAAAATTGCATGCTCTGTCTGAACCCTGGAGGTTTAATTTTGTAATTTTTAACAAAAAAAAAACTTGTTAAAACAAAAATATAGAACTTTACAGTTTCAGGGACAGTCAACTCAAAATAAACTTTCATGATTCAGATAGGGCATGTCATTTTAAATAACTTTCCAATTTAGTCATCAAATTTGCTTTGTTCTCTTGGTATTCTTGGTATTCTTTGTTGGAAGCTAAACCTAGGTAGACTCATGTGCTTATTTCTAAGCCCTCTGTGCATTTTGAGTTTTTCATAGTTAGACACTGCTAGTTCATGTGTGCCATATAGATAACATTGTGCTCACTCCCGTTGAGTTATTTAGGAGTCAGCACTGATTGGCTAAAATGCATGTCTGTCAAAAGAACTAAAATAAGTGGGCAATCTGCAGAGGCTTAGATACAAAGGTAATCACAGAGGTAAAAAGTGTATTAAAATATAACAGTGTCAGCTATGCAAAACTGGGGAATCGGTAATAAATGGATTATCTATCTCTTTAAACAGGAAAAATGTTAGTGTGGACTGTCCCTTTAAGGAGCATATGTGTTTTTTTACACTTAATTTATAAATATATGTATGTGTGGTTTGGGGTTCTTTTCATACCTTTAATGTAGAATAGACTCCTATATTGAAAACAAATGTATTATTCTTAGTTTTTCATTTAGAGTTATTATTTCTGTCTTTTTTTTTTTTTGGTAAAAATGCAGGGATTTCATTTTGATAACCGTTTTGCAGAATTGTTTCTCTATGGCTATGCAACAGTGTATTTTCCTGTTTTAAACCCACTAAGGAAGCCGTTATATATCAAGTCCTTCCCTTAGCCACATGTCCTTATGACACCACACACTGATGAAATCTTTTCGTTGACATCCATCTCTATTCTTTAAAAGCTGGTCAGACTTCCTGGGCTGCACACACAGGACCATGGGACACCTATTGCAACTGGCTGTGGCGCTTTGCTATCTTCCCCTCTCAGGTACAGTAACGTGGTGTCATAAATCCCACACAGCAACAAGTAGTATTTGTTTGGGAATCTATATATAAATTGCAGATGTTAACATGATCACAATGTACCATCAGTTAGATGTGGCAACACAGTAGACAAAAAAAAATTATATTGTAGTATTGAAACTATAGACATACATACAGACATTTTACATTTCAAAACAATTAGAATTATTTTTGTATATACTGTATATATAAGTGTATTGCATTATAATTTTGTTATATACTTGTGAGTTATATGTTCACTAATGTTAACTTTTATTTGTTAAAGATACATGAAAACAGCATACAGTTCTATTATTATTATACTTTATTTATAAAGCACCAACATATTCTGCAGCACTGTCCATAGGTACAACTCAGTGGCGTATATAGGTTTTGTGCTGCCCTAGGCACTCAGAATTCTGCTGCCCCCCCACACACACACCTGTTTTAGGCCATTTTTAGGCATAATCATTTTTGCTCAGGACGTAACATGTTTTTTTTTTTTGTAAAACACTTGCACACACACATTCGCAGGCACACACACAGACATAGTCGCAGACACATACACACACAGAGTTATGCACATACACACGGTAACGCACACGCACACACTCCACACACATATCAGTATCTATTGCTGCAAAATATACTGTACATATATATATATAAATATAGAATAAATGAAACTTGCACTCACTGGATTTTTAGAAAAGATGCTTTATTTAGCACAAAAAAGTTACCTGGTCTGATGAAGGGGTGATTGATCCCCGAAACGTCACTTTTTTTTGTGCTAAATAAAGCACCTTTTCTAAAAATCCAGTGAGTGCAAGTTTCATCTATTCTATATCAAACCGTGCCTGCACCCTGGAAGATGCCTTTTAAGTGAGAGTGCACTTTCTCTGCTTTATATATATATATATATATATAAAAAACAGATTGTTTGAAACAATAATTTTACAAACATAATACTAATTGTTGAAACCCAACAAAACTACAAATACCTAGATACACTAAAAGAAAACACTACTTTGTTTGAACTGAAGTAGGTAATATTGCCGAAATGTATCATCAGTCATAATACTGAATATCCCACAACAGAGAGTGGATGCTTCAATAATTGCTGCACATCGCCCTGCCACACACCACACCCATACCTGAAAAAAAAAGCATTACCTCCAGAGCTCTCCTGCAATAAATCCCACTTGGTGCTTTGCTTGCTGAATACTATATCATGTTCCCTTCTTTTACCTCTATATATGTTAAATAATTTACTGGTTAGGGTTAGCACATTGTGTAGCAAAAATATAGGTTTACCCAAAACACAAATTTACAATAGATATTTTTAAATTCATGGTGAAAAGAATTAATCACTAATGAACGAGTGATCAAGTAATGAATCCTCAAATATGCTGCTCTAGACCAGTAGACCTGATATGTGCATAAATGCCCTCTAACCCAGACTCTGCAGCATTATGTTTATGTAGCATATTACACTATCTACTTCCAGCAAATTGCACCCAGTAGCTATGTGGTGCTAAACACACTGCATTCCCCCTGTAGAGCAGTTTATCTATTGAAGAGTATTGAATACAGGCAATATTGAACACATGACAGATCACTGCACAGTTAGGCAATTCTTTGTAAACTGTTCAGGCTGAGGACAGGGGCAGGTACCGTTTAATTAAAACAGAAATGAGCTTAGAAGTTATAACGATAAACGATTAAACACTTTTTTAATGCATAGTATTTTATTCCGTTGCAGATAGGATAGGTCAAGCTTAGACCTATCCTATCTGCAGTGGAAAAAAATACTATATTATTAAAAAAGTGTTTAATCGTGGCAGCGGCTAGCTCTTCTACCTATCCTACAGTACTGAGTCTGACAGACTCTGATTCTCAGTCTCCGGACTGTCTCAGTAATATTTCAGTCAGTGGTGCTGACGGCCATGGCAGCCTGGCCTAGCCCCTACCTAAGTTAAGTGGTGAGGAGTCCCAGACTGTCCACTCAGCTGACTCCCATACTGCTGGCCGCTCCACTCCGTCATCTCAGCTGCACCGATCAGTGAGTTTCCCTGTCACATTCACTTCTTCTAACCACCTGGCCTGGGAGATCACGTGCGCACGTGCGTGACTCCCTCAAGCCATGTGCCCCAACAGACAGGAAGTTTTTCACGTGACCGCTCGGCGGTAAGCCCCCTGCCAAAATATATTTTTTTAAAGCCACATATTTGTGCAGCGGCTGGGGCAAGTGCCGCCCCCCAAAATTTGCCGTGCTAGGTACAGCCCTTGTCGGCCTATGCATTAATACGCCCCTGGTACAACTGATACAAATAAAACAATGATACTTGTAAGAGACAAGACAAAATTGACAAACAAATATGGGAGGAATTGAGGGCCCTAGTTGCATGGGAACTTATAATCTAGAAGGATAGTAGGGTGAGAGCAGGAGGTGAGGATTGCAAGGGTGAGAATGATGTTAGTACAGAGTGAGATGAGGGCAATTATTAGGTAAGTGGAATTCATTTGTTACTGAGTTGGGTGGTAGTCTTCCCTTAACAAGAATGTCTTGTGTGTTCCAGAGGGTAGGTGCTGCACGACAGAAGTCCTGCAGTCTAGCTTGGCAAGAGGTGGTGATAGAAGATGCATAGAGCAGGTCATTGTTGGATCTCAGGGGGTGGCTGGAGTATATCTGAAACTTCTGTACTTTGTCTTGTTGGTATCCATTGTTGAAATGCATAGCTACAAAGGCTCAGGAGCAGCAGTAGCTGTGAGCTAGCTGGTAATTTGTTTCTACACATATGTCTCTTGTCAGTTACTCACCCAATGTGTTCCGCTAGCTCCTAGTAGTGCATTGCAGCTCTAGAACTGACTTTAACTATGTGTTTAACTCCCTAGCAGATATTAAACACATAGGGGTCGATCACAATCCTTTTTGAAAACTCAGTGATTTATCTACAAAAATCCCAATAGACTTTAATGGTGTTCTTCTGTAGGAAATCATTAGATACATTATTCAAAAGGACTGTGATAGACCCCATAGTTATATGCAAGGCAGAGTGCAATAATACAATGATCTAACATTTTAGAGCATTTTCTTCTTCCCTTTTTATACTCCATTAATCAAAAACCATGTACATATTATGCTGCCAATACTGACATAGAATAGTTTCCTCCATAACCAATCTTCTGTGTGACACCTTCCTCTGTGTGATGTGATACCCGCAGGATTAGCAGACTATCTGGTGTATTAGCGCTAGAGCAGTGGATGCAGAAAAGAGTGACAGAGAACGCTAAGACATAATAGTGTAAAGAGGTAGAGAGAGGAGATGAGGCAACAAGGAAGTGGTCAGGAAGATAAACTGGGACAAGGCTAAAAAAGAGCAGAGGGAGACTTAGGTTGCCAGGTGTCTGGTACTGAATTGTACAGAAAATAATTGAATTGTCACTGTTTTATACTTTGCCATTAAATAATAAAGGTCACTTTTTAAGAGAAATTTGGAGGCTGGAACTCATCTTTATTTACTGTTTTGTGATCAGGAGGTGGCTGAACCAGGTCTCAGTGCCCAATACAGAGTGCTGTTTTCCAACTACCTGATACTCAATCCAAATTTAAACTTAAATTGATTGGACAGAGCTTGAACATTTTAAACAACTTTTATGTAAAACCTATTTAGAAAAGAAGACATTTTTAACTTTGTATTTTTTTCAGCTGGTAAAGGGATAGTATAGTCAAAATTAAACTTTCATTATTCAGATAGAGAATGCAACTTTAAGCAACTTTCTAATTTACTCCTATTATCAATTTTTCTTCGTTCTTTTGGTATCTTTATTTAAAAAATCTGGAATGTAAGCATAGAAGCCGGACCATTTTTGGTTCAGCACCTGGGTAGCGCTTGCTGATTTGTGTCTAAATGTATCCATCCAATCAGCAAGTGCTACCTAGGTCCTGAACCAAAAATGGGCTGGCTCCTTAGCTTACTTTACAGCTTTTTAAAATGAAGATACCAAGAGAATGAAGAAAAATTAATAATAGTACATTAGAAAGTTGCTTAAAATTGCATTCTCTATCTGAATCATGAAAGTTTCATTTTGACTAGACTATCCCTTTAAAGGGACACTGAACACAATTTTTTTCTTTCATGATTCAGATAGCGCATGCAATTTTAAGAAACTTTCTAATTTACTCCTATTATCAAATTTTCTTCTTTCTCTTGGTATCTTTATTTGAAAAGCAAGAATGTAAGTTTAGATGCCGGCCCATTCTTGGTGAACAACCTGGGTTGTTCTTGCTGATTGGTGGATAAATTCACCCACCAATAAACAAGCGCTGTCCAGGGTCCTAAACCTAAAATTGTCTGGCTCTTTAGCTTAGATGTCTTCTTTTTCAAATAAAGATAGCAAGAGAACAAAGAAAATAATAGGAGTAAATTAGAAAGTTGCTTAAAATTGCATGCTCTATCTGAATCATGAAAGAAAAAATTTGTGTTCAGTGTCCCTTTAATATACTATTTTACAGCATAATGCATAAATATGTATGTATATAAATATGTATATACTGCACACATTAGTTCATTGCAGATAAGTCATCTGTCAATCAAATGCTGAAAATAGTGACCAGAGCTTCAGCTATTATCCGTGTAGCATTTATAGTGAAATAGCTCTGAAGATTTCATGAATGAAACTCTCATTCATTTTTTAACTGCTATTGTTTCACTTTATGTAATCTGTTTAACTTGACATTCACTTTAATTAGCAAAAAAACTGTAGTTGTAAGTGACAAATTGACCAGTTGAGTGTTTTGCTCAAACAGCCTATGGAACCTTCCAGTTATAAGAGGAAAAGTACATAGGCTAATCCCTTTGTTTAGTTTAGTTGGGATATATGGTCATAAGCTCATTCATAAGAATATTGCAGGTCTTTAAAGGGATAGGAAAGTCAACATTAACCTTGCATGATTCAGATAAAGGGGTAGATTTACCAAGCAATTGATGTTGCTATCTACTCCCGTACTTTGCAGCTCGTCTTTAACTCGTCCACCACCTCTGAGGTGACAGACAGCAATTAGACCGATCAGATATGATCGGGTTGATTGACACCCCCTGCTAGCGGCCGATTGGACGCAAATTTGCAGGGGGAGGCATTGCATAAGTATTTCACTAGAAATGCTTGTGCAATGATAAATGCTGACAGTGTATGCTGTCGGTATTTATCAATGTGCGTCCGTACATTGATAAATCTACCCCAAAGTATGTAATTTTGAGACACGTTTAAATTCACTTCTATTTTCAAATGTGATTTGTTCTCTAAATAGCCCTTGTCAAAAAAGAATATGCACATATCCAACAGTACTGGGAGCTAGCTGCTGATTGGTGCCTGAACACATTTGTCTCTTGTGATTGGCTAACTAGATGTGTTCAGCTAACTGCCAATGTTCCTTCAGCAAAAGATAAGAAGAGAATGAAGCAAATTTGATAATAGAAGTCAATTGGAAAGTTGATTAAAATTGTATGTTCTATCTGAATAACAAAATCTAGTTTTAGGGTTTGCTGTCCCCTTAAAATGAATGCACAAAAAATTAAAACAGAATATGCTTGTAAAATGAAAGTACTTGAAGTGACATTTTTTTTATAAATACATCCGATATTAATCACTGAGCTCCAAAAGACTTGGAGACAATGCAAAGATTTTAACATAATTTAAAACGATAATATGTCAACAACATTTGCATTGGTTTAGGAACAGATATAAAATAGCTCCTGCACGTATCAGCAATCAGAGTGCAGCATGTAGGAGACTCAGGATTCTGAATCACATGAGTACACTCCAGCAGCTCTAATAGAAGTGGAAAATCTATAAATTTCAGATTTAAATTACACAAAAAACAAATAATAAATTATATGTCGCAGTTTTCACTGTTTGATTAAACATTTTACGGTAAATTTAATTTTTAAGTTAAAGGGACAGTGTACTGTAAAATAGTTTTTAATCTGTTTCTAATGACTTTTTATACCAGCTGCAAAGAATAAAATGTATAAGAATCAATCATTGGTGTTTATTTTTGTATATGAAATAGCTTGTTTTGTTCTTTGAAACCACAACCCTTCAAAATCAGTTTAGCTTGCAGGGAAATTTGATCTCCTAATTTTATCACTTTCTGTGCACACAAATGCTTCCTTATCTTATATCTGTTTGTATACCAAATCCCAATACTAAGACCCGATGATCAAAAGTGCCACAAAGCAGCAAGATATTCAAAAGGGATCCATCGCCATGTAGAGAAAGCCGGCGAAATATTCAAAAGTGCCGACATTACTGTTTAAAGGCAGCATCACTGGAACAATGTGCAACGTTTCGAGGAATTAACCTCTTAGTCATGCTAATAATGTGACATTTGAAAAACATTTAAATACCCTTCCAGTGGCGCCAAACTGCCCTCTCTAGGGCCTATGGTCGCCACCTAGTGGTCATAAAATATACCTACACCTTTAAAGTCTCAAACTTGTGAGAAACATAAAAAACAGCAGGGTTACATCAAAGAAATATTTATAGCCTTTAACTTATACCTTACATATGTATGTCGATAGTGGAGATAGTGATGTCACCAACAGTGACAGTAAAGTTAGAAACTGGAGTGGAATTAGATGGGGGATTAGAAGAAGCTCAGTCTTGGACTAGGATAGGCCACCCAATCTATAAATCCATTTGGTTTCATATTGTCTTAACAGTGTCAATCTCACTGCCTCAACCCCACCGTGGGGTATTTGCTCTAAAATTTTAATTCTGAGGTTGTTAGGATTCTTATTATGTTTTTCTCTATGGTGTTCAGAGACACTGTGATTTTTTTAGCCATTTTTGATATTCTCAATGTGTTCATATAACCTCCTCTTTATCTTTCTTTTTGTGCGACCAATGTAGATTTCCCCACTTTCGCACTCCAAATGGTATACCACATAAGTGGCATCCCTCTAAAATTGGTATCAAGCTTTTTGCGCAGTGCCAATGGAGTCCATTTTGATTATCTTGTTGCACATACAACAATTGGATTTGCCGCATTTGTATGTGCCAGGTTTTATTTCTACCCATACAGACATGAGGCCTGTTTGCGTAGTGCTGTTTGTTGGTTTGAGTTTTAATGGGGCCAACAAATTTTTTAAATCTTTATTCTTTTTGAAACCATGTTAGGAACCTCCCCAATGTGATCCTTGAGTGTTGGATCGGATCCTGCTAGAGGACATTCCAGTGTCTCTTTAATATTATATTTTTAGTGGCTTTTGCCCCCTCGCTGTAGGTAGTGATAAATCTCAAGTCCTCCCCTGTCTTCTTACTCTTATTGTTGGGTTTTCACTGTAATGTCTCACTTCTTTTAAGACCTGCACATGTCTCTTTAGCTTTTAATATTAGATGCCTGTCATAACCCTTTTGTATAAATTTCTCCTGTAACATCTTTGCCTCCTTTTCGTAATCTTCTATTTTTGTGCAATTCCGTCTAATACAGCGAAACTGTCCGAAAGGAATATTAGATTTCCAGCTGTGTAAATGACTACTGTTTGCATGTAGGAAACCATTCCTATTGGTTGGTTTCCTAAAATATTTAGTTATGATATGACCGCTATCATCTAACGTCAAATCGAGAAAGTCAATGGAATTAGAATGAATGTTTTCAGTAAATTTTAAATTGAAACTATTATCATTTATGTATTGTATAACAATTTTAGCTTCCTCTTCTTTTTTTTAAAATTTGTCACATACTTTTATTGCACAGGAGCATCAAGGATTGTAGGCGGACATGAAGCTCGAGCACACTCAAGGCCTTATATCGCATCTCTGCAGCTTAACAGAGAGAGTTTCTGCGGGGGAGCTCTAATCCATAGAAAATGGGTGCTCACTGCAGCACACTGCATGGATAATACGTAAGAGAACAAGCACTGTGTCTACACTGCACACGCAACAATGTAGCATTCGCTGCACCCTGTAACACCCTGCACTGAAACTCTGTCACATACAACAGGAAAGTCTTTGTCAATATAATAGTATGAAAACTGTGCCTAGTTAAGAGGAAGACAGAGGAGGTGAGACAGGGAGAGAATGAAAAGAAAGAGAGAGAGAGAAATTAGGGGTCGACAGAGAAGAGAGTAAAGAGAAAGGAGATAAGAGGAAGAGCGGAGAGTGGGTATAAGAAATGTTACTAGCAGCTATCACATCAGGTTCCATATGGTTCTGCTGTGAGCTGCAGGGAGGGAACCAGGGAGGAATGAGGCTAAGTGCAGCCCCTCATCATCTCATTGCTTCCTTCCTGATTATGCTGAGGCTGGCATAAGGTGGAGGAAAAGGAAGATGAGCCTGAGAAGCTGTGGTTGTGCATAAGAGGCTGTGAGGGTTAGAATAGCTAGCTGTGCCAGGACAAAGCTTGGGGACAGGGCAGGTAGACTATCACAAACTGTCCCAGGAACAAAAAAAGGAAAAGAAATAGCAAGTATTGTTTAAGCCCCTGTGTGAGGTCCCATCATGAGAGAGGCCTTAGGAAGTTGCCTATTTGGCCTAACACTAGGGTCGAAAATGTTCCTATACCTCAACGCAAAACAAATATAGAGCAGAAAGAAGTGAGGGGCAGTCAAGGGGGTAAAATTATATATTACTAGCAGTCAAAATTATTGATTTAATGTTACTGGCATCCAAGGAGTACAATGACTGCTCATTCGTAAAAAAATATGCATGATTGTATCAAGACTATGGGCATTTTCAGTGGCATTGTGTGACCCGACTGACCATTGTGACCAGTCACCTACAGATTGCCCAGTATTTTTCCTGAGGCCAGCTGGCATCCTTACACATAGCACACAAAGAATAGTACTATACACAACACCCAAAAGCATTCTAATACAGTAAACATCTCAAATTTCAACCAGCCAGTCATTCAACACAGAATGATATCCAACACAAAATAAAGCACACCATATTTTCTGTCCCTTGCATAAAAGGACATAAAGGCAAATTTAAAGGGAAAGTAAAGTCAAAATTAAACTTTTATGATTCAGATAGCATGTGGTTTAAAACAAATTTCCAATATACTCCTATTATCAAATTTGCTTTGTTCTCTTGATATCTTTTGTCAAAGAGTAAATCTAGGTAGGCTGAGAGGAGTTCAGGAGTATAAACCTGTCTATAGCACTCTATGGCAACAGTGTTTGTATTTATAAATAACATTGTTATAAACAATGTTGCAAACACTACTGTCAGATGGCTAGAGACACGTGTAAGCTCCTGAACTCATCACTCCACAGAAACAACAATTGTTAAGGTTACCAATGACCTACTTACAGCAAAATCAAAAGGCCACTTCTCTCTGCTTATTCTCCTTGATCTGTCTGCAGCCTTTGACACTGTTGACCACCCTCTCTTGCTCCAAACCCTCCAATCCTTTGGCATATGTGACACAGCTCTCTCGTGGCTCTCTTCCTACCTGTCAAACCGTACCTTTAGTGTAGCCTTCTCTGGGGCCTCCTCTGCCCCGTCACCACTTTCTGTCGGAGTACTGCAAGGCTCTGTCCTCGGTCCCCTTCTCTTCTCAATCTACACGTCATCACTAGGTTCCCTAATAAAGTCCCACGGTTTACAATATCATTTGTATGCTGATGACACCCAAATCTACTTCTCTGCACCAGACCTTTCTCCTTCCTTGCTAACTCGTGTGACTAACTGTCTTTCTCACATCTCCAACTGGATGTCCTCTCACTACCTCAAGCTAAATCTTTCCAAAACTGAGCTCCTTATTCCCCCCCCCCTTCTTCAAAAATCTCCACCCCCAATCTCTCTATAACTGTCGACAACTCCATCATTACCCCTACCCCACATGCCCGATGTCTCAGGGTCACATTTGACTCAGATCTTACTTTCACTCCTCACATTCAGTCTTTGGCTAAAGCCTGCCGCTTCCACCTTAAAAACATCTCTAAAATTAGACACTTCCTTACACAAGACACAACTAAGATTTTAAACCACTCTCTCATCCTCTACCGCCTCGATTACTGCAACTATGTCCTCTCTGGTCTCCCCACCTACCGCCTAGCTCCTTTACAATCCTTAATGAATGCTTCTGCCAGACTCATCTTCCTTACAAGTCGCTCTTCATCTGCTGCACCTCTCTGCCAATCTCTTCACTGGCTTCCTCTTGCCTATAGGATCAAACACAAAATTCTCACTCTGACATACAAAGCCCTCAACTGCACTGCTCCCCCCTATATCTCAGACCTTGTCTCCAGATACTCTCCCTCCTGTCCCCTTCGCTCTGCTCATGACCTCCTACTCTCCTCCTCTCTGGTTACCTCATCACACTCCCGTCTACAGGACTTCGCCAGACTGGCTCCCATCCTGTGGAACTCTCTGCATCGCTCCACAAGACTCTCTTCTAGTTTTAAAAGCTTCAAGCGCTCCCTAAAGACTCTACTGTTCAGGGACGCATACAACCTACGCTAACCTTTCTTTATACCAGTTCCTCTCCTCCATTGCTATCCCCTGAACCCCCTAGCATGTAAGCCTAAGAGTCCAGCTGTTTGTAGATCACCTTCTTAAGAGCTGACTACAACAGTGCAACTCTTGGCAGGGCCCTCTACCCATTTGATCCCTATAACTGTTTTTTTGTACTCCGCCTTTGTTAATAGCACTGAGGAATCTGTTGGCGATCTACAAATAACCAATAATAATAATAATCTAGGATTACTTTTTAACAAAGGATATCAAAAGAACAAAGCAAAAGTAATTTAACATGCAATGCTCTATCCAATCCATTGGAATTTAATTCTCACTTTACTGTCCCTTCAAACTTTTGTGGCTCAGATAAATCATACAACTTCAAAAATACTTCTACTATCAAATGTATTTGTTCTCTTGGTATCTTTTTTTGAAAAGCTTAACTAGGTAGGATCAGGAGCAGACATGAACTGCTGGAAGCTATCTGGTCATTGGTGGCTACAAACATAAAGTAGGTCTCTTGTCATTGGCTCACCAGATATGTTCAGCTAGTCCCCAGTAGTGCATTGTTGCTTGGGGGCTGACTTTAACTATGTGTTTAACTATTCTCTAAGGGTTGAACACACACACACACACATATATATATGTACGCAATAGTGCAATAATAAGATGCTTTAACACCGTATACTGCACCTATGCTTGTGCTAAGGCTTGTATATGTGTATGTGCATCTATAAGATGAAATATAACAGTTGATAACAACATTGTAAAAACTTTATTATTACAAAAAATGTTGTCATTATGACAAATTGCTAAATATTTTTTTAAAAATATTGTTATTTAGATGCCAGTGATGGTGTTATTTAATATTGGAGGGTGTTGATAATATATATTTTTATATATGAAAACATACAATGTGAAGGACTGGAGAAAGCTGGATACTCCCTTCTTGTAGTAGGTTATAACAATGATTAAAGAACCAGTAAATACAGTAGATTTGCGTAATCAACAAATGCATGGTAACAAGACAATGCAATAGCACTGCTACGAGGCAGCAAGGGCTGCTATGTCGAGCAAGCCTGGTGAAACATTCCCACCTCCCGACATAGCGGCATTGCCAAGAGGTGTTTACTATACATGCCATTGGTCGATGATGCTGGCTATAGACAACATCCAGCATCGCCGACCATATTGGCATTGTATAGCAAAGAGATCCCTTGAATATAACTGCCGTTCCTAACCACTAATCCAAATACCCCTAAACACTACACGAAAAAAAAAATCTAAAGCGCCACATACCCACCCCACAAGTCGCTAACTATTAATCTCTAATTCGCCACATACGAGGGGTGATGTGGGTGGTGACGTCATGCTCCCATTGACTCAGGCATGTCCCTTTTCTATGACTGCAAGGCTGATTTGAATATAGCGACTTCAAATTATTATTATTTTTTCTCACGCTCGCTGTAGCAATAACCGGCCGCAAACGGGCACAGCAAAGGGGGTAAGTAGCGCAGAGATGGCAGCATTTAAAAATATATACATATGCTGATACACATATTAACACATAAATATATATGTATTCAAGCATATACATATATATTTACTGGGAGCACCCAAAGACCGCAATGTAAAGGCACTTTTTAGTGCTGTGTTTTTTTTACTTTAAAAAAAAAAAAAAAAGCAACATGTTTTTTAATAGAAACTTTAATGAACTTTGTTTTGAGGGCATTTGGGGCACTTTTAGAAAATTAACCAGAGATCGGATCTCTGTTTAATTTTCTGAGCTTGCGGTAGCAATAACCAGGCACTTGATAATAGCTGGTTAATTATCGCACGCCCACAAATGGGCAAATATGGCCGTTTGCGCGCGAGCGATAATTTTGCGCTCCACTTGTAATCAAGCCCTTACTTTTGATTGTTCATTTTATTATTTAAAACATAGATATATAATTTAAATTATATATTTATCATTAAAATAATAGAAATAAAAAAAAACTGCATTTTATATTAGATACAATACTTAAAATAATATGCATTATACATGACAATGCATATAATTTTTAACAATGGATATAAATGTAATACTAAAATAAACTATTAGCCCTGGTAGACGTCCTCTTCATGCGAACAATGTCGCACACTGAAACTTGAATGCAAGGTTCCTCCTTATATATGGGTGATTGCATTTTTCCAATAGAAAAACTTTAATTTTATTAGTTGGTTGAACTAACTAGAACACTTAGTGCTAGATTTCTGATTTACTAGATTTCTGGACAGAGCTTATTATCTTTTTTTCACAGTCAGCCCAAGTTTAGCGACTTCTAGTGGTGAAGAAAAAGAATTGCGGCCCCATAAATAAGCAGCTATAAAATCATATTGTGCTGAAATAGTGGCAGGCCCCCTAAAAGGAGGATCCCAGTCAGTCCAGTAGCGACCTATGCAACTCCTGTAAGTATGCCCCTGCATGATTCATACAGAGCATGCAATTTTAAACAACCTTCCAATGTATATCTGTTATCAAATTTGTTTTCTTTTCTTTGTATCCTTTGTTCATGAGTAAACATAGGTAGGCTGAAGATCAGCAGTGCACTACTGGGGGTTAGCTGGTGATTGGTTGCTGCAAATATATGCCTCTTGTCATTGGCTCACCAGATGTATTCAGCTAGCTACCAAAAGTGCATTGTTGCTATTGAGCTTTTTTTTTTTTTAAATTGTATGTGCTATCTGAATCATAAAACTTTAATTTTAACTTTAATGTCCCATTGAAGGATCTCCAGATCTTTAGGGAGCTACAGGCAGGGCAGGTGTCTAGGTTGCCCCATAATTATTCTAGATCTGACA
Source organism: Bombina bombina (assembly GCF_027579735.1). NCBI lineage: Eukaryota > Metazoa > Chordata > Amphibia > Anura > Bombinatoridae > Bombina > Bombina bombina. Next base: position 747,954,098 of record NC_069500.1, read on the forward strand.
AAAAATATATTACATGAAGCCACAAATACTGCACCAAGCACAACACTGTACTCACTTTAATGGTCTGTACCCAGATGCCTTACACTACACATACAATGCACTTGAATTATGAATATCCAGGTACATCAGGCTGTGTATTTCTCCAACAGGCCTCTGAATAATGTGCGTGTTGTACTTGGTGCTCATAACTTTATAGCTCCAGACAGGCCTGTTCAGGTGTTCGGCATCCAGAAGTCGGTCATTCATCCTGAATACAACTCAGAAACATTCCAAAATGACATTCTTCTTCTAAAGGTAAGTAGATAATTCCCATGTAGATTCTTCAGAAAATAAAAATAATACAACAGGGCTTCATACCTCCCAACATGTGTGGCTAGGTATTAGGAACCCAGGAGATTTAGGGGGGGAGTCAACATTATATGGGTGGGACCCTGTTGAGGGGGGTGGGTCACAGGTGGATAGTGGGCAGGATATTGGGTGTGTCTGCACAGTCTTTGGTCAGGGCTAAGTGAAATTTTGCAAATAGGGCTGTTTTAGAAGGGCAAAGGGACAGAGCTTTGAGAGGGACAGTCCCTAATTCTAATAGGGACAGTTGGGAGGGCCTGGCTTTGTTTATTGCATAACACTGTTTTATTGCAGTTTAAAAGCTATTTATATTATTTTTTCATACATGATCTATTACTCCTGGAATTACTCTTCCTTACCACTTGTAGGAGGCAAAGATTCCCAAACTTAAAAAGCTCTATAAAACCCCTCCAACCTCACAAGTACCTGTCTTTACTTTGCCTCCACTGGAGGTAGTCGAAGAATAAAGATGTGCATTTAATTCTTCATTGAGAGGGGTTCTCAGTCTATATTGAGGTCCGGTTTCGCCTCAGATTACAGTGCTTGTCAGAGGAATGTATATGGGGTATGGATTGTGGCTCCTTTTTTCACCTCATGGGAAATCTGTCACAGACCCTCCATAATTGGTCGCAGAGACTTGTCTTTTGCCTCCTTCTATGGATCTACAATATACTCCTTTTCTATAACCTCTGCTGATATGTTTCAGTACTGGTTTGGCTGTCTATTGCTTGTTTTCTGGTGGATGAGTGTCTATTGGTAAATATAATTTTTTTAATATTTAGGCACTCTATAGTCTTATTATAGGCATTTATTGTTTATATCTATGTATATGTGTGTATATATATATATATATATATATATATATATATATATATATATATATATATATATGTACATTGATATATATGGCCCTGGGGACAGAATCTATACATTATTCCCCTTGAGTTTTTTTTGGAGTGTCGGCCTTCGGATCTACACGCATCAGGATAACGCACATTGGTTTAACGTTATTCGGGACTGCGCACGTCTAGGTCTGTTATACTTTTTTGCGCCTTTGACAGGATTATGCACCTCAAGTTAGCACACATATGTCCTCAGTCTTGCACACATCAGGTTTTGATGCGCTAAATTCCCTTATAGTAAGTTACCATTCCTCAAGACCTTTTTTAGGAGGTTATAGTAATTATTGCTTTGCTTTGTCAATGCAATAATGGAGCCAGTTGATTCTGTCCCTAAATTTAAATTTGAAGAAGAGTCTCCTGAACACCTTCCTACTAAGATTAAGTGTGTTTATTAAAAGAAGCTGAGGTCTCTCCTCCAGCTTATTTATGTGACTCATGTTTAATGCTGCTTCTATGGGTATTACTGCTCCTTCTGTCTGTTCATTACAGGAGAAGGCTACTGACATATCACCCAGTGTGAAGAATCTAATCAAAGCTGCTGTTTCTAAGGTGCTGGCTACTCTCCAGCCTTCAAGTAAGTGTAAAAGATTAGTCCAGATTTTACCTTCTACTAGTACTATGTTTTCTGAAATTAGGGATACTTTTATGTATTCAGAAGTTTAAGTTTCCTCTGGTGATAAGGAGTCTGCTTCTGATGTTGAACATGATTCTTTCTCTTTTTTGTTTAAAATTGAACATATTTGTTCTCTTTTGAAAGAGGTTTTACTTACTTTAGAGGTTAAAGATTCTAAGGTTTCTCAGGATAAGCATTGTAATTAATTAAATTCAGTTTTTATGACTGTTGGTAAGCTCCCTGAGGTTATTCCCTATCCCTGATGCTGTCTCTGACATGATTTCCAGGGAATGGTCTAAACTGTGTAATTTATTTAATCCTTCTGCAAGGTTTAAAAAGTTATATTCTTTGAGGCCCATTTATCAAGCTCCGTATGGAGCTTGTGGGCTTGTATCTAAAGACCGCTGCTCCATAAACCTGTCCGCCTGCTCTGATGGGGCGGACAGGAATCGCCACAATTCAACCCGATCGAGTACGATCGTGTTGATTGACACCCCCCTGCTGGCGGCCAATTGGCCGCGAATCTGCAGGGGTGGCATTGCACCAGCAGCTCTTGTGAGCTGCTGGTGCAATGCTGAATACGGAGAGCGTATTGCACTCCGCATTCAGCGATGTCTGTCGGACCTGATTCGCACTGTCGGATCAGGTCCAACAGACACTTGATAATTCGGCATCAATACCTGCTGCTAATATTGAATTGTGGGAAACTGTTGCTAAAATTAATGGGGCTATTTACACTCTGGCTAAGCGTACTATTATCCCTTTGGAAGACAGTACTTCTTTTAAAGACCCTTTAATTAGAGTCTTTTCGTAGAGGGGCCTTTTTACATGCAGGGTATTTGCTTAGGCAGGCAATTTATATTGCTAATGTGTCTGCTACTTCATCATATTGATTATCTAGTCCTTCAGAACAGTGTTCTGATGACTGCTTGTGAGAATCTTTTGAGTTTACTAAAAAATGGTAATTCTTTTATTTGTGATGCTGTGTTTGATATTATGTATGTCTTTGGCAGTCCTTGCTAGGAGAGCCTTATGTCTTAATTCTTGGTCTGCTGACATGGTGTCAAAATCCAGACTATTGTCCCTTTCTTTTCAGGGAAACAAGCTGTTTGGTTCTGATTTAGATTCTATAATATCTACTGTTACTGGCAGTGGCGTCACTAGGGCGGTGCGGGTCGCACCCGGGTGACACCCTCCAGGGGGTGACACCACCAAAATATATATATATATATAAAAGTTCAAGATAGACAAGCACTCCAGAAATCCAAATCCAATGCCCAGGGTGCAGCAGATAAGTAAATAGAAAATAATGAGGAGTGCACTCGCCAGGACTTTTCAGAAGTTTAATTCCAATATATGAACGTTTTCGGGGGATTAGCCCCTTCTTCAGACATACAAGAATACAATATGAGCAAACCCACACCAGACACCCTTAAGTAGGCAGGTCAGTCAATCACTAGCTCTCCAGGTGGGGTGCCACCCACACAGTGAGGACACTCCCCTAGCAACCAATGAGGCTGGCCAAGCAAAACATACAAATGTGCATATATATATAATATATATATATGTAAATACATCAGGACATAAAGTGGAGGACACATAATATACATTACAGACCTATATATATTACATTATCATAACAGATCATATATGACAGGCACAACAGTTGTTGATATAAGTAAACAAGAGTAAGGATAAAGAAAACACAGTAACTGTATGGGCAATGTTAGCCAGGCAACCGGTATGCATACATCGCATAGCATATTGAACGTGCATATGTCAAGGAGTATACAGGATGTCAAAGGTCTAGTGTTAGCGTGTATAGCAAAGAAAAATGCACAGAGAGAAGCTCAACACATTTCATATAACCGTGTCAAATCTAAATCTAACGGCAACCAGGGAAACAATCACCTATTAGCTGAGCTAGGGACATACTCTAGGCCGCCATGGGCAGTAGGGAGAGAATCAGCCGGCAATTATATTAACCACAACTCCATTAGTAAGAAGTTACAACTTCGAAAACGTTGGGACACAGTGTAACACAGATCCAATGCAATGAATGATACATTTGAGGATTAACAATAAATACACGTACCCGAAATCAGGGGGCAGCATCAGGGGTCTGGCATATTACAGAAAAACCGGGAATGCAAGTATTTGAATAAGAGCGCAAATAGTCCGGTCACTATGGCAACAGGGAAACACAAATTTATAATTGCAAGCGTGTAAGCGTATATAAAATCCATTCAGAGACCAGTGCCAAAGTTAAATACGATTAGTGCCAGAAGCATATCCCTCATCACAGAATTGGTACTGGTATACATAATGTTATCAACATCATAGAGTGTAACACAATCATAGTGTATACATAAGCCAGAAACCAAAGTCATACTACTAATACACGGGCCTTATCACAAATGCCAAACATACTGAGCCTAGATCCATTAAGTATAAGGTAACTGATTGTCTGACACATAGGGTTCAGTGAATAAGAGCGGTACAGTGCGTGTTCTTGTATCCTAGGTGTTGTGAGCGGGCCATAATAGCATCATCAATAATTTGAACAGTGGCATATAGAATACAAGTCTAGATCTGTGTATAAAGCTAACAGGCTGCAATAGAGCGGCCAGGAATAGTAACTGTAAACGGTTAGACAGTGTGACATGTACTTAGGGATGTCAATTAAATGTGTGGCCATGATAAGTGTGAAACAACAAAAAGGAGAAAAAACATGTATGAAAACATTAATGAATAAGCAAATAACAAAACAATATTAGTGGAGAGCATAAGCATAGGTATGACATATGGGCAAAGCAGTCCTAAGGCCAAATGTATATAAGGGTAACAATATTAAACTGTGTCATATTAGTCACTGGGCATAATTCATAAACACACCTGCCAGTCCAGATGTGTGTTTAGCCCTTTTGGTATGAGCGTCTCGAAGTCATATGTCCAACGGGCCTCTTTCCTGAGTAGAAGGGTACCTCTGTCACCTCCCCTATTGAGAGGGGCACATGGTCAGTGATGGTGTATCTGAGGTCCTTAACCGTATGGTTGTTATGGGCAAAGTGTTGTGCCACCGGTTGCTCAGAGGACCCATTTTTGATAGCCATTCTGATAGCTGACCGATGATTAGCCATTCTTGTGCGTAGGTCATCAGTCGTTTTGCCCACGTAAAAGAGGCCACCGATACAGTGTAGCAAATAAATTATGTGGGTGGTGGTACAAGTTAATCTGTACTTGTGAAAGTACTTTTTCCTTTTGTGCGGATGTGTAAAATAATTGCCAGTTATTAAAGCACTGCAAGTAGTGCAGCCAATGCACCTGAAAACTCCCTTCTTATCCAAATTGAGCCAAGTACCTATATTGTGGCTTTTTACTCGGTCAGTTTTCACCAGAATATCCCTGAGGGATCTTGATCTCCTAAATCCAATCCTGGGTGGTGGCATAGACTGAAATGGTAATGCAGGATCCGTGCTCAAGACATGCCAATTGTCCTGGAGATGTTTGTTGATTCTCTGTTTATCCCCAGTATATTTGGTTAAAAAAGTCATCCTGGGAATATGTTTGTCATCACTAACGATGTCCTGATTGGCCAATAGTTGTGTTTTATGTTGTTTCAGCAATTTTGGAGGGTAGCCCCGTTGAGAGAATCTGTATTCCATTTCTGTCAACTGTTCATCTTTCTTCAAGTCCAGAGTATTATTTCTAATGACCCGTTGTAGTTGTGATTTGGGCAGAGCGCTTTTGAGCGCTAGGGGGTGGCAGGATGTATAGTATAGGAGGGAATTCCTGTCCGTCTCTTTTCTGAATAATGTGGATTGTAGTCTTTCCGAATCTTTAAACAAACGTACATCCAGGAAGTCAATTGTGGTACTTGAATAGTTCATTTTAAATTTTAAAGCTATGGATGCACTGTTCAGTTGTTGGAACCAGATGAGCAGTTCTTGTTCTGTTCCCCTCCACACCAGCAGCAGATCGTCAATGTAGCGTTTGAAGAATTTTATCCGCTGGACTTTAAATAGGGCCGTGTCATTGGTCTCAAATTGTGCCATATAGAGGTTGGCATATGAGGGCGCCATATTAGACCCCATGGCCGTCCCCTGTTTTTGCAGGTAAAAATGTTTTTCAAACTTGAAATAATTGGTCGTTAGGCAAAATTCCAATAGGTGGATCAGAACCTCCACTGGCGGCCCCACATAGGGGTAATGAAGGAGGTGTTGCTTTGTGGCATGCATACCATCATGGTGGGGTATCACGGTATAAAGGCTGGTGACATCTAGGGTCACCAGCAAGTCATTATCAGTACATGTAATGGTTGACAAGCAGTTTAGAAGCATTGAAGAGTCACGTAGAAAACTCTCCATGTCACTGACGATAGGTTGTAAGTAAAAGTCCACACATTTAGCAATTGGTTGAAGAATAGAGCCCATAGCAGACACTAGGAGTCTGCCAGGGGGGGAAGCCATGCTTTTGTGGATCTTCGGGAGAGTGTAGAGGATTGGAATGGTAGGGTGACTCACTAGCAGGAAATCCAAGGTGGTCTGTGAGATGATATTGCGATCTGAAAGTTCCAAGAGGTAGGAGTCAATCTCTGCTTTAAAGGTGCTAGTAGGATCTCCGGGTAGTCTGGAATATGTAAGTGTGTCACTTAGTTGGCCAAGAATTTCAGCCCTATAGTCATTGTAGTTCTGTACTACAACGGGTCATAAGAAATAATACTCTGGACTTGAAGAAAGATGAACAGTTGACAGAAATGGAATACAGATTCTCTCAACCCAGGATTGGATTTAGGAGATCAAGATCCCTCAGGGATATTCTGGTGAAAACTGACCTAGTAAAAAGCTACAATAAAGGTACTTGGCTCAATTTGGATAAGAAGGGAGTTTTCAGGTGCATTGGCTGCACTACTTGCAGCGCTTTAATAACTGGCAATTACTTTACACATCCGCACAAAAGGAAAAAGTACTTTCACAAGTACAGATTAACTTGTACCACCACCCACATAATTTATTTGCTACACTGTATCTGTGGCCTCTTTTACGTGGGCAAAACGACTGATGACCTACGCACAAGAATGGCTAATCACCGGTCAGCTATTATTATTATTATTCTTTATTTATAAAGCGCCAACAGATTCCGCAGCGCTGTCCATGGGTACAAAGATAAAAGTACAGTACAATACAATATAAAAGACACCAAAGTTTAACAAAACAAATACAGGGGGAATTGAGGGCCCTGTTCCCGTGGGAACTTACAATCTAGATGGTAGGAGGGTGAGAAACAGGAGGTGGGGACTGCAAAGGTGAGAATGATGTTAGTGTGGAGTTAGATGGGGCAGCAGTTTGGCAGGTAGAATTAATTTTTTACTGATTTAGAGATAGGCTTCCATGAACAGAAAGGTCTTTAGGGAGCATTTAAAGGAGGAAAGGTTAGGGGAAAGTCTAACAGCTCTGGGAAGTGCATTCCAGATGGTTGGTGCCGCACAAGAGAAGTCCTGTAGCCTGGCATGGGAGGAAGTGATGGTAGAAGATGCAAGGAGCAGGTCATTGTTGGATCTTAGGGGGCGGGCTGGAGTATATTTCTTGATGAGTGAGGACAGGTAGGGGGGGGGCTACGTTGGTAAGGGCTTTGTAGGCCAGGATGAGAATTTTGAATTTAATTCTGCTGTGGATGGGTAGCCAGTGAAGGGACTCGAAGAGAGGTGCAGCAGATACAGAGCGTCGGGAGAGGTGGATTAGCCTAGCAGAGGCATTTAGGATGGATTGAAGAGGGGAGAGAGGGAGGCCAGTTAGTAGGTTATTACAGTAGTCAAGTTGGGAGATTACCAGGGAGTGGATTAGCTGTTTAGTAGTTTCAGCACTCAGAAATGGACGGATTTTGGAGATATTGCGTAGATGGTTGCGACAGGAGGAAGAGAGCAATTGGATGTGGGGTATGAAGGACAGATTGGAGTCAAGTGTAACTCCTAGGATGCAGACTTGGGGTGATGGGGAGATAGTGGTGTCACCAACAGTGATTGAAAAGTTAGGAACCGGGGTAGAATTAGAGGGGGGGGGAATAGAAGGAGCTATCAGAATGGCTATCAAAAATGGGTCCTCTGAGCAACCGGTGGCACGACACATTTGTATGTTTTGCTTGGCCAGCCTCATTGGTTGCTAGGGGAGTGTCCTCACTGTGTGGGTGGCACCCCACCTGGAGAGTTAGTGATTGGCTGACCTGCCTACTTAAGGGTGTCTGGTGTGGGTTTGCTCATATTGTATTTTTGTACGTCTGAAGAAGGGGCGAATCCCCCGAAAACGTTCACAACTTCTGAAAAGTCCTGGCGAGTGCACTCCTCATTATTTTATATATATATATATATTTTTTTTTTTTTTTAATTTTATTGAAATTCAAAGAAATAAAATGTAGAGATGCATATATTTTTTATTAGAGGGGCCAGCATTTGTGAACATTAGTGGGACTGCGGAAGTTGTAGACAATTCATTTTTTTGCCCCTTGAGCCAGCGCTGCAATTTCTACAAATAGTTTTCCAGGCTGCTTTTGCTTGTTTGTACTTTGCTCCTCCCCTGCCCAATTTCACTATGAATGTTGTGGGCATGCCGTGGGGCTTGCGAAGTTGCGCTGCTAGCCTAAACCTGCCTGTCTATCTGTGCTCACTGCTCAGTGACGTGTGGAGCAGTAGAGTCACTCACTGCTGTGCTGTCTCTCTAAAAGGGAACTGGGAAATCATGAGGGGGATGCCTGGCACCTGACCGCATGACTGTCTAACACTGTCTCTAAAGTGAAGGAGACACGTATGATGCCCACCAGACCGGTACGGTTATGGTACACTAAGTGCACACTGAAGAGGTAGGAGGGGAGGGCGGATGGGGATATGGGGGTGGGCAGAGAGCAGAGGTGCTTGGCAATAAGAAGCGGTAGGCACGCAGCCCGGGGCTGTGCACTGACAGACTTGGAACAGAGTCATAGAGCAGAATTTTCATAGTTTGCCCGCCTAAACCTTTTCTTTAGTGATTTATTTTTAGAGTGCTCTGATCTTTCATTTGATGCTCTGCTAAGCCAGGGAGCAGCTCTAGGCATAAGATTTATAATGAATGCAGTGCAGTTTACATATTTTGTATGTGTGTGTGTCTGAGTGTTTGTGTGTGTGTGTGTCTGAGTGCTTTTGTGTGTGTGTCTGAGTGTTTCTGTGTGTGTGCCTGAGTGTTTTGTGTGTGTGTCTAAGTGTTTGTGTGTGTGCCTGAGTGTTTGTGTGTGTGTATGTGTCAGAGTGTTTTTGTGTGTGTCTGTGTGAGTGTTTTTGTGTGTGTGTGTTTGTCTGTGTGTCTGAGTGTGTTTCCGAGTGTTTGTGTGTGTATCTGAGTGTGTTTTTAAGTGTGTCTGAGTGTTTGTATGTGTGTGTGCCTGTGTTTTTGTGTTTGTGTGTGTCTGCTTTCTGGGGGGAGGGGGGGTGACACCAACCCTAGTGACGCCACTGGTACTGGCAGTAAAGGGGTTTTTCTTCCTCAAGACAAATAGTCTAAGGGGAGATCTAAAGCTTCCAATCATTTTTGTGCCTTTTGTCAGAATAATGAACGAAAGGTTATTGCCTCTGCTCAGAAGCTAGGCACCTCTGGCCCAATCCACAAGCACAAAAAAGGCGAGGCAGAGGGACAGTTAAAAGTTAAGAGCATCAAATTTATTTAACAAAGGGTAAAAATAATAACAGTTGTATCGTTAATGTGTACAAAAAGCCAGTGTAGCAGAGGTCTACACGGTCTATGAGAAAGGTGTAAGCTGAAACGCGTAAGACCTCTGCTACACCGGCTTTTTGTACACATTAGCGATATGACTGTTGTTATTTTTACCCTTTGTTCAATAAATTTGATGCTCTTAACTTTTAACTGTCCCTCTGCTTTGCCTTTTTTGTGCTTGTGGATTGGATTCTGCAGAATCACTGGGGATTATGCAAAATTTGGGGTTTAGAGAGGAGCGCCAAAGGAGGCAAGGTCTCGTGGGTGTGGAAGTGATGCAATTAAACTATGTCAGTATGAGACCCTATGTGGACACTGTAAGTCTTATAAATGGCCTCAAAGGCTACAGGAATTAATCGGCACTAATTGGTAAAATATTAAGACACAATTTATTACAGATAAAATAAACATGAATTATATCACTAAACATGGATCCATGGTACATAAAAACACATAGGTATAAAATCAGTACAATAAAATGTATTATATAAATATGTGTACAATTGGACGCTAAAAATAATTTATAAAATGCCAAGATGAGTATTATCCTTCCAAAGAAGTGACCCAATCAGTGGTTACTGAAAAACTAACACGTGGTACTAAAAACAGTATAGTTGAAAGTGGTAGATGTTGATAAATGTCACTACCCTCTACTTCAAAGGTCTAAATATATACACACTGGTAGGAGTGTAGGCTGGATGGTGGATCGCAAAGAACAATTTCTAAAGTAAAATCTTATAAATGAAAAATAATACAACTGAAAAATAATCCAGATTGGGGGATTAAAGAGTGATCAAAAAACTAACAAGTGTGTACACAAGTTAGTGCTGATCCAAAAAATGACAAGGTTAAAAATACAATGAAGGTAGAAAGCTGCGAAATCCTCAAAACCTGAAAACAGAAAATAGTAACATAGTATAGTATTGTTTAGATACTGGTTAATCAAGAAATATAGCTCACCATATAATTGCCTTATTTCTTGATTAACCAATATCTAAACAATACTATACTATGTTACTATTTTCTGTTTTCAGGTTTTGAGGATTTCGCAGCTTTCTACCTTCATTTTATTTTTAACCTTCATTTTTATTTTTATTTTTTCCACTTGGTATTCAAGGACTTGAACTGTTTATTTATTTTTTGGATACACTACTTTATTTGGATTACCATAATGTCACCACCATCTGATTTTTATGAACATTAATCTGGATTTATTTTGAATTTCTTTTTGCATATATTTGGGACACTTTCAGGATAATATTTTTATGATCACTAATTTGCTCCCTCTTTTTTGTACATTTTTCACGGACTTCCACACACTGGAATATTTTCACTTTTATGTTTTTTTCACACACCACTCACTGTGTGACTTGATTAGCAATTATATTTTTATTATATACTTTTTGTGTCATATATTTTTTGTCATTTTTTGGATCAGCACTAGCTTGTGTACACACTAGTTAATTTTTTGATCACTCTTTAATCCCCCAATCTGGATTATTTTTCAGTTGTATTATTTTTCATTTATAAGATTTTAGTTTAGAAATTGTTCTTTGCTATATTTGTACCCCTTATTGTATTATTTATCGATCCACCATCCAGCCTACACTCCTACCAGTGTGTATATATTTAGACCTTTGAAGTAGAGGGTAGTGACGTTTATCAACATCTACCACTTTCAACTATACTGTTTTTAGTACCACGTGTTAGTTTTTCAGTAACCACTGATTGGGTCACTTCTTTGGAAGGATAATACTCATCTTGGCATTTTATAAATTATTTTTAGCGTCCAATTGTACACATATTTATATAATTCATTTTATTGTACTGATTTTATACCTATGTGTTTTTATGTACCATGGATCCATGTTTAGTGATATAATTCATGTTTATTTTATCTGTAATAAATTGTGTCTTAATATTTTACCAATTAGTGCCGATTAATTCCTGTAGCCTTTGAAGCCATTTATAAGACTTACAGTGTCCACATAGGGTCTCATACTGACATAGTTTAATTGCATCACTTCCACACCCACGAGACCTTGCCTCCTTTGGCGCTCCTCTCTAAACCCCAAACTTTGCATTATCTCTATCTGTGGGTAGTGGGCACCCACCTTAGATAGGAGCTATAGGTCACTTTCCTATAAGCGCTGTGAATTCAAACATTTCTCTGGAATCACTGGGGATTCCCAGGCGGTTTGCAGGGGACAGGAGTGAAGGAGGAGGAGCTGGTAAGCTGAGCATAGCAACGCTGCAGACACGGACATTCGGCTCACTGAGGAGACCGCAAGCAAAGGAACAGTGATTAAGGGAGAAGACTAGTACTTTTTTCCCCTACCTATGTGGGATTTGGCACATCGGATTGGGCATGCCATTGGAGCATTAAGCCATCATTTGGTAGCTGAACGGGTGACTTGTGCTTATGCTATTAGCATGTAATAACTCTGCTGACAGCTGTAACACTGAGCGCTGCATAGAGGAACACCATTGTTTTCTCATGTTAATATACCTCTGGCCCACTCTGGAGGCATAGTGCTAACTAGAACAAGTCAAAGCCGGCTAAGAAATATATCCCTACTTACAAATCTGCATGAAGGTGTGGCCCCCAATCCAGAGTTTCTGGTAGAGGGCAGGATATGCCTTTTTCAGATGGCGTGGTTTTCGCCTGTTATAGATCCCTGGGTTTTGAATATAGTTTCCCAGGATTATCAGATAGGTTTCAGAACAAGGTCAACCACATGAAAACATTTTTCTGTCCAATGTTCCAAGGAATGCCTTAAAGGTTCAAGTTTTTTTCCAGGCAGTTTCAGATCTGAAAATTATTTTCATTGATAGTTCCAGTTCCTTTGCAGGGATAGGGGATGGGTTTTTTTCAGATCCTCTTTGTTGTTACAAAAAAGGAAGGTACTTTCAGACCAGTCCTGGATTTGAAAGCTTTGAACAAGTTTGTAAGAATTCATTCCTTCAAAATGAAAACTATTCAGACTATTCTGCCTTTGGTTCAGCAAGGCCAATGTATGTCCACAATAGATTTAAAGGATGCTTACCTTCATGTTAAAATACACAGGGAACATTACCAGTTTCCGAGGTCTGCCTTTCTAGACAAGCATTTTCAGTTTGTTGTTCTACCATTTGGTCTGGCTACGGCTTCAAGAATATTCTAAAAGGTTCTGGGTGCCCTATTGTGTCCAATCAGATTGTGGGTCTTTGGGGTCTCCCAGAAATAGATCTGATGGCTTCTCATTTGAACAACAATTTTCCCAAGTACTTTGCTAAGTCCAGGGACCCTCAAGCAGAGTTTGTGGATGCTCTAGTTATAGCTCATTGTTCATTTCAGCTTGCTTATCTGTTTCCTCATCTGGTACTTCTTTCCATAATGATCTCCAAAATAAGCCTAGAGAAATCTTCAATAATCCTGATTGCCTCAGATTGGTCTTACAGGATTTGGTATTCAGATCTAGTTCAGATATCAAGCTGTTCTCCTTAGCCTCTTTCTCTGCAGTCAGACCTTCTGTCTATAGGTCAGTTTTTCCATCCAGTTTCTGAACTTGATGGCATGGAAATTGAACAGTTAGTCCCTAGACACAGATTTTTCTCTGATTCTATGATTGAAACCATAAGTCAGGCTCGTAAGCCTTTAACTTGGAAAAACTATCATAAGGTCTGGAAGGCCTTTATTTCTTGGTGTATAGATCATGTTTTTTGCTGGCATTCTTTTAAAATTCTTAGGATTTTGCAGTTCTTACAAGATGGTCTGGATAATGGCCTATCTGCCAGTTCTATGAAGGGGCAGATTTCTGCTCTCTCAGTTTTGTTTCATATGAAGATTGCTAATCTTCCTGATATTCATGATTTTTTTCAGGCTTTGGGTCTTATCAAGCCTCTAATCAAGCTAATTTTTCTTTCTGATGTTAAGGATTTTGCAGGCTCCTCCTTTGGAACCCATGCTTAAGGTGGATATTCAACTGCTTCCTTGGAAAGTTTTATTTATTTTGGTTATCTCTTCTGCAAGAAGAGTTTCAAAATTATCTGCTCTTTCTTGTGATACTCCTTATCTTATTTTTCATCAGGATAAGTTGCCACTTCTTGGGTTTCCAAGAATAAGCACATTTGCAAGGCAGCCACTTGGTGTTCTTTGCATACTTTTACTAAATTCAACCATTTTGATGATTTTGCTTCTTCTGAGGCAGCATTTGGTAGGAAGGTCCTTCGGGCAGTTGTATCAGCTTATTTTTTTTTTGCCTGATTGATTTAAGTGCATTTAATAAACCCATCCCCCCCACCATATATTGATATCCTTGTTGGATTTTTATGGGGTTGTGAATTTACTTTCTCAGTGAAAAAAGATTTTTTTTTTAAATCCCTCTCTTTATGTTATTACTCGTGGACTTCATGGCTGGGGTATTAATATTACAAAATTTATGCTTACCTAATAAATTCATTTTTTCATGGTGGTGAGAGTCCACAAGACCCAATACTATGTTTTATAGGGTTGTTTTTTTTTAGAGCACATCTTTTTTTCACGCTCCTTTTTATGGCTCTTATTCCTTTTTCTTTCCGCATTTTGCTTAGATATACGTTAGAATGAGGTACATGTGAGGTGGGAGGGGTTTTATAGAGATCTTGTGGTTTGATAATCTTTCCCTCCTCCTAGTGGTAAGGAAGAGTAGTTCCCAGAAGTAATGGATCATTGACTCTCACCACCATGAAAGAAATTAATTTATCTGGTAAGCATAAATGATGGGGGTTTTTTTTCTTCTTTTCAGCTAAATGACTCTGCCATCATCACCCCTTCCGTGAGGACTGTTCGTCTACCCAGAGCAGGTTCAGATGTGGCCCCTGGGACTAATTGCTCAGTGGCTGGATGGGGTTTCCTTTCTGATTCCGGAACTATGCCAGCAGCTCTGATGGAGACAGATGTTGACATGATCAGTCGCATGACCTGCAACACGTCTTGGACTGGACAGATCTATGAAAGCATGTTGTGTGCCGCAACCCCTGGAGCTCGATCCAAGGGCTTCTGTAGTGTAAGCATATAAACTACAAACATCTGCATGGTATCTCCTGGGTCTGTCAACTATATAAAAGCCTGACATGTTTTTTTTTTTATACAGGGTGATTCTGGTGGTCCTCTTATATGTGGAAGAAATGTGGAAGGAGTTGTTTCTTTCTCAGGCATATTCTGTGGGAATCCCCTTTACCCAGATGTTTACACTCGTGTCTCATACTTTACGGAGTGGGTAGGACGACAAATAAAAAGGCTTTAATGAGGAATATATGTTAAAGAGTATTAAAGAAATTACAATACCAATTTCCCCTAAAATGCCTTTGTAAGTGTCTTTGTGGATTTTTTTATCATCATTGTTTAGCATGTGATTAAATCAATCTGAATGCTATTGTAATACTATGCTTGCTGGTATAGATCTGTTATAGTGCATGCTATATATATTATACTTTAATCCATATTTTCATTTCTCCCAATATTTATCTTACTGCACGTTTATCTCATTCTTTGCATTCTCTGTAAAATCGTTATTTAGTTTTACTAGGGTTACATTTTGTTTTTCTAGATGCCCATACATAGTACTAGAAAAATAACTGCATCGGGGTAAGAAAACATTCTGTGCCCTTCAACTTATTAATGTTTATAACAAACGGACAAATGCATATCTTATCATAATTTGCATATTTGTAGGTTTGAAATAATACCAACGGAAGTAAAACAGCTACAAATATATTCCTTTAATGCAGGGATGGGGAACATTGGCCCTCCTGAAGTTTCAGAGCTACATTACCCATGATGTCCAGTTGAGCATCATGGGAAATGTAGTTCTGAAACACCTGGAGGGCCAAGGTTCCCCATCCCTGCTTTAATGGCTATATTGCATTATAGAAAGAGCAAAAGTTTATGTTAAAAATATTCGGTCTAAGCAGAAGTGATTTTTGTTTACAAAACGTTGGATGGTCCTTTTTTGTAAACTAATATTAGCTTTCTCTATACTAAACGTAATGAGTTGTTCATTCTTATTAACAGATTAATGTGTAGATCTCAATTTACTTTTAGAAGTTAACATTTGAATAGTGAGTGTTAACATTCCATTAAAAATAAACACCAAGATTACAAGTTGTGCGCTAAACAGGGTGCGTAAATAACGCAAATAAATGAGCGGTATCGCACTCTCCATAGTGCTGCCATTACAAGTTTCACAGAAACCTTCTTGTGCTTTGCGCTATGGTGTGTTAAGCTCCATACTGCACAAAAGACAAGGCCTGACTTGACGTGCTCGTGCATGTTCTCCCCCATAGACATGAATGGAGAGAAAGTGTTAGATAAAAACGAATACCTGCGATCGCGGAATGGCGATCGCTATATCGCAATCCCAATTGATGTCTATAGGGAAAAGAAAGTTACGTAAAAACCTCACACCCTTACATAAACCCATAGTCTAAATACCCCTAATCCGCCGCCCCTCGACATCGCCGACACTAAATAAAACTATTAACCCCTAATCAGCCACCCCCGACATCGCCGACACTAAATAAACCTATTAACCCCTAAACCGCCGCCTCTGACATTGCAGACACTAAATACAACTATTAACCTCCTAAACCGCCCCCCCATATCGCTAACACCTAATTAAACCTATTAACCCCTAAAGCGTTGGCTCCCTACATCGCAAATACTATAATTAACCCATTAACCCCAAAACTGCCGGTCCCCCACATTGTAACACACTAAATTAAACTATTAACCCCTAAACTTAACACCCCCTAACTTAAATTAAACTTACAATATAACTACCTTTAAATAAATACTTACCTGTGAAATAAAAAAACTAAGATTAAGCTATAAATTAACCTAACATTACTATTTAAAAAAAATAAATTAAACTAAAAATAAAAAAACATAAATTACAATATTAAAAAATCCTTACACTACGAAAAAATAAAAAACATAACATTACAGAAAAAACCAAACACTAAAATTACGAAAATTAAAAAAAAAACATAATTTATGTAAGAACTTACCTGATAAATTCATTTCTTTCATATTAGCAAGAGTCCATGAGCTAGTGACGTATGGGATATACATTCCTACCAGGAGGGGCAAAGTTTCCCAAACCTCAAAATGCCTATAAATACACCCCTCACCACACCCACAAATCAGTTTAACGAATAGCCAAGAAGTGGGGTGATAAAAAAAAAGTGCGAAAGCATATAAAATAAGGAATTGGAATAGTTGTGCTTTATACAAAAAAATCATAACCACCAAAAAGGGTGGGCCTCATGGACTCTTGCTAATATGAAAGAAATGAATTTATCAGGTAAGTTCTTACATAAATTATGTTTTCTTTCATGTAATTAGCAAGAGTCCATGAGCTAGTGACGTATGGGATAATGACTACCCAAGATGTGGATCTTTCCACGCAAGAGTCACTAGAGAGGGAGGGATAAAATAAAGACAGCCAATTCCTGCTGAAAATAATCCACACCCAAAATAAAGTTTAATGAAAACATAAGCAGAAGATTCAAACTGAAACTGCTGCCTGAAGTACTTTTCTACCAAAAACTGCTTCAGAAGAAGAAAATACATCAAAATGGTAGAATTTAGTAAAAGTATGCAAAGAGGACCAAGTTGCTGCTTTGCAAATCTGATCAACCAAAGCCTCATTCCTAAACGCCCAGGAAGTAGAAACTGACCTAGTAGAATGAGCTGTAATCCTTTGAGGCAGAGTTTTACCCGACTCGACATAAGCATGGTGAATTAAGGATTTTAACCAAGATGCCAAAGAAATGGCAGAAGCTTTCTGACCTTTTCTAGAACCGGAAAAGATGACAAATAGACTAGAAGTCTTTCGGAAAGACTTAGTAGCCTCAACATAATATTTCAAAGCTCTAACAACATCCAAAGAATGCAACGATTTCTCCTTAGAATTCTTAGGATTAGGACATAATGAAGGAACCACAATTTCTCTACTAATGTTGTTGGAATTCACAACCTTAGGTAAAAATTCAAAAGAAGTTCGCAACACCGCCTTATCCTGATGAAAAATCAGAAAAGGAGACTCACAAGAAAGAGCAGATAATTCAGAGACTCTTCTGGCAGAAGAGATGGCCAAAAGGAACAAAACTTTCCAAGAAAGTAATTTAATGTCCAATGATTGCATGGGTTCAAAAGGAGGAGCTTGAAGAGCCCTCAGAACCAAATTCAAACTCCAAGGAGGAGAAATAGACTTAATGACAGGTTTTATACGAACCAAAGCTTGTACAAAATAATGAATATCAGGAAGATTAGCAATCTTTCTGTGAAAAAGAACAGAAAGAGCAGAGATTTGTCCTTTCAAGGAACTTGCGGACAAACCTTTATCTAAACCATCCTGAAGAAACTGTAAAATTCTCGGAATTCTAAAAGAATGCCAGGAAAAATGATGAGAAAGACACCAAGAAATATGTCTTCCAGACTCTATAATATATCTCTCTAGATACAGATTTACGAGCCTGTAACATAGTATTAATCACAGAGTCAGAGAAACCTCTTTGACCAAGAATCAAGCGTTCAATCTCCATACCTTTAAATTTAAGGATTTGAGATCCTGATGGAAGAAAGGACCTTGCGACAGAAGGTCTGGTCTTAACGGAAGAGTCCACAGCTGGCAAGAGGCCATCCGGACAAGATCCGCATACCAAAACCTGTGAGGCCATGCTGGTGCTACCAGCAGAACAAACGAGCATTCCTTCAGAATCTTGGAGATTACTCTTGGAAGAAGAACTAGAGGCGGAAAGATATAGGCAGGATGATACTTCCAAGGAAGTGATAATGCATCCACTGCCTCCGCCTGAGGATCCCGGGATCTGGACAGATACCTGGGAAGTTTCTTGTTTAGATGAGAAGCCATCAGATCTATTTCTGGGAGTTCCCACATTTGAACAATCTGAAGAAATACCTCTGGGTGAAGAGACCATTCGCCCGGATGCAACGTTTGGCGACTGAGATAATCCGCTTCCCAATTGTCTATACCTGGGATATGAACCGCAGAGATTAGACAGGAGCTGGATTCCGCCCAAACCAGAATTCGAGATACTTCTTTCATAGCCAGAGGACTGTGAGTCCCTCCTTGATGATTGATGTATGCCACAGTTGTGACATTGTCTGTCTGAAAACAAATGAACGACTCTCTCTTCAGAAGAGGCCAAGACTGAAGAGCTCTGAAAATTGCACGGAGTTCCAAAATATTGATCGGTAATCTCACCTCCTGAGATTCCCAAACCCCTTGTGCCGTCAGAGACCCCCACACAGCTCCCCAACCTGTAAGACTTGCATCTGTTGAGATTATAGTCCAGGTCGGAAGAACAAAAGAAGCCCCCCTGAATTAAACGATGGTGATCTGTCCACCACGTCAGAGAATGTCGGACAATCGGTTTTAAAGATATTAATTGAGATATCTTTGTGTAATCCCTGCACCATTGGTTCAGCATACAGAGCTGAAGAGGTCGCATGTGAAAACGAGCAAAGGGGATCGCGTCCGATGCAGCAGTCATAAGACCTAGAATTTCCATGCATAAGGCTACCGAAGGGAATGATTGTGACTGAAGGTTTCGACAAGCTGAAATCAATTTTAGACGTCTCTTGTCTGTCAAAGATAGAGTCATGGACACTGAATCTATCTGGAAACCTAAAAAGGTTACCCTTGTCTGAGGAATCAATTAACTTTTTAGTGAATTGATCCTCCAACCATGATCTTGAAGAAACAACACAAGTCGATTCGTATGAGATTCTGCTAAATATGAAGACTGAGCAAGTACCAAGATATCGTCCAAATAAGGAAATACCCCAATACCCTGTTCTCTGATTACAGACAGAAGGGCACCGAGAACCTTTGTAAAAATTCTTGGAGCTGTAGCTAGGCCAAACGGCAGAGCCACAAACTGGTAATGCTTGTCCAGGAAAGAGAATCTCAGGAACTGATAGTGAGCTGGATGAATCGGAATATGCAGATATGCATCCTGTAAATCTATTGTAGATATATAATGCCCTTGCTGAACAAAAGGCAAGATAGTCCTTACAGTTACCATTTTGAATGTTGGTATCCTTACATAACGATTCAATATTTTTAGATCCAGAACTGGTCTGAAGGAATTCTCCTTCTTGGGTACAATGAAGAGATTCGAATAAAACCCCAGCCCCTGTTCCAAAACTGGAACTGGCATAATTACTCCAGCCAACTCTAGATCTGAAACACATTTCAGAAATGCTGAGCTTTCACTGGGTTTACTGGGACACGGGAAAGAAAAAATATCTTTGCAGGTCTTATCTTGAAACCAATTCTGTACCCTTCTGAAACAATGTTTTGAATCCAAAGATTGTGAACAGAATTGATCCAAATTTCTTTGAAAAAACGTAATCTGCCCCTACCAGCTGAGCTGGAATGAGGGCCGCACTTTCATGTGGACTTAGAAGCTGGCTTTGCTTTTCTAGAAGGCTTGGATTTATTCCAGACTGGAGATGGTTTCCAAACTGAAACTGCTCCTGAGGATGAAGGATCAGGCTTTTGTTCTTTGTTGAAACGAAAGGAACGAAAACGATTATTAGCCCTGTTTTTACCTTTAGATTTTTTATCCTGTGGTAAAAAAGTTCCTTTCCCACCAGTAACAGTTGAGATAATAGAATCCAACTGAGAACCAAATAATTTATTACCCTGGAAAGAAAGGGAAAGTAGAGTTGATTTAGAAGACATATCAGTATTCCAAGTTTTAAGCCATAAAGCTCTTCTAGCTAAAATAGCTAGAGACATAAACCTGACATCAACTCTGATAATATCAAAAATGGCATCACAGATAAAATTATTAGCATGTTGAAGAAGAATAATAATATTATGAGAATCATGATCTGTTACTTGTTGCGCTAAAGTTTCCAACCAAAAAGTTGAAGCTGCAGCAACATCAGCCAATGATATAGAAGGTCTAAGAAGATTACCTGAACACAGATAAGCTTTTCTTAGAAAGGATTCAATTTTCCTATCTAAAGGATCCTTAAAGGAAGTACCATCTGCCGTAGGAATAGTAGTATGTTTAGCAAGGGTAGAAATAGCCCCATCAACTTTAGGGATTTTGTCCCAAAACTCTAATCTGTCGGACGGTACAGGATATAATTGCTTAAAACGTTTAGAAGGAGTAAATGAATTACCCAAATTATTCCATTCTCTGGAAATTACTTCAGAAATAGCACCAGGAACAGGAAAAACTTCTGGAATAACCACAGGAGATCTAAAGACCTTGTCTAAACGTTTAGATTTAGTATCAAGAGGACCAGAATCCTCAATTTCTAATGCAATTAGGACTTCTTTAAGTAAAGAACGGATAAATTCCATTTTAAATAAATATGACGATTTATCAGCATCAACCTCTGAGACAGAATCCTCTGTATCAGAAGAATCATTAGAATGATGATGTTCATTTAAAAATTCATCTGTATAAAGAGAAGTTTTAAAAGACTTTTTATGTTTACCAGAAGGAGGAATAACAGACATAGCCTTCTTAATGGATTCAGAAACAAAATCTCTTATGTTATCAGGAACACTCTGAACATTAGATGTTGATGGAACTGCAACAGGTAATGGTACTTTACTAAAGGAAATATTTTCTGCATTAACAAGTTTGTCATGACATTTAATACAAACAACAGCTGGAGGAACAACTACCAAAAGTTTACAGCAGATACACTTAGCTTTGGTAGTTCCAGCACCAGGCAGCGATTTTCCAGTAGTATCTTCTGACTCAGTTGCAACGTGGGACATCTTGCAATATGTAATAGAAAAAACAAAATATAAAGCAAAATTGATCAAATTCCTTAAATGACAGTTTCAGGAATGGGAAAAAATTCCAGTGAACAAGCTTCTAGCAACCAGAAGCAACAAATAATGAGACTTAAATAAAGTGGAGACAAAATTGACGCCCACAATATTTGGCGCCTAAATGCTATTAGCGCCAAAAATGACGCCACATCCGGAACGCCGACATTTTTGGCGCGAAAAACGTCAAAAATGACGCAACGTCCGGCGACACGTATGACGCCGGAAATAGAAAAAAATTTTCGCGCCAAGAAAGTCCGCGCCAAGAATGACACAATAAAATGAAGCATTTTCAGTCCCCGCGAGCCTAACAGCCCACAGGGAAAAAGTCAAATTTTAAGGTAAGATAAAAATGATATATTCAAATGCATTATCCCAAATATGAAACTGACTGTCTGAAATAAGGAAATGTTGAACATCCTGAGTCAAGGCAAATAAATGTTTGAATACATATATTTAGAACTTTATAAAAAAAGAGCCCAACCATAGCTTTAGAGTGTCACAGAAAATAAGACTTACTTACCCCAGGACACTCATCTACATGTTGTAGAAAGCCAAACCAGTACTGAAACGAGAATCAGCAGAGGTAATGGTATATATAAGAGTATATCGTCGATCTGAAAAGGGAGGTAAGAGATGAATCTCTACGACCGATAACAGAGAACCCATGAAATAGACCCCGTAGAAGGAGATCATTGAATTCAAACAGGCAATACTCTCTTCACATCCCTCTGACATTCACTGCACGCTGAGAGGAAAACCGGGCTCCAACCTGCTGCGGAGCGCATATCAACGTAGAATCTAGCACAAACTTACTTCACCACCTCCATAGGAGGCAAAGTTTGTAAAACTGATTTGTGGGTGTGGTGAGGGGTGTATTTATAGGCATTTTGAGGTTTGGGAAACTTTGCCCCTCCTGGTAGGAATGTATATCCCATACGTCACTAGCTCATGGACTCTTGCTAATTACATGAAAGAAACCTAACATTACAAAAAAAAAACACTAAAAATAAAAAACACTAAGGTTACAAAAAATAATAGACGAAATTATCCAAAATAATAAAAATTAAACCTAATCTAATACTCCTATAAAAACAAAAAAGCCACCCCAAAATAAACCCCCCCCTAAGCTAACAATAAACTACCAATAGCCCTTAAAAGGGCCTTTTGTAGGCCATTACCCATTAAGCAATCAGCTCTTTTACCTAAAAAATGACAAAGTCCCCCCTAACAGTAACCCCCACACCCAACCAACCCCCAAAATAAAAATCCTAAGTCTAAAAAAACCTAAGCTACCCATTGCCCCTAAAGGGGTATTTGTATGGGCATTGCCCTTAAAAGGGCAATCAGCTCTTTTGCGCCCATACAAAAAGCCCTATATAATATAAAAGGGGTACCTTGCATTCAAGCTTGAGTGTGCAGTGGATCATCGCATGAAGAGGATCCACGTCACTGAAGATCGCTGTCGCTGAAGAGGCCCAGCGCTCCAGATGAGGACCAGCACTCCAGATACGCGCATCGCCGAAGACCGCTCCACACCTCCGGGATGGAGATAGAAGATGGTGCCGCCCTGGAAGAAGATCTTCGCCGCCTGGATGAAGACTTTACTCCACCTGGACTTCCGGATTTCAGGAACGGTGAGTACATTTTCTGGGGTTAGTGTTAGTTTTTTCTTTTTAATTTTTGAGTGTTTTTTTTTTAGAATAGGGCTTTTTTATGGGTGCAAAAGAGCTGATTGCCCTTTTATGGGCAATGCCCATACAAATTACCCTTTTGGGGCAATGGGTAGCTTAGATTTTTTATTTTGGGCCGTTGGTTGGGTGGGGGGGGTTACTATTAGGGGGAACTTTGTAATTTTTTTAGGTAGAGAGCTGATTGCTTCAGGGCAATGCCCTACAAAAGGCCCTTTTAAGGGCTGTTGGTAGTTTATTGTTATCTTAGGGGGTGCTTTCATTTTGGGGTGGCTTTTTTGTTTTTATAGGGGTATTAGATTAGGTTTAATTTTTATTATTTTGGATAAGTTTGATTATTATTTTTTGTATTCTTGGTTAGTGATGTCCCGAACTGTTCGCCCGCGAACGGTTCACAGCGAACATAGCTTGTTCGCGTTCGCGTTTGTGGGCAAACACATGGCGATGTTCGATCCGCCCCTATGTGTCATCATTGAGGAAACTTTGACCCTGTATGTCACAGCCGTCTGACACATTAGAGCCAATCAACATCAGACACTCCCTCACAGACCCTCCCAGCTACTCGGAATCCGCCATTTTAGACTCATAACGACCTTGCTTTCTTATTGAGAGGATGTGTTGTGTTTTTGCTCCTGACATTAATCGGAAAAACATAGCTAGGCTAGTGTATTTAGTGTCCACTACAGTCCAGAAGGACTCCGCTCATCTCTGCTGCAAGCACAGCACCCCAAAAAGCCTTTTTTAGGGCTATATTTCGTGCCAGTTTTTTTTTTTTTCCGTTTTTTTTTTTATTAGCATTTGCCTGGCTTTCAGGCTGTTTGTTTAAGGCTCACAGCATATGCTGTGATTACTGCCACCACTGATATCTCCCTAACAACATTAGTTTAAATTTAACTAACCAAAAATTTTAATTATTTTGCTAGTGTAATTTTTTTCATTTTCTATCAGGCCTGTGTCACACAGCATATACTCTGGTTCATTGCTCTGTGCCAGCCACCAGTGTTAATATCCGTTTATAACATTATTTTAAATTTAAAAAAAAAAAAATATTTTGCTAGTGTAATCTAATTACATTTACTATCAGGCCTGTGTCTGTCAGGCTCACTCAGCATTAATATACCTCATTTTTTTTTAGTCTTTTGGTTAATTGGCAGCCACCCAGCACTCATATTTTCTTCACCTTAATTTAAATATAAAAAAAAAAAGTTTAAATTTGTTTGATAGTGTAATCTAATACAATTTTCTATCAGGCCTGTGTGTTTTGCTGACATACAGAGCCTACTGTGTTTACTTGCTGCCCTCCCTAGTCTATGAGCCATGACTCATATGTGTTTAACCTTTTTTTAATTCCCCCCCCCAAAAAAATAATTTAAATAATTTTTCTAGTGTAATTTAATAGTATTTTCTATCAGGCGTGTGTGTATCTGACTTACAGAGCCTACTGTTTTTAATAGCTGCCCTTCCAAGGCTATCAGCCACGACTCATATGTATGTGCTTAACCTTTTTCTTAAAATTTCCAAAAAAAAGTCTTTAAATCATTATGCTAATTGTATTTTCTATCAGGCCTGTGTCTAACTGTCTATCTGACTTACACAGCATACTGTTGTTATAATTGCTGCCCTACGTAGCAGCCAGCCAGTGCGACCACTCATAGAGTCATATGTGCATTGCACTTCTTAACATAATTTTAATATTAAAATCTAAAATTTTAAAATATTTTGCTAGTGTAATGTAACTTAATTTTCTATCAGTCCTGTGTTTTTGTCACTTACACAGCATACTGTGTTAAATTACTGCCCTACCTACCATCCACGACTCATATCTGCCAGGCTGTCTGCCAGGCCCAAGTAGCCAATTAGTGGCACCAATCACAATTCTTGTAACAGTAATAAAAAAATAAAAAAACATAATTTTTTGGACTGCAAATATTCAGTCTCCTAGGGCCATTGAATTTCATTTACCTCCTGCCTGCCACTGCCAGCCTTTTGTGCCAGGCCGTCTAGCCAACTATTTACACCAATCATAATTGTTGTCACAGTCAGACAGTATAGTTATTAATTTAAATAAAAAAATGTTTTAGTGTTGATCTTAACCCTCAGTTTGCTCGTGCCTTTGAATTGCACTTTTCTACAGCCTTCCAAGCCTGTGTGCCAGGCCTACTTAAAAAATATTTACACCAATCATATTTGTTGTGACAGTATTCTAATAATTAAAAATTAAAATTTTTGGTAATAGTTGCTGTGATTTGAATCCTCAGTTTGCTGGTGCCATTGAATAGCACTTTCCTCCTGCCTTGCAGCCCGCCTAGCCAATTGTTGTCAGCAATCATATTTCTGTTAACAGTATTGCAAAAATTGTCAATCATCACTGTTTAGACTGTCAGTACACAATACCAAAAGCAGAATGAGAGGATCAGTTACAAAAACAAGAACAAAGTAGATGTTGCAAAGAAAACTTTTTTCCTTCATGCACCGCAGCAAACCAAAACTGCAGTGTACCCAGAGCAAGTGTACATTTCAATCTTTATGTAGTAGAGATAATCAGAAAGATACAGTCTCACCTCTGCTGTCTTCCACCCGGGGAGCTTTAAACTTACAGCAGGACCCTTTCCAAGTAGAGCCGGCGTCATATACACCTTTATCTTGATCTGTATCTCCGTATCTCGTCCACCGCTACCCGGCACTTTTCCAGAGGCACCGTGCTTCCGCGCCCACCAGGGGGCGTGTCCAAGTTACAACGGATGATCCTCCAACCGGATAGCTAAACAGGTACCACGTGCGCCATCACTTCAGACGCCTCCACTCAGTATCCTCCAATCCTCAGGCTGCCTTTTGTTGCGCCTCTCTATACGGACCAATAATGGGGCTCCACTGGTATCTCAGCGTTCTGTGCTCAGTGTTCAGCGTAGTGGTATTCAGCATATGCTCTGGGGATAATTTGCAGCATACAATGCAGGGACACTAGCGCTCTCAGGGCAAGGAAATCCACCAAAAAGAAAAACATGGAGCGCTAGCGTATGTAAAACATAACCTTTATTGTGGTTATTTAAAATTAGGACATAGTCAATCAAAAAAGGACAGAGATGGGATACCTCTGGCTGGCAGGCTTACGCGTTTCGGCAAAGCCGTAATCATAGCATACTATGCCAGCCAGAGGTATCCCATCTCTGTCCTTTTTTGATTGACTATGTCCTAATTTTAAATAACCACAATAAAGGTTATGTTTTACATACGCTAGCGCTCCATGTTTTTCTTTTTGGTGGATAGACTGTCAGTAATCAGTCTCCTAGTTTGCTTGAATTGCATCTCCCTCCTGCCTGCCATCCTTTTGTGCCAGGCCATCTTGCCAACTATTTACACCAATCCTAATTTTTTGTCACAGTATAGTTACTAATTACAATTAAAAAAATCTTTATTGTTGATGATCTTAACCCTCAGTTTGCTCGTGCCTTTGAATTGCACTTTTCTACAGCCTTCCAAGCCTGTGTGCCAGGTGTAAGGATTCCAGTCCGCTTTTTCCAGTTACCTTTCAATCACATGGTCTCTACCTGTCTGCATTTAAGTCATCACCTGACTGCAGACAGGTGCTTAGTTATTGCACATGTAGCTGTTTGTAGCAGTCCTGCTATCCTTGCTACTGAGTTCTCTATCAAGCTCTCCTTGTGGATTACAAAGCTTTATTCCTTTGTCACCTGGATTCTACTTATCCTTTTACCTCAGGAGGATTATAACACAACGACTTTCATATAGCTCCTAATACCCTCTGCTGCACAAAGGTTTTATCACATTTCATGTTTTGCCGTAATCGGCACTTTCCCTGCAGCTGCTTACAAGCCACACGCCTTCTCAGTGGGACTTCACTTACCATCTTATCAAGCCCTCTGACATTGCACTCAACCGGTTGTCTCACCTACAATTCAAACTCTGATTTAGAGACAGCCGCTTACCTCTTCTGTGACCGGAGCTACAGTTTTCACTGCCGCTTGTGCCGCTGTCAGTCAGAGTCTCAGCTCCTCCTACCAGCGGTTACTGATCTCGGCTCTATAGCGGGCTAGTACAAAGACTCTGTGTCTCGTATGTAATTCCCTCATCATGGTAACGCTGTGAAGGAAAACTTAACACCTAAGTCCTTTGTTAAAACCTGCTAGCTTACCTTTTGGACGAACTGTGCTAATCCTCTCTGTGCACATTACTTCCCTCAATACCTGCTTGCTAATCTATGTATGAGTAATTTGGAACTCTGCTTACATTTCAGAATCTTACTCCTATACTGATATCAGTTACAATAATAGAGCAAATTATAACTCTATCTCCTCCTATGTAAATTACATTAACTTTATTTCACTTTATCAAACAGTCTATGCTAATTAATAGCCTGTTCAACAAAGTGATACATATTCAGTTCTCATTAAGTCTGCAGCTGAGTTCCTATATTTCTGCACAACCTGGAAACAAACCTTATACCAGGCCTACTTAAAAAATATTTACACCAATCATATTTGTTGTGACAGTATTCTAATAATTAAAAATTAAAATTTTTGGTAATAGTTGCTGTGATTTGAATCGTCAGTTTGCTGGTGCCATTGAATAGCACTTTCCTCCTGCCTTGCAGCCTGCTGTGAGCCAGGCCTACCTAGCCAATTGTTGTCAGCAATCATATTTCTGTTAACAGTATTTCAAAAATTGTCAATCATCACTGTTTAGACTGTCAGTAATCAGTCTCCTAGTTTGCTTGAATTGCATCTCCCTCCTGCCTGCCATCCTTTTGTGCCAGGCCGTCTTGCCAACTATTTACACCAATCCAAATTTTTTGTCACAGTATAGTTACTAATTACAATTAAAAAAATCTTTATCGTTGATGATCTTAACCCTCAGTTGGCTCGTGCCTTTGAATTGCACTTTTCTACAGCCTTCCAAGCCTGTGTGCCAGGCCTACTTAAAAAATATTTACACCAATCATATTTGTTGTGACAGTATTCTAATAATTAAAAATTAAAATTTTTGGTAATAGTTGCTGTGATTTGAATCCTCAGTTTGCTGGTGCCATTAAATAGCACTTTCCTCCTGCCTTGCAGCCTGCTGTGAGCCAGGCCCACCTAGCCAATTGTTGTCAGCAATCATATTTCTGTTAACAGTATTGCAAAAATTGTCAATCATCACTGTTTAGACTGTCAGTAATCAGTCTCCTAGTGTCCTTGAATTGCATCTCCCTCCTGCCTGCCATCCTTTTGTGCCAGGCCGTCTTGCCAACTATTTACACCAATCCAATTTTTTTGTCACAGTATAGTTACTAATTACAATTAAAAAAATCTTTATTGTTGATGATCTTAACCCTCAGTTTGCTCGTGCCTTTGAATTGCACTTTTCTACAGCCTTCCAAGCCTGTGTGCCAGGCCTACTTAAAAAATATTTACACCAATCATATTTGTTGTGACAGTATTCTAATAATTAAAAATTAAAATTTTTGGTAATAGTTGCTGTGATTTGAATCCTCAGTTTGCTGGTGCCATTAAATAGCACTTTCCTCCTGCCTTGCAGCCTGCTGTGAGCCAGGCCCACCTAGCCAATTGTTGTCAGCAATCATATTTCTGTTAACAGTATTGCAAAAATTGTCAATCATCACTGTTTAGACTGTCAGTAATCAGTCTCCTAGTGTCCTTGAATTGCATCTCCCTCCTGCCTGCCATCCTTTTGTGCCAGGCCGTCTTGCCAACTATTTACACCAATCAAAATTTTTTGTCACAGTATAGTTACTAATTACAATTAAAAAAATCTTTATTGTTGATGATCTTAATACTCAGTTTGCTCGTGCTTTTGAATTTCACTTTTCTACAGCCTTCCAAGCCTGTGTGCCAGGCCTACTTAAAAAATATTTACACCAATCATATCAGCTATGACTCATATGTATGTGCTTAACCTTTTTCTTTAAATTCCCCCAAAAAAGTCTTTAAATCATTATGCTAGTGTAATCTAATTTTATTTTCTATCAGGCCTGTGTCTAACTGTCTATCTGACTTACACAGCATCCTGTTGTTAATTGCTGCCCTACGTAGCAGCCAGACAGTGCGACCACTCATATGTAACAGTATTGCAAAAATTGTCAATCATCACTGTTTTGACTGTCAGTATTCAGTCTCCTAGTGTCCTTGAATTGCATTTACCTCCTGCCTGCCAGCCTTTTGTGCGAGGCCGTCTTGCCAACTATTTACACCAATCATAATTGTTGTCACAGTATAGTTACTAATTAAAATTAAAAAATTCTTGATTGTTGATCTTAATCCTCAGTTTGCTGGTGCCATAGAATTGCACTTTTCTACTGCCTTCCAAGCCTGTGTGCCAGGCCTACTTAAAAAATATTTACACCAATCATATTTGTTGTCACAGTATTCTTAATAATTAAAAATTAAAATTTTTGTTAATAGTTGTTGTGAATCCTCAGTTTGCTGGTGCCATTGAATTGCACTTTCCTCCTGCCTTGCAGCCTGCTGTGTGCCAGGCCCACCTAGCCAATTATTGCCAGCAATCGAATTTCTTTTAACAGTATTACAAAAATTGTCAATCATCACTGTTTTGACTGTCAGTAATCAGTCTACTAGTGTCCTTGAATTGCATCTACCTCCTGCCTGCCAGCCTTTTGTGCCAGGCCGTCTTGCCAACTATTTACACCAATCATAATTGTTGTCACAGTATAGTTACTAATTAAAAAAATTTGGATTGTTGATCTTAATCCTCAGTTTGCTCGTGCCATTGAATTGCACTTTTCTACTGCCTGCCAGCCTGTGTGCCAGGCCCAACTATCCAATTAGTGCCAGCAATCATATTTCTTTTAACAGTATTGCAAAATGTGTCAATCATCACTGTTTTGACTGTCAATCTGCAGTCTACTAGTGCCCTTGAATTGCATTTTCCTCCTGCCTGCCTGCCTGTGTGCCAGTCCCAACTAGCCAATTAGTGCCACCAATCATATTTATTGTAACAGGATTGGAATTTTTGTTAATCATAACTGTTTTGACTGTGATTCTTCAGTCTCCTAGTGCCATTGAATTGCAGTTTCCTTTCTCCCAGCGTGTGTGCCAGACAGGCCTATTTGCCAACTAGTGCCAAACAATCATATTTGTTGTCACAGTACTTGTAATATTTTAAAAAATTAACAATTTGTGATTTTTAAAACATCTGTCTTTTTTGTTGTTGTCAGTGTCACAGCGTATACTGTGCCCACTTTCACAGTGCCACCACTCAATTGGTGTAATAGTATTGTTAGTGTCCATTTAAAAAAAAAATGACAGGCAGAGGCAGGCCACCCCGCAGGTTCTGTGGTCGTGGTCGTGGTGCTGTGATTCCTTTAGACCCTACAAATATGCACATTGTTCAGACGCCGGGTGCCAGGGGGGACGCAAAAACTTCTGAGCAGGACCTAGTTGAATGGCTAACACAGGACACCCAATCTTCTTCAGCTTCCACTGCTAGTCCTCCTAACCTTGATGCACCATCTAAGTCCAGCTGTGCTTTGGGCAGGTCTCAAGAGACCAGTGCCACTCCCCCGCCTGTCGCCACCACCAACACTAGCACCACAGCCGCTTCAATTGATCTGTCACAGGAGTTATTGACACATCATTTGGAAGAAATGAGTGATGCGCAACCATCATTGACAGAGGATGTAGATAATAGTGATCAGTCTCAGTCAGGCAGCATTACCGACATGGAGGTACGGTGTGATGATGATGATGTTGTACCCGCTGCTGCTTCCTTTCTTGATGTTTCAGATACAAGTGAAGTGGTTGATGATGATGTGTCGGTGGATGTCACGTGGGTGCCTGCTAGAAGAGAAGAAGAAGAGGGGGAAAGTTCAGATGGGGAGACAGAGAGGAGGAGGAGCAGACAATTTGGAAGCATGGGGAGGTCGTCTCAAGGAGCTAGTGGCACAGTCAGACAGCATGCATCGTCACCAGGGGTCATCCAGACAGCACGCCGACACCCATCAACGCATGCTGTTGCCACCACCAGAATGCCGTCATTGCAGAGCTCAGCAGTGTGGCATTTTTTTTGTGTGCCTGCCTCTGACAACAGCGATGCCATTTGCAACCTGTGCCAAAAGAAACTGAGTCGTGGGAAGTCCAACACCCACCTAGGTACAACTGCTTTGCAAAGGCACATGGTCTCCCATCACAAACGCCGATGGGAAGAACACATGAGTAGAAGCAGCACACAAAGTGAAAGCCGCCCTCCTCCTCCTTCTCCAGCATCTTCAGCCACGTCAACCAGTGCTGTCCTCCTTGCCCCCTCTCAACCATCCTCCACTCAGTCTCTCTTACGTAGCAGTTCCTGGTCATCTGCCCACAGTCAGGTGTCTGTTAAGGACATGTTTGAACGTAAGAAGCCAATTTCTCAAAGTCACCCCCTTGCCCGGCGTCTGACAGCTGGCTTGTCTGAACTCTTAGCCCGCCAGCTTTTACCATAAAAGCTGGTGGAGGCTGATGCTTTCAAAAAATTTGTATCTATTGGGACACCGCAGTGGAAGGTACCTGGCAGAAATTTCTTTTCACGAAAGGCAATCCCAAACCTGTACTCTGTTGTGAGAAAGGAAGTTATGGCATGTCTGGCACACAGCATTGGGGCAAGGGTCCATATGACCACGGATAGCTGGTCTGCAAAGCATGGTCAGGGCAGGTATATCACCTACACTGCGCATTGGGTAAACCTGCTGACTTCTGACAAGCATGGAATGGGTGGCTCTGCAGAAGAGTTGGTGACACCGCCACGACTTGCAGGCAGGCCTGCTGCTACCTCCTCTACTCCTCCTACTCCATCCTCTTCCATAACCTCTTCCTCGGCTGAGTCCTCTTCAACTTCTGCGTCTTGCTCCACATCTATGGCACCCCCCAGCTCCCCAGGTACTATGCTACATCCCGGGTACGGCAGTGTCACGCCGTCTTGGGGTTGACTTGCCTGAAAGCGGAGAGTCACACCGCACCAGCACTCCTGACCACCCTGAACGCACAGGTGGATCAGTGGCTGACTCCGCACCAACTGGAGATTGGCAAGGTTGTTTCTGACAATGGAAGTAATTTGGTGGCGGCATTGAAATTGGGCAAGTTGACACATGTGCCGTGCATGGCACATGTGTGTAATCTAATTGTACAACGATTTGTCCATAAGTACCCAGGCTTACAGGACGTCCTGAAGCAGGCCAGGAAGGTGTGTGGCCATTTCAGGCGTTCCTACACAGCCATGGCGCACTTGTCCGATATCCAGCGTCGAAACAACCTGCCAGTGAGGCGCTTGATTTGTGACAGCCCGACACAGTGGAATTCAACACTCCTAATGTTTGACCGCCTGCTCCAACAAGAAAAAGCTGTTAATGAGTATTTGTATGACCGGGGTGCTAGGCCAGCCTCTGGGGAGCTGGGGATATTTTTTCCAAATTACTGGACGCTCATGCCTGTAAGCTCATGCGTCCTTTTGAGGAGGTGACAAACCTTGTCAGTCGCACCGAAGGCACCATCAGCGACATCATACCATTTGTTTTCTTCCTGGAGCGTGCCCTGCGAAGAGTGCTGGATCAGGCAGTAGATAAGCATGAAGAGGAAGAGTTGTGGTGTCCATCACCCCCACAAACAGCCGAATCAGCATTGCTTGCTGGACCTGCGGCAACGCAGGAAGAGGATTGTGAGGAAGAGGAGTCAGAGGAGGAATGTGGCTTTGAGGAGGAGGAGGAGGAGGAAGACCGAGCACAACAGGCATCCCAGGGTGCTCGTTGTTGTCACCTCTCTGGCACCCGTGGTGTTGTACGTGGCTGGGGGGAAGAAGATACCATCAGTGAGATCAGTGAGGAGGAACGGGACATGATTAGCTCGGCATCCAACCTTGTTCAAATGGGTTCTTTCATGCTGTCGTGCCTGTTGAGGGACCCTCGTATAAAAAAGCTGAAGGAGAACGACCTGTACTGGGTGTCCACGCTCCTCGACCCCCGGTATAAGCATAAAGTGCCTGAAATGTTACCAAATTCCCGCAAGTCGGAATGGATGGAGCATTTTAAGAATATATTAAAAACTATGCTTTACACAGCGTATAAGGGTGATGTCACAGCACCACGGGAATGTAACAGGGGAAGAGATGAAATTAATCCTCCTCCTCCCACGACCACGGCGGCAAGGACAGGACGCTTTCCTGACGTCTTGTTGATGGAGGACATGCGTACCTTTTTAACTCCCATGCAACATCAGAGCCTTTCGGGATCCAGCCTTAGAGAAAGACTCAACCGACAGGTAGCAGACTACCTAGCTTTAACTGCGGATCTCGACACTCTCAGGAGCGATGGACCCCTTGACCACTGGGTGTGCAGGCTGGACTTGTGGCCTGAGCTATCCCAATTTGCAATGGAACTTCTGGCCTGCCCCGCTTCAAGTGTCCTGTCCGAAAGGAATTTCAGTGCAGCAGGAGGTTTTGTCACTGAGAAGAGAAGTCGCCTAGGTCAAAAAAGCCTTGACTATCTCACTTTTCTAAAAATGAATGAGGGCTGGATCCCGAAGGGACTGACATTGGGCGATACATTTGAATATAAAAGGCCTGATGATGAGATGAGCTGGCTTGGGCTACAACTGGTACACAGGCTGGCCTTTTTTTTTGTTATAAAGCCGGAGGACTTGCTTGACTTATCCGCCAACAACTAGTGTTCATACCACAAGCTTTTAGGGCACTTTATAAATGTTTTACAAACATAAATTTTTCTGGCAGCTGCTACAGCAGTTGCTACAACAATACCCAAATTTTTCAGTCATTTGTACATTCCTAATTTTTCTGGCCTCTGCTGCAGCTCTGTGGGTACAAAACTCAAATAAAAAAAATAAGGCACATAACACTAGTGATTAAACTGTTATGAATAGTACAACCTAGCACACCACTCATATCTGGTGGACCATTAAATTGAACACAAAATGCCACAAATTTGAAGGAGGAGGACCGACCAAGCATCTTTATCCGTCTCTTGGTTGCTCTAAATTATCTCCGTGTTCCATCTATGCCATACCTGTACTCTATTGTGCAAAAGGGTGGCATATGTGGTGTTTCATGCTGTTGTGCCTGTTGTGGGTCGTGGCCCATGGTATAAAAAGGCTAAAGGAGAACGACCTGTAATGGGTGCCCCAGCAAATTTTTAGAAAAATGTTCCTGGTTCCTCTCAATTATCTCAATTTCTAAAATGGATGCCATACCTGTACTCACTTGTGCAAAAGGATGGCATATGTGGTGGTGTTTCCTGCAGTTGTTTCTGTTGAGGGTGCTGGACCCACTTATAAAAAGGCTGAAGGAGAACGACCTGGAGTGGGAGTCCAAGCATGGTTTTTGGGGCAATTTCACTTTTCCAAACAATTATCTGTGGGTTTCTAAAATCAATGCTGTACCAGTACTCTATTGTTCAAAAGGATGCCATATGTTCTCTTTCCTGCTGGCATTTTGTTTGAGGGTCCTGGACCCTCTTATAAAAAGGCCTAAGGAGAAAGAGGTGTACTTGGTGTCCACTCAATTTTTTTTCTATTTCACATTTGCCCAAAATTATCTCTGGGTTTGTAAAATCAATGCTGTACCTGTACTCTGTTGTTCAAAAGGATGCCATACGTCCTCTTTCCTGCTGGTGTTTTATTTGAGGGTCCTGGACCCTCTTATAAAAAGGGCTAAGGAGAAAGAAGTGTACTGGGTGTCCATCAAATCATTTGTTTTATTAAAATTCCCGGTTGCAACTAATGATCTCTGGGTTTCTAAAATCAATGCCTTTCCTGTAATCTATTATTCAAAAGGATGCCATATGTCCTCTTTCATGATGTTTTTTATGTTGAGGCAACGGGACCCTCTTATAAAAAGGCCTAAGGATAAATAAGTGTACTGGGTGTCTAATCAATGTTTTTTTCTATTTCCCGGTTGCAACTAATGATCTCTGGGTTTCTAAATTCAATGCCTTTCCTGTAATCTATTATTCAAAAGGATGCCATATGTCCTCTTTCATGATGCTTTTTCTGTTGAGGCTCCGGGAGCCTCTTATAAAAAGGCCTAAGGATAAAGAAGTGTACTGGGTGTCCAATCAATGTTTTTTTCTATTTCCCGGGTCATATAAATGATCTCAGGGATTCTAAAATCAATGCCTTGACTGTAATCAATTGTTCACAAGGATGCCATATGTCCTCTTTCATGCTGTTGTTTCTGTTGAGGCTCCGGGAGCCTCTTATAAAAAGGCCTAAGGATAAAGAAGTGTGCTGGGTGTCCAATCAATGTTTTTTTTTATTTCACAGTTGCAAAAAAAATTATCTATGGCTTTCTAAAATCTATGCCTTACCTGTCATCTATTGTTCAAATGGAAGCCATATGTCCTCTTTCCTGCTGTTGTTTTTGTTGGGGGTCCGGAACACTATTCTAAAAAGGCAGAAGGAGAACGACCTGTACTGTACTGGGTGTCCAATCATGTTTTTGTTTTCAATTTCATGGTTCATAATAAATATCGCCGTGTAACTAAAATCAATGCCATACCTGTACTCTGTTGTTCAAAAGGATGGCATATGTGGTGTTTCATTCTGTTGTGGTTGTTGAGGGTCGTGGCCATGGGACAGTGTATAAAACGGCTGAAGGAGAATAACCTGTACAGCCTTGCTCCTCTTTTTAGGCAGGCCAGCAATTTGCATACATGCCCACAGACTCTGTAACGCATGCCTCTTTTAGGGAGAGGTGCAGCCATAATGCAGGGTCAGAACCTCTGCCTGCAACTGTTATACTCGATTTTGGGAAAGGAAGTAACCTTACCATGGTTCCCTGCACGCACGTATTGTTGTTATATTTTGGTGAGGGTAATCATGATGGCCATGTAGACCACCACCGAGAGTCCTGGAAGTAACAGGGATGAGATGAAAGTGCTAAGAATAGTACAACTTGAAACAACAGAGTTAGCCATGGGTGTTAGTGCAAGACCGCTTGGCTTTTTTTTGGCTTTGGGTGCGGCTAATCATGCAGGCCATATAGAGCTGCCACCATTCGGTGTTGTATCAGGTATTAAACTAATAAGAACAGTACTACCAAAATACAGCCAATGAAGGGCCTTATGAAGACTGAGCCAAGGTTGGATTGTAGTATTTGGTTAGGCTAATCATGATGGCCATGTAGACCACCACCGAGAGTCCTGGAAGTAACAGGGATGATGAGATGAAAGTGCTAAGAATAGTACAACTTGAAACAACAGAGTCAGCCATGGGTGTTAGTGCAAGAACGCTTGGCTTTTTTTTGGCTTTGGGTGCGGCTAATCATGCAGGCCATATAGAGCTGCCACCATTCGTGTTGTATCAGGTATTAAACTAATAAGAACAGTACTACCAAAATACAGCCAATGAAGGGCCTTATGAAGACTGAGCCAAGGTTGGATTGTAGTATTTGGTTAGGCTAATCATGATGGCCATGTAGACCACCACCGAGAGTCCTGGAAGTAACAGGGATGATGAGATGAAAGTGCTAAGAATAGTACTACTTGAAACAACAGAGTTAGCCATGGGTGTTAGTGCAAGACCGCTTGGCTTTTTTTTGGCTTTGGGTGTGGCTAATCATGCAGGCCATATAGAGCTGCCACCATTCAGTGTTGTATCAGGTATTAAACTAAAAAGAACAGTACTACCAAAATACAGCCAATGAAGGGCCTTATGAAGACTGAGCGAAGGTGGGATTGTAGTATTTGGTTAGGCTAATCATGATGGCCATGTAGACCACCACTGAGAGTCCTGGAAGTAACAGGGATGAGATGAAAGTGCTAAGAATAGTACAACTTGAAACAACAGAGTTAGCCATGCGTGTTAGTGCAAGACCGCTTGGCTTTTTTTTGGCTTTGGGTGCGTCTAATCATGCTGGCCATATAGAGCTGCCACCATTCGGTGTTGTATCAGGTATTAAACTAAAAAGAACAGTACTACCAAAATACAGCCAATGAAGGGCCTTATGAAGACTGAGCCAAGGTTGGATTGTAGTATTTGGTTAGGCTAATCATGATGGCCATGTAGACCACCACCGAGAGTCCTGGAAGTAACAGGGATGATGAGATGAAAGTGCTAAGAATAGTACTACTTGAAACAACCGAGTTAGCCATGGGTGTTAATCCAAGACCGCTTGGATTTATTTTTGTTTTGGATGCGGCTAATCATGCAGGCCATATAGAGCTGCCACCATTCGGTGATGTATCAGCTATAAAAATAATAAGAACTGTACTATGAAAATACAGCAAATGAAGGGCCTATGAAGACTGAGCAAAGGTTGGATTGCAGTATTTTGTTCGGCTAATCATGATGGCCATGTAGACCACCCGTAACAGGGATGAAAGTGCTAAGAATAGTACTAATTGAAACAACCGAGTTAGCCATGGGTGTTAGTCTAAGACCACTTGGCTTTTTTTTGGGTTTGGGTGCAGCTAATCATGAAGGCCAGATAGACCTGCCACCATTTGGTGTTGTAACAGGTATTAAACTGCAAAGAACAGTACTACTTAAGACAACCTACTTACCATGGGTCCCAGAGCATATGCTTGGTTATTATATTTTGTAAGGGTAATCATGCAGGCCATATAGACCTCCACCGATAGGGTGAGTATGAGTAACAGCTATTAAAATGCTAAGGACATTACTAATTAACACAACATAGTTACCATGGGTCGCAGACCAAGAGCAGATGTCTTATTATTATATTTTGTATGGATAATCATCCAGGCCGTATAGACCTCACCAAATAGGGGGAGTTACAGAGATTAAAGTGCTAAGAATGGTAGTACTTAAAACACAACCTAGTTAAAATGGGTACCAGACCGCATGTCTTATTATTATATTTTTTCAGGGTAATCAGGCAGGCCATATAGAACAACCCCGATAGGGGGGGGGGGCAGGGATTAAAGTGCTAAGAAAAGTACTAATTAACACAAGCTAGTTATCATGGGTCCAACACCGTGTGTCTTGATGTTATACTTTGTCAGGGTAATCATGCAGGCCATATAGACCTCCCTTGATAGGGGGAGTAACAGGGATTACAGTTATAAGAATAGTACTACTTAAACACAACCTAATTACCATGGGTCCAAGACCAGATGTTTTATTATTATACTTTGTCAGGCTAATCATGCAGGCCATATAGAGCTCCAACAAAAGGGGGGGTAAGAGGGATTCAAGTGATAAGAAAAGTTTTACTTAACACAACAAAATTACCATGGGTCCCAGACCGCATGTCTTGTTGTTATACTTTGTCAGGGTAATCATAACCGCCATATAGACCTCCACCAATAGGGGGAGTTACAGGGCTGAAAGTGCAAAGAATAATACTACTTAACACAACCTAGTTGGGTCCAAGAACGCATGTTTAATTATTAGACTTTATCAGGGTAATTATATATCTAACAAATCTATCTATTTCTCTTCTATCGATTCTATCTATCAATCTATGTATATCTATCTATCCTATCTATCAATCTATCATCTGTCCGGGATGTTTTGAGACAGCCACTTGTGTTTCTGACAAATTTGAAGTAGGAGGACAGAACAATCATCTTCTTCCATCTCCCGGTTCCACAAATGAAGGCCATATAGACCTCATCTGATAGGGGGAGTAATATGCTATGTTTTTAAAAAGAAGTAATAAAGTACTTTTTAAGTTTTACACCTGTGCCGTTATCTTTTGGTGATTGCTGCAATACGGCATTGGAGAGTGCCGTCCGGCCAGGTTCAAGTAAAACTTTTTTGAAAAACAAATCCCAGTGGCATCTGGGTTATCCCACAGGACTTCCAAAGTGGGCCGCCAGGACCAGTGACACCCCAACCGAAGGAAAAAATTCCCTAGATCATACGGAACGGAGGATTCTGCAACACCCCGACACCAGAGGCAGAAAGGAAGTCACATGACCGAACAGGCCGGGTGACGTCAGACGCCGTAATACTGGTGAGGGGAGAGGAGGCTGAGGCTGAGCGGCAGTAGTCGGCACCTTCAAACCGAAGTATTGGAGTGGATAAGCCGTGAAGAGCCGCTGGGAGCCGTCTAGCTGCTTTTGTCCTTCCGAATACGAGAGAGGGAGATCGAACGATCCGGATACAGATCGGAGAAGATGGGGTGCCACTGAGAGCGGTAAGATTCCTTTAGCTCACTACATAGTGTGCAACTTTTTTGGTATTTACTCTATCTCTGATATGGACTGAGCATTTAAAGGGACACTAGAACACATTTGGATTACAGTTTATATACGAATGTCACTTTTAAGGTTGTAATAACATAGTGACAACTGTGGGACGAGTATTAATGTGAATAAGTGACAATAACAGTCACTTTCAGGTATCTTTTTCATTATTACTTCGCACCTGAACACTACAAGTTTTGATAACAGAGCAATAGTGTTTAAAGGTAATTTATTTACAACATGGCTACCAGCAATTACTATTCACTCTTACCCTTAGAGGAATTGGAAAAAAGCAGACCCACATTAAAGGACATATTCAATCCTGATAATGAAGTTAAGGAAATTTCAGAGGTATTTCTAAAAATGGAAAAAACTCTAATAAGAGAGTATCAAATATGGTGGGACAAAAAATCACTAGAAAAGTATATAGATCTGAATATGGTACCTCGGGGCCTAAGGCTAAAGAAAAGGCCAACTTTCCTACAGGTGGATGATGCTTTTCTTAATGAGTGGAATGACATACTCACAGAGTGCTCAATAAGGCTTATGCATCTAATAATCAAATATAAAGAACAAAAACTGATTGAGGCAAGACATTCCATACAAGACATACAAAAAGATCTAAACAGCTTTGTGGGACATAACAGTTATGAGAAACTAGATAATCTACTTAAACAAACTGTAGATACTATGAAAAGAGACATTGATAAATTAAAGTTTCGTAAATTTACAAGGGACTCTGAGGACTATACCCATAACAGGGTTTACTTAAAGAACACGCAACAGAACAAAAGAAATAGACGACAACGTAGGCAGTACAAAGGGGGTGACATAGAGCCCAAAGAGACACAAACGCAACAACAGTCTTCAAATACTAAGAAACAAGTGACTTTCTCAGACACGGACCCTGAGTCTAATGATGAATATGAAGTACAAGAGTTTGTGGACTTTATGACCAGTGGGCCTTCATCAGATGAGGCCGAATTAACTAATGATATTGATGTGATAAATACATTAGAAATACACCAGACCCCACAGCCCCAACCTCCACAGGCGAAAGCAAATGAAGGCATACTTAAACATAAGCAGGCTGGTAGAAATAGATATGGTAGAGCTTTAGAGAAAGATGGACACCCTAAACAAGGGGTAAACATAGAGCAGCCGCAGGTTTTTCACGAGGCCGCAGCCGGACAGGGAGGGGGCGGAAGGGGGAGAGGTGGGATACACAGACCCCAAACAATGCAGGGAGGAGAGCAGCCCCAGGCTCAGAGGGAGAGATACACATTAAGGAAAGGGAGGAAGAACAAATACAGAATTTGAAAATAATAAACCTATCGTCTGTCACACTAGAAGAATCAGAGTTAGAAGTACTCAGGTTGGGTCTCAACTTTGTACCCTCAGTAGATTTTGATGTTTTCGAGACTTTACTTGATGTGAACAAGTTGGTTCGCAAACTAACATTAAAAAAGTTTTTCAATACAGAATTGGTTGAGACAGATGCTGCACAGATTAAAGCCAGTGTTGATAGACGGGTGGAAAATGATTATTTTCAGGTCAAGGATGCAGTGGATTTTCTATCTTTATACCAGTTGGAAAAGGATAGTAATATACACGAAAACACCAAAAACTCACACATAGGCTATAGACCTAAGTCTACATTTTACCCCACCAGAAACAGAGGGAATATATTAGAACAATTTCACAAGAGAGTGGAGGAAGACTTAGTGGCACTGAAGTCACAGGGAAAAAGCCATAGAGAGAACCTTACAGCTAGACAGAAAGCTGGTCTAAAACTTCTGAAGCAAAGGGTTGATGTGGTAATAAAGAATTCGGACAAGGGAGGCTCCATTGTAATCATGGATAGAAGCTCCTATGTCCAAGAGGCATTGAGACAACTCAATGATGAGGAGGTGTACCTTGTGTTACGGGGGAACCCGGTTTTGTCTTTCCAAAAAGAGATGAGGAGTTTGCTGGACGACGGGCTGGAGCTTGGGATAATAGATCCGGATACCTTTGATTATTTAATGGTGGAGGAGCCGGTTACTCCGATCTTCCACCATTTGCCAAAGGTGCATAAGACCTTGGAGGATGTCAAGGGACGCCCAATAGTGTCTGGTATAGGTTCTCTTTTTGAGAACCTGTCTAACTGGATAGAATCCCTGCTCCAGCCCGTCGTCTGGAAACTGCCATCATTTCTAAGAGATACCAAGCACTTGTTAAATTTAACAGAAGAATTGGCTTGGGAGTCAAATTATAACTGGCTCACCATAGACGTGGTGGGACTGTATTCAGCTATCCCCCACAAGGAAGGCCTTGAAGCTGTTAAATATATGTTAGACAGCTTCAGTGATTACGACACTAACCTTAAAAGTTATATTTTGCGAACACTCCTATTTCTATTAACTCATAACTATTTTGAGTTTGATGGCTTGTTTTATCTGCAGAGACGTGGGACAGCCATGGGGGCAAAATTTGCCCCGGCCTTTGCAAACATCTATATGGGCTGGTGGGAGTTGTCCCACGTCTATGCAGATGACAATCCCTTCAGAGACTCAATTGTAGCATACAAGCGCTACATTGACGATTTGATAATGGTTTGGTCAGGTACGGAAGCAGAGAGTGTATCTTTTATGGAATACCTAAACTGCAATAGAGCTGGTTTGCAGTTTACTTATGCCTTTGATACCAAGAAAGTACCATACTTAGATGTTGAATTGGAAGGGGATAGAGCAGAGGGTGTAGTAATATCCACCCTGTATGTAAAACCAATTACGGCTAATGCATTCCTCCATGCGAGGAGCTGTCATCCACGCCATATGAATTATGGAGTGGCAAAGGGACAGTTCATAAGGCTGAAACGCAACTGCTCTAGAGAAGTAGATTATCAAGTAGAAAGTAAGTTGTTATGGAAAAAACTTAAGGCCAGGGGCTACCCGGATGGGCCTTTACGAAAGGCCTACTATGATGTACAAAAAATCTCTAGGGCAGATCTACTCAAACCAAAAGCATCAGGTGCAACAAAAAGGCAAAGTGAGATTACATTTGTGACCAACTACTCAAATCAGTACAGGGAGGTTTGTGAGATTATCAAGAAAAATTTGCCAATCTTAAGGGCAGATGAAGCATTGAAAGGAGTGATAGATAAAGGTTGCCAATTTGTTTCAAAAAGAAACTTAACAATAGGCAACATTGTGTCACCCAGTGCCCTTAAGAAATCACAGAAGGAAAGCAGTTGGCTTAGCTGTAAGGGACATTATAAATGTGGATCACATGGCTGCACTGCATGTGGATATACTACATGCGGTAAGGTGTTTCAGTCATGCTACACGCAACGAGTTTTTGACTGTAACTACTGTACCAATTGTCGTTCTGAATTTGCAATTTATGCAATCACCTGTACATTTTGTCAGAAGCAGTATATAGGGTGCACGACACGAGAGACACGAGAACGGATACGTGAACATTTGAATGACATTGAGAAAGGGAGAACAGCAACAGGGGCATCTAAGCACTTTATCAATGAACATGGAGGTAGTGTTAAAACGTTTACCTGGATGATTATAGATATTATCAAAAACAAACCTAGAGGAGGTAGTAGAGTAAAGGAGCTATATAAAAAGGAGGCTTTCTGGATCTTCAAATTGAACACACGAATGCCGAATGGCCTTAATATTGAGACTGATCTCATTAATCACTGGCAATAAACTAACTGAGATTCTAATAT
Source organism: Bombina bombina (assembly GCF_027579735.1). NCBI lineage: Eukaryota > Metazoa > Chordata > Amphibia > Anura > Bombinatoridae > Bombina > Bombina bombina. The sequence continues at coordinate 747,997,129 of NC_069500.1, forward strand.
ATAACAAAGGTACTGTGTTCTATTTGTAGTTTCCAATCAGCCCCTAAGTTATGCCAATGAATAGATAAAAAACACTACTCTAAGGGTAACATCATAATAGACATCACCGATAACAACTAGGAGGGATTAGAGGGTGCCCCCACCTATGATACCTGATCAGTAATTCTGTTTGATAAACCCACGATAATAATAATAACAATGGGGAATATGTGTGTACAAATACATAGGAACATACATAAGATTGAGTTATGTCAAATTTTGGAAATATATGTAATGAGAGTAGGAAGATAGAATGCCAAAGGTAGCAATGGGAATTGTAAAAATAAAATAAAAGCAAACAATGCATTTTAACAACATTGCTAATCAGTTAGAAGCATTGGCAATCATTGCAAAAGAATTGTGCATATATGTTATCTTATCTAACATTACTAAATAGTATACCAATCGGTTTATGTAATAAAATATCCTTTAGGTGAGCACCAGTAAGTAACCAGTTTCCTCAGACAAATAGGGACAAGAAATTAGGAATACTCAACACAGACAACCAATCAACACAAAGGGAGTGAAATAAAAGACACCAATTGGTTATGACAAGTAGAGTCTATGATTAAGGCTAACTGAAGCCGAAACATGTTAGACATGTCTATCAGATTTGTGCTGTGTTTTTAAGAATATGCTATGTTTTTAAAAAGAAGTAATAAAGTACTTTTTAAGTTTTACACCTGTGCCGTTATCTTTTAGGGGGAGTAACATGTTGTAGTAAAATATTAAGAATAGTACTACTTTACACACCACGGGTCACAGACCACATGTCTTATTGTTATACTCTGTCAGGGAAATTATATATATTTCAAATCCATTTATTTATATATCAAATCGATCAAACTATCAAACGTATCGATCAAATGTAGATTGCATCTATTGATCAATGTAATTCGTATCTATAAAATGTATATTACATATTTTGGTTGATGTCATTCGTATCTATAAAATGTATATTGCATCTTTGATTCAATAACATTCTTATCTATCAAATGTATATTGCATCTATTGATCGATGTAATTTGTATCGATCGAATGTATATTGCATCTATTGAGCTATGTACAGTGTATCGATCATATGTATATTGCATCGATTGAGCTATGTTATCTATCTATCTATCTATCAAATCTATCTATCTCGTGGTTGTGCAAGTGGACTGTTTGCGGTTGATTGCAGTGCGTAACACTTGGAGTTTGCTCTGTCACTGTGATGCGGCCGTAACCCTTACACTACCTGATAGATACGACATCATAACTGATGTTTTAAGCACGTTATTGCAAACAATTTGGGACTGTTAGTTGATTTAGGCCCATTATGGGTTAAAAGCAGACTCTGCATAAACTATGTAATTTTCCATGGGAGTTTTGCCAGGGATCCCCCTCCAGCATTCCACACTATTCTTGGTGTTTTTTTATTTTTCATAATTTTAGTGGGGGGGTTTTGTAATGTTGTTTTTTTATTTTTTTCGTAGTGTTAGGATTATTTAATATTGTATTTTATTTTTTTTATTTTATTTTTATTTTTTAAATAGTAATGTTAGGTTAATTTATAGTTTAATTTTAGTTTATTTTATTTCACAGGTAAGTTTTTATTTATTTAAAAGTAGTTATATTGTAAGTTTAATTTAAAGTTAGGGGGTGTTAGGTTTAGGGGTTAATAGTTTAATTTAGTGTGTTGCGATGCGGGGGGCCAGTGGTCTAGGGGTTAATAGTTTTAGTTTAGTATTAGCGATGTGGGGGGCCAGCAGTTTAGGGGTTAATAGGTTTATTATAGTAGTAGAGATGTGGGGGTCCCGCGGTTTAGGGGCTAGTAGGTTTATTATAGTAGTAGCGATGTGGGTGGGCGACGGTTTAGGGGTTAATAGGTTTATTATAGTATTTGTGATGCGGGGGATGGCGGTATAGGAGTAAATACTTTATTTTAGTGTTTAGCGATGTCGATGGGTGGTGGATTAGGAGTTAATCGGTTTTATATAATATTTGCGATGCTGGGGATGGTGGTTTAGGGGTTAATAGTGTAGTTTACGGGTGTTGGTGTACTTTGTAACATTTTTGTTATGAGTTTTGTAAAACATTTTTGCTTCACAAAATCCATAACTACTGGTCTCAGATTGCGGAATGGATCACGGCGGTATAAGCCGTAACGGTAGCATAATCGCTGGACCACACAACCTGTAATACAGGCGCAATGAAAATTCCCCACTCAAATGTCATTTTATGAGTGCGGGATGGAGAGATGCGTAAAGGCTAAAACACTAGCGGTATAGCTGTACCGCCGCAACTTGTAATACGGGAGACCTGCATATTTTGCACGCAATGGCCAATTTTTCAGCGTTATAGCCATACTGCAACACTTGTAATCTTGCTGTATATATATTGGGAGTTTTTGTTTTAAATAAATGTTTAATGTTTGCAGAATATTGGGAATTCCTTTATTTTGCACTCTGTTGAATGTGCGCTTTCATATTTTAATGCAAGTCTATTGAAATCAGCTTTTGAATTTAATATGATTATTATCTGAAATATTTACAGTAAATACATAGTTTAGGAGATAAAAGTTTTTAGTAAAGAACTGAAAAAGAAAAAGAATACACCTGTTGCACTCACAGACATAAATATTGGTGTAGTTGTGAGAATAGCTTCATTATTTAAAACATAACTTTTATTTGAAGTTGTAGCATAAAAATACAAAACTGGTAAAAAAAAACACCACATAAATGGGCTTGCTCTACGATCAGAGAGGGAAATTAATTCAGTTCTGGGTTTAGTGGAATAAAGTAATAGTATAGTTGCAGCACATTGATTTCTACAGGTATAAGGTCTTACATAGTACGTAGGGTCTCAATAGGGACCTGATACCACTAGACCTAATAGCAAGAGATTCAGTGTTGACGATGTTACTGATAAGAACAGCTAAATACCATTGTTAGAGATGCCCTTTTATGGAGGTTACAGTATTCCCATTATGCTGTTAAATTAATTGGACAAACAAACACAAAGATGTTACTTATGCGTTTCGCCGTCAAGGCTTTTTCAAAGGGCCAAAGTAGAAGTGCTACTTGGTATCCGCAGTGCACTGCTGGTCCTGAGTGGAACTCGCCGCTCATCCAATCAGCAGTGCTAGTTGCACATCAGAGTCGTACAACTAGCCCTGCTGATTGGATCAGGGGCAAGTTTTGCTCAGGACCAGCAGTCCACCGTGGTCCTCAAGCGGCACTTCTACTGTATGTTCAACCCTATATGGGGGTTAAACAAACAGTAGAGCAGGGCCAATAGTCATAAAATTACATGCTCTAATGGAATAGAGCATGCATTTTTTTAATGGTATAGCCCTTTAAAGGTACAGTCTAGTCAAAATTAAACTTTCATGATTCATCTAGGGCATGCAATTTTAAACAAATTTCCAGTTTACTTTTATCATTTGTAAGCTAAACCTAAATAGGCTCATATACAAATTTTTAAGCCTTTGAAGGCGGACTTTTATCTCAGTGCATTTTGACAGGTTTTCACAGCTAGACAGTGCTAGTTCATGTGGGCCGTATAGATAACATTGTGCTCACTCCCATAGAGTCAGCACTAATTGGCTTAAATGCATGTCTTTCAAAAGAAGGGGGCAGTTTGCAGAGGTTTAGATAGAAGGTAATCATAGAGGTAAACATTATATAAATGTAACATTCACCTAGATTACGAGTTTTGTGCTAAACAGAGTGCAAAACTAACGGCAAAAAAGTTGCGTTATTTCACTCTCCATAACGCTGCCATTACGAGTTATTGAAAAGCCTCCTTGTGCATGGGATATGGTGGCGTTAAGCTCTATACCGCACAAAATCAAAGGGCTGCTTTGACGTGCTCGTGCACGCTTTCCCCCATAGACATCAATAGGGAGAGAGTGTTAGAAAAAAATCTAACACCTGAAGTGCGGAATGAAAAATCTCTGTAGCGCAACCCCATTGATAACTATGGGAAAAAAAGTTACGTTTAAACCTAACACCCTAAAAAAGTTACGCTTAAACCTAATACCCTAACATAACCCCCTAGTCTAGACACCCCTAACCTGCCTCCCCCAACATCGCCGACACTAATAAAAGTTATTAAAGGATTACTTTCTGTTATAATTTTGAAGCTAAACAACTAACATATTAAAGTTAAACAACATTAATTAAAACCTACTGACCTATATTTTCTCCAAAACGAAGTTTCATAACGTTCTAAAAGTTATATCTTTTATTCGCCGATGATGTCACGTTATCCTGCCCACTATTTTCAGCACTGCATGTACAAAATACTTAAACCAATAACTTTGTGTTTAAAGCGCCATTTTGAAACCTAGGTATTGTAAGCGGATTGGTACAGAGCAAAAGATACCCATGGAGTGGGTTTGGAAAACAATTAAATTTGCAGACAAGATTTCTGATATACGGTAGAGATATGTTAATGAAATGCTATTGATAAAAAGCGTGTTTGGGGTAGTTAGTTAGTAACAGGCATAGAAAATATTTACTTACAGTGGCCCTTTAACCCCTATTCCGCAGCTCGCCAACATTTCCACCACTAGAATAAAGTTATTAACCCCTATTCTGCCGCTCCCCAACATTGCAGACACTATAATAAAGTTATTAACCCCTAAACCTCCGGCCTCCCACATCTCCGCCACTATATAAACCTATTAACCCCTAAACCGCCAGCCCTCCACATCGCAAAACACTAAATTAAACTATTGACCCCTAAACCTAACACCCCCCTAACTTTAAATTAAAATTACAACATGACTATCTTAAAATAAATAAAAACTTAACTGTGAAATTAAAAAAACTAAGTTTAAACTATAAATTAAACTAACATTTCTATTCTAAAAAAATAAGAAAAACTACTAATTAAAAAATCTAAATTACAAATTTAAACAAACACTACGAAAAAAATGAAAAAAATCTAAAATTACAAAAAATAATAAACACTAAATTACGAAAAATAAAAAAACACTAAGCTTACAAAAAATAAAAACAATTACACCTAATCTAATAGCCCTATAAAAATTAAAAAGCCCCTCAAAATAAAAACACCCCCTAGCCTACAATAAACTACCAATAGCCCTTAAAGGGGACTTTTGTAGGGCATTGCCCTAAGTTAAACAGCTCTTTTACCTGTAAAAAAATACAAAGTCCACCTAACAGTAAAACCCACCACCCAACCAATCCCCCAAAATAAAAAAACCTATCTCTAAAAAAAACCTAAGCTACCCATTGCCCAAAGTTATATAGCCTTTTCTCTGATATCAGAATTCTGTACCAACCCTCCTTCCAGAGTGGGCCCAAAACGTAACCACCTCTCTCCCTTATGGTTTATCATAAAACTCTGAATCCCTGGCTGAAATTATAGAATACCTTATAACTTCTGTTATGTATTTCTAATTTATATACACAGATAGGCAATCCCCATGTGATATCATGAGGATTATTTTGATTACCGCAATATGATATGTATTTTATATTTGGTCACCCAGTCACATAAGTGTAATACAATTATGTCATAAGATATTCAATTGTGTCACCTCTGATCAACCTCGGCTCTCTCGGGGTAGAGGACACTGGTTTTTATTATGTCTCTGCTGACATCTGCTGTGTTAAGTTGGGGCTGTAAAACTGACCTTTGGCAATAAAGTTTTCTCCAGTGAAGCTTACAGTCATATATGATAGAGCTCTGTTTTTGTAAAAGAAAAGAAAAAAAATAACAGGGACACACATCCTTTGGAAAAATAAAAACATTTTACAAATAGATAAAAAGTTAACCCCTTGCACTTAAAATCATGAGGCATTCATGATAGCATAGTCTAAAATGATATAAAGAATGCTAAAAAAAGTCACATGATGGGATAAAAAAGTAGGATAATTGTTGGAACTACTGACAATAAAATATAAATATGGGATTATAGCATTTAGAAGTCGAATTTTCACACATTGAGCACAAGAGTCTAGGATGCACTGGTTGCCTGAAACATCAGCACACTAATGACCAGAGCACTCTGAATAACCTCAGAGTAGCTACCTATATGCATAAGATATCTAAAGATTGCATAAGAGGTTTCCTGATCCCTTGTATAAGGTGAACATGTTTGCTTTAATAGATAATATACTTGTGTTTATAACATTTCCTCCTCCTGACTACTGGACACAATTAGCTGGCAGAATGATGGAAGCTTTTGACTTGGATTGTTCTCTACAGCTGATGAATCATTATGAACAGTCAATTACCCCCAAGTCAGGGTTTAAAAATGCAACATCTACTAATTCTTCACCTGCATCAGGATTTGTTTGTTTCTTGCTTTCTTTCCAAAAATGTACTGGGAGCAGAAGCTCTACTTTATTCAACTTTGGAGCTACTGGAGACAAAGTAGGAAGACAGTTGGGGGCCTAACTCAGCTTTCACTTGACTAAGGTAATTCTTAAGCAACTGCTGAATCATGAGTTATGCCAAATATCACTGAGTCAAAGAGTTTCAGTTGCATCTCAGCTGTGTCCACCACATGCAGAGCTGAGCTGACTGGTGCTGGCTGTTCCACAAACAATAACAGGTAAGATGCACCTTTATGTGCTTGGTAAGCCTGTTGCTCTCCCTAAAACACAGGCCATCTAACTAAACACCCTGGATCAACTAGCACTGACCAAGGACCAACTACAACTCTGGCCCTGCCCTTACACTCAAGGAACACTGTCAACTCATGACCCAATTCCCCCTAAATTGTAAGTTCCAGGACTTCCCCTTTCCAGAAGATATATCTATCACTTGACAGTCTTGGCTCTGTTACCTTAGCTGCATATGCTCTCCTCTTTTTTACTTTGCATTGCTAGATGCTGACTATTTACATTTTCCTTAAGCAGACGCCATGATGGCTCATCAGTATCAACGTTCAAAACATAATGAATTTGATTTAACTTAGAAATATCAAAGTATTGCTGTATCCACATGCAGTTTTATATAATGTGCTTGGTGAAATTACTTATTTATTCAATTAAGAAAAAACAACACGACACAACAAACATACAAGCATGTAGGGCCATGTGATTATTAAAAGTTAAACTCTGTTTTATAACTACCCACACAAAAGGAGTAGCAATTTTATTTAGTTTTAAATATATATTTAAACATACTGCATTTCCATGACAACATATTAATAGGCCCAGAAGCATAGGACTTGCACAATCTATGGCAGCAGTCAGTGGTTGTCCTACTAAATAGAGGGCCCTGGTCCAAAGATAACACAGTAGTTAGTAATAGTAACAAAATACATGCTGCTCTGTATAACAATTTTGAGGATAGATGATAGATAGGTAGATACACAGTAGATAGACAGATAATGGATTATAGATAGATAGATGAATAAAAAGATAGATAATAAATCGATTATTGATAGATCTGCAGCCTGCACTAATAAAAGGCTCCTCTGCATTAGGATTGTACACATTCTGCACACGCCTATGTACAGACTGGCTGATATATTTCCCCTAGCACTTGGGCCCTGATGGCACTGCACCTGCTGCATCAATGGTAGTTTCCCCCTTGCAGCAGTGTTAGCAACAATGTTCATAACAATGCTGCACATATAGGGCTAGATTACAAGTGAAGCACAATCGATTTTTTGCTAAGAATAATGCACAATCTTTTATTACAAGTCGATGGTTAAAAATGTTAACCAAAGCATCTTAACGTGTCCAAAAAATTCTTCATCTAGGAAGGAGGCCTTCTGGATATTCATTTAGAGAACAAGAGTACCCGACGGTTCCAATATTGACCCCAACATTATTAGTGTCTGGAATTAATTTCCAATGAAACCATTTTTCAATGTGTTATCTTTTGTATACTATAGGGATCTTTTTCTCTTCTCTTGTAGCTATGTCGTTGGGTCCTCTCATACCTTTTCCCTGGCAACTCTAGTTTTACCGGTATTTTCATACCTACAGTAAACTAAGCAGAGTACAGTCTGTTTCTATGTAAATAAATAAAAAATCATTTTCATCTATTCTCCATCTATTATGTTTTTTCGACTAGGGATTTTGACTATAATTGTTAACAAAGAACTATATCATTAACATTGACAACTCTTTATTGCCAAGATGGTAGACACTATATAATTGCGGGGCAATATTGATTCATACAAAGTTTATATTTGATAAATCAGTTAGGATTGTCCCATATACTCCCTCACAGTGGTTGCAAACTTGGTTACAATATAGCAATGTTCATCCAAACTGAGTTTAAGTCATAATTATGTGCACTCTCAATATCAGTGTTATGCTCTTTATTGTATTCATATCAGTGTTATGCTCTTTATTGTATACACATACTGTATATATATATTTTTTTGAAGGTATAATATTGTGTTACCTAGATTTTCAATTCTCTTGCTTTTTCTAGCATTATACGAGTTAAATTGGAGGTTTTCCTCTCATTTGTATGGCCAAATCAGTTGATACCTAAGGGTATATACAGTACATGTTCAGTACTTTAATGGAATTAGGTCACAGATGAAGGCGTGAACCAAAACGCGTCTGCCCCTCTCTATCTACATGTAGTTTTATTTATTTTGTTTTCTTTCTACAGTTCCATGGTCAATAAATGTCTCTATTTTGCTTTTTACCCGTGCTCAGTTTCTTTTGATTTTTTCTATTCTTCAGCATCTCCCATACTTTTATTGGATACAGCAGCTTATTGTGCTCATATTACAAGTGGTTAGTTACATATTGTGCAACATACAAAATGCCATTGTAAAATGTCATGCTTTTTGAGACCCAAGGTAATTATTGCTTTCTAGTTTGTATACAAAACACACAAAAATTCTATTGAAATAAAGGTTTTTATGTTACTTTTGAAGTGGCCGGCTGGAGCACGGGGTATTTGAATTTCAGCGCTACATTAAAAAGTAAGTTATATTGCATCTTTATTACAACTTATGAATTAAATTACATGTAAAATATCAGTAACATTTCAGATCTGTTTATACAATGGGAACCATCACTTTAACTAGCATTAAAATAGTACAGCACAGAACTACAAGACAAATTTCACTACTTGAGTGTATTTTATACAGCTCAAGTAATATCCAACATGAATTTTACTGCACACCCTAATAGAAGTCTATTATATGAAGGATTTAGCACACCTGTGCTATGTGACATGCAGATGTTAGCACGCCCTAGACCAGTGATGGAGAACCTTGGTATTCCAGATGTTAAAGAACTACAATTCCCATGATGCTCGACTGCACTGCAGAGGGCAGTCTATGGCAGTATAATATCACTAGAGCAGTGAAACATCAGTATCCAAGACTATAGCTTGAGTAATAAAAAAAGAACTTTGTACTTGTAATATGAGTGCAAAAATAGAATTGCTATTGATTGCACTCTGGCGATGTTAACACACAATAGCACTAATAATTTTGAGCTCCAATTGTAATCTGACTTATAAAGTTAAAGAAATGTGTACACTCCTGAACCTACCTCTGTGTTCTCTCATGAAATGAAGCTACATTTTAACAAAGGATATCAAAAGAATTAATAAAATTTAATTTTAGAATGAATCTGTATTATTTTTATTGAATTTGTGAATTATTCAAAACAGAAACATCTATAAAACAAAAACATATTTACATATATTTATTATCACACCTACAAAATACTATTTATTTTTTATTTTTAAAGAGAAGTTCAGACATCAACACAGGTGCCCACATAGGCTACATTACGTTGGATAGACAGATACATTACAGTACAAACATCAGTGAGATATCATTAATACAGAATACTATTTTACTATTACTGTGCATGGAGTAGTAAAATAGCTGTAGGGGGACAAACCTAGATCACTGTTTTATCAAAACATCTCTGTGTAATATCAAGCACTCCATACAGTCATCACTTTTTTGGAGAAGACCACTAATCTGAATTAAACCTTGACTGTTGAGGTGTATTGTGGAAAGAAGGCACATCTGTACCATTATTTGTAAGCATATACAGAATATTATGATATTAAAAGCTGCTGAACTTACCTGATCCATATTCTTTAAAGTGGTTTGAATATCTCACCCTACCTTGGCACACCATCTGTCACAACCTTACTTAAAGGGATATAAAACAGTGCTCCTTAAGTAAAAAAAAAATAATATATATAATTATTAATGGCTTCATGCTGTTACTACGTTCTATGCCATACTAACAGTGCTGGGCTTTAATGCCATTAGGCTGGCATTGTACGTCCTACCTTATATGGCGTCTTGCACCCTCCTCCTTTCAGTGAATGGAAAATTGGACTGGGGGGCATATCTAGCATTGTAGGCAGTACCTCATGATCCGATCCTTGCCTTGAAATCACGTGATTGTATCGACGATCAAGTTATTTAGTTTTTCCAGCAAGTGTTGACTTTATTGTCCATTTAGGTAATTAACCTATTAGGAGTAACAAGGGTTTGATTGAGTTTTTAGAACTGGTAGAGATTTTCCATTTTGAAATCAGACAAGTTAAAGTTTGATTAAGGGAAATTATTTAAATGTATATGCTTCAATATGACTTTTTTAATCAAACAATATAATTATTACAGGTTATATTTAGGGCTGCTCTGGAAATATAATACTTGGAGGATATTTTACAACTTGTTTATAAACCGGACGTTGGAATACAATATTTGTGTATCAAATAACCGTGGTTGTCATTTGCGGTAAATACATTGTGCGTGTGATGACCACATGAATGGCAACTTTACCAGCCTCCTCCTGACTACTGGACACAATTAGCTGGCAGAATGATGGAAGCTTTTGACTTGGATTGTTCTCTACAGCTGATGAATCATTATGAACAGTCAATTACCCCCAAGTCAGGGTTTAAAAATGCAACATCTACTTATTTTTTATTTTTAAAGAGAAGTTCAGACATCAACACAGGTGCCCACATAGGCTACATTACGTTGGATAGACAGATACATTACAGTACAAACATCAGTGAGATATCATTAATACAGAATACTATTTTACTATTACTGTGCATGGAGTAGTAAAATAGCTGTAGGGGGACAAACCTAGATCACTGTTTTATCAAAACATCTCTGTGTAATATCAAGCACTCCATACAGTCATCACTTTTTTGGAGAAGACCACTAATCTGAATTAAACCTTGACTGTTGAGGTGTATTGTGGAAAGAAGGCACATCTGTACCATTATTTGTAAGCATATACAGAATATTATGATATTAAAAGCTGCTGAACTTACCTGATCCATATTCTTTAAAGTGGTTTGAATATCTCACCCTACCTTGGCACACCATCTGTCACAACCTTACTTAAAGGGATATAAAACAGTGCTCCTTAAGTAAAAAAAAAATAATATATATAATTAGTAATGGCTTCATGCTGTTACTACGTTCTATGCCATACTAACAGTGCTGGGCTTTAATGCCATTAGGCTGGCATTGTACGTCCTACCTTATATGGCGTCTTGCACCCTCCTCCTTTCAGTGAATGGAAAATTGGACTGGGGGGCATGTCTAGCATTGTAGGCAGTACCTCATGATCCGATCCTTGCCTTGAAATCACGTGATTGTATCGACGATCAAGTTATTTAGTTTTTCCAGCAAGTGTTGACTTTATTGTCCATTTAGGTAATTAACCTATTAGGAGTAACAAGGGTTTGATTGAGTTTTTAGAACTGGTAGAGATTTTCCATTTTGAAATCAGACAAGTTAAAGTTTGATTAAGGGAAATTATTTAAATGTATATGCTTCAATATGACTTTTTTAATCAAACAATATAATTATTACAGGTTATATTTAGGGCTGCTCTGGAAATATAATACTTGGAGGATATTTTACAACTTGTTTATAAACCGGACGTTGGAATACAATATTTGTGTATCAAATAACCGTGGTTGTCATTTGCGGTAAATACATTGTGCGTGTGATGACCACATGAATGGCAACTTTACCAGCATTTCTGGATTCCATAGGTGATGCTGGAAACCAAGACCACCAGGGATTAGGTAAGAGTGCAGGGATGGTCCTTGATGAACTCTGAACACCCCCTCATGAGTACACGTAGTCATCCATTGTGGTAAATACATTAGGGCCAAATTATCAAGCTCCATAACAGGTCTGCTGCCTCTGAGGCTGCGGTCTGCAATCCGCCAGATCCTATACGATCGGGCTGATTGACACCCCCTGCAGGGGGCGGCATTGCACAAGCAGTTCTGGTGAACTGCATGTGCAATGTTAAATGCAAACAGCGTATGCTATCGGTATTCGGAGATGTCTGTCAGACATGATACGCTACAGCGTATCATGTCGGACAGAAATTGATAAATTGTCCCCATTGTGCGGATGACGACCATGTGTCGTCATGCCCACTTAAAGGGTTAAGTCTCCACAGGCACAATATACATACAGTATGTGTGTATGCTGCTGAAAAATAGTAATAACTTTTACTAGAAGCACTTTGGTAATGGAAGTATATTTAAAAAAATGCTTATATTTCAAGCTGAAATGTGAACATGCAGAATTCAATTTTGACCTGATATTATTTATTCATTATAAAAGGTTTGTATTAGAATACTCTTACTATGGGCCTTCTTTTTTTATTTTTTGTAATCTCTATTTTAAGCATCATAGTACAAGTATCTGCTCCACTTTATAATGATTTGTAGAAATTTCTGTTCCCTGTTTAGAGCTGTTCAGATTTTTTACATTCTAAAATAAAACATAAACCTTTCATATATATTTATACTAAATACGGTTTTAATATAAAGTATAAAAAAAACATTTATTTTACCCTATAGAGGGCGCAATTACACCTCTTCTAAAAGGCCTGTGATAGAAAACTCAAGGTATAGTATGGTGTTCAGATATTTTTAATTTCTTAAGGCTATGTTGGACACTTTTGTTGCATCTGTTTCTTATTTTGCATTACATTTACTTTATACCTTTAGTTTAGATCGGTATATTTTTTACATGTTTCCAGCTGATAAATATGTTTAATTCCTGCTAAATGAGTACAAAACACAGCTACAGTTGCCCCCCAGCTCACTCACATGTCACCCACAGAAAAGGACACTGGAAAAATAATGTTTAAAGGGACAGTAAAGTCAAAATTAAATGTTCATGATTCAGATAGTGTGTAATTTTAAACAACTTACTTCTGTTATTGAATTGGCTTTGTTTGCTTGGTATCCTTTGTTGAAAAGGAAGGTTGTTCTCTCCTTATGTGTTGAGCTTTGGTGGAGGTGGTTGTCATGTCTAGGTCATAAAGCATATAGATATGAAACTTAATGTGTATACCTGGTCATTATAGCAAAGTGAAAAAAGTTAAGCACCACTCTTTGTATAAAAACAAAAATATTGTATTCCAAATTCTTAAAAGTTGAATACAGGACTGCAGTATCTGAAAAGTCGGTCAAAAAAGGAGATGCATATAAAGGCTCTACTCTTCTTATCTACCTGGTCATTATACCTTGGAATTATGCAGGTTGGTGGTTTTATGCTTAGAAGACTTAGGTATGCTATGATTATGGTTGGGTGGAGGTTCAGCCTGTTAGTAAGTCCATTTTATAATGCAAAAATAAAGATTCAGCCTATCTGTACCCTGGTGTTCTGTTGTCTTTGCATTATTGGGGTTGAGGCTAGTTAGCAGACACACGAGCAATCAATACATCCGGTCCTAAAGATTATTTAAATACTAAATATTTTAACTATAATCTATTGCACTGCACTTGTCTGTGCTCATAAATAAATGTGGAGAATGATCCTAAGTGAAATACAAAGTGTTCAACATAAAATTTCCCTTTCTTAAATCCCGCAAGGTATTTTAAAGTAACATTAGACATCTATCACATGTGCAGAAACTCTCCTTCAGATACCTACAGTGAAATATAGGTTCCAAATGAATTTTATTTAGGGCTAATGAGTGGAGCAGTAGTTTGCGCTCATGTTCAAGTGTTAAAACCACTAGAATTATTATTTTTTGAGGTCAGTGATTGACGCTTGCATTACAAGTTAAAAGTAAAAAGTTTGTGCTCTCGTGTTTGCAAAGTCGCAGTAACAAATAGACTTTGAGTAGTCGCAAACGCAAAATAGCATTCACCCATAGGCTTTAATGGAGTAAAAAAAGTTGAAAAAAGACCTAACACCCAGAAGACGCATAAACACAATCACGGCTATTTAAAAGCAGAACAAAAGAAGATAATATTGCATATTTCATAATCCAATGTTCTACACATAGCAGAATGAGTTCTGTTTATTCTTAAAGAGATATTTAAATATATATCTGATGGATTTTTGCACAAATATATATGTATACATATATATATATATATATATATATATATATACACACGATTATATATAGGTATAGATATATACAGGTATATTTATAGGAATATCTATTTAAAAATACATAGAACATTTTTCCCCTATCTTAACAACATTGGAATGTGAAATATTTACAGTACATACACACTATAACACTTTTTAAAATATGAATATTGCATAAATAGGATCTTTCATGTTTTCATCTTGTTGACGGCAAAGGGCTCCAAATTCAGGGACGTACACTCATAGGAGGCAGGGGAGGCAGTGCCCTCCCCTGCCATATGGGGCCAAAGTTTAATTAAATATAAATTAAAAAAAATTGTCAAGCACTACCTGTTTGCTGTCTATATATCAGCACAGGAAATTGGGACCAATAGGAGGCAACCCTCTTCATGACTCCTAGCGAGGGAGCCAATCAGAGACGGTCATGTTCTCCTGGTGATTGACAGCACCAGGAGAACATGACCGGCGTTGATTGGCTCCTTGCGCATGTGCAAGGGAGCAGCATTGACAGCGCGGTACTGGCGGGAAGGAGAGATTGCTGCCCCCTGTGACCTCTGACATCCGTCTAAGTTGACTTAGCTTGCGATCATCGATTCACGATTATCATCAAGATCAACTGCTGCCTGGCCCCTGTCCTACTGTACCGGAAAGTAACTGAGACCGTGACAATCAGCCCTGGATTAAAGATCATGCCAGGGGACATCTAAAACTTCTGTTGAATCGTAGTGCATCTATGCAGCAGGGATTCTCTTAGTGATGATATCAAGGTATATTATAAATAATATAACTATTATTTGTGCACATTATTTTTATTATAATATACCTTTATGTCATCACTAAGAGAATCCCTGCTGCATAGATACACTGCGATTCAACAGAAGTTTCAGATGTCCCCTGGCAGTGATCTTAAATCCAGGGCCAGGGACGTGCAGTAATAACTTTATTTATAATCCGGCTACATAAATTAGCATTCTGTAAATTTTACAGAATGCTAATTTATGTAGCCAGATACTAAATCGGGCAAGTAGACCACAGCAGGGGTAAAGCCTTTTTTTTGTTATTTTAAAAGCGGCCAGTGGGGGTAAACAGCTCTCTGATACACTAAACGGCTCTAAAAATGTCTAATTTAACACAGGTGCCAGGGGTCTGTTAGTATGCTATGCACCTCACACAGGCTATACAGACCACGGGGTTTAAGTCAAAACGGCGGTTGTTTAAACTTTTTCCACCCATTTAATTTTTTTGCATGTGCTCTTCAGCATTCTCCTTCCTTACTCCAGCGGTGGACATTTTGCGCTACAGACACGCTGATCTCTTCACAGCGTTTTGACAGGAGGGGGTGAGAAATCTCCATAGCGAGGATACTAGTGTTGATAGCGCAGCTGAGGCCAAGATAGATCGAGAGAATGCAGAGGTGGACCAGCATAAAGCTGTGTGCTGCTTTTTTGGTGTCTTCGTGTCGAGTTTTGATATATTGCATTGGGGCTTTGAATTTGTCTCACATTTTTAAGACCTATTTAACCTTCACCATTATTCTGTAAGTAAAGAAGAATAATACATTTTAGAAATCCTGCTTAAACTGACTCTTCAGAGAATATTATATTATAATCTCCATCTCTTTCTCTGAAGGGTCAGTTTAGCAAGGATTTCTGAAATGTATTCTTCTTCTTTACTTACAGAGTGGTGAAGGTTAAATAGGTCTTAAAAATGTGAGACAAATTCAAAGCCCCAGTGCAATATATCAAAACTCAACACGAAGACACCAAAATTCATTGGAGCCTATTTATCAACCCTCTGTCCGACATGATCCGATCAGCAGATCATGTCCGGCAGACTTCGCTGAAACGCTCTCCGCATTGCACCAGCAGCTCTTGTGAACTGCTGGTGCAACGCCGCCTGCTGATTCGCGGCCAATCGGCCCCTAGGAGGGGGTGTCAATCAACCTGATCGCATTTGATCTGGTTGATTTCCCCCAATGTCTGTCCACCTCCTCAGAGCAGGCGGACAGGTTATGGAGCAGTGGTCTTTAGACCGCTGCTTCATAACTGGTGTTTCTGGCGAGTCTGAAGGCTCGCCAGAAACACGGGGCTTCAAGCTCCATACGGAACATGATAAATAGGCCCCATATGTAGTTTTAGGTAGGTCTTTGCATCTGAGGAACTGTGGATTCAAAAAATATACTGTAGTGTGCAACAAACTAAATTGTTAAGAAACAGCAGTACTTCTGCAAACATACCCTGTGCTGGCTCTTAAAGATCTCTGGCAACCCAATATTCTTGTTGGCTCCTAAGTCTGATATCAAATTGTCAACCACTGCATGCACAGTTTGTTCAGGGGTGTTATTATTCAATTAAACACTACTGTCTTATGTGGTAGTTCATCAGTGGATTCCTAATATATTCACTGTATTTTTTGGGGAAAAGTTTTATAACTTTGAAATGTTATATATTCACTTGTTTCCTAGTATATCCTATTTACATTTGTACATAGATGTACTTTTCATGTGTTTGCATCTCTCTTGTCCAGCAATTTACAACACATCCTTTAGTCTGTGTAAGAAGTTTACTTTGCTACAGTATTAGTTCTGTAATGGAGCAGACTGGCTTGTGGGTTCAGTACATTTTACAAAACATCCTTTGGTCTGTGTAAGAAGTTTACTTTGCTACAGTATTAGTTCTG
Organism: Bombina bombina; assembly: GCF_027579735.1. NCBI lineage: Eukaryota > Metazoa > Chordata > Amphibia > Anura > Bombinatoridae > Bombina > Bombina bombina. The sequence continues at coordinate 748,014,191 of NC_069500.1, forward strand.
TAATAGAGCAGACTGGCTTGTGGGTTCAGTACATTTTACAACACATCCTTTAGTCTGTGTAAGAAGTTTACTTTGCTACAGTATTAGTTCTGTAATGGAGCAGACTGGCTTGTGGGTTCAGTTACATTTTACAACACATCCTTTAGTCTGTGTAAGAAGTTTACTTTGCTACAGTATTAGTTCTGTAATGGAGCAGACTGGCTTGGGGGTTCAGTACACTTTTTAGTGCTAGGTTCTGCTCTGGTGTTATACCCATATTACTGTTTGATTGGTGCCTTAAGCACAGTCTTCAGTTATAAGTTAGTAGAATGGAAATGTTTTCCCTTGGTGGAACCCTTTGGGGTTAGATCCTCATATTTGGGTCTTTTCGTGTAATACATGTATGTTTTTCAATTTTGTGTGATCCAGAAAGAACATCTAATTTCAATCAACTTTCAAATTCACTTCTATTATCAAATTTGCTCCATTCTTTTGTTATCCTTTGAAGGAGAAGCAATGCACTACTGAGAGCTAGCTGAGCACAACTAGTTAGCCAATCACAAGAGACAAATGCTCTATCTAAATCATGCAAGTTTAATTTTTATTTTCCTATCCCGTTAAAGGGATAGGAAAGTCAAAATTAAACTTGCATGATTCAGATAGAGCATGTCATTTTTAAACACTTTAAATTCACTTCTTTTTTCAAATGTGCTTCGTTCTCTTAGTATCCCTTGTTAAAAAATGAATATGCACATATTATACACTAGTGGGGGCTGCTGCTAATTGGTGTGATTGGCTAAATAGATATTTTCAGCTAGCTGCCAGTAGTGCAATGCTGTTTCTTCAGCACTGGATAACAAGAGAATGAAGAAAATTTGATAATAGAATTAAATTGGAAAGTTGTTTAAAATTGTTCTATCTGAATCATAAAAGAAAATTTGGGGGTTTACTATCCCTTTAAGTATATGAGATATATATGTGTGTTTCTTGGGCGTATCATAGCCAGTGCCTCACTAGCCTCTGACCTCACCACACGTCACTGGCTCCAATGCACATATATATATATATATATATATATATATATATATATTTATATATATAGTAGGCTAGGATAGCACACTCCCACTCACAAAAAATTCTCCAGACCAGGGTGCATAAACCATAAAATACTGTCCAATAATATGCACTCGCTGGATTTAAGAACAGCACACTTTATTCAGCAGTGACGTTTCAGGGCATTCACCCCTTCCTCAGACAATTCAAATGTGATACAAACAGTATATTAAAGTGTAATAAGCCCGTCCCCCATCATAGGTCAGCCAATCAAACAGGAAACAACCCAATTGCTTTATGTGTCCATAATCACTTAATTAGATATATAGCAAAACAACATTAAGCATCATATTAATGCATATCAAAGCAAAATACTATACAATTGTGTAGTGATTCTTAAATCACATGTGTGTCAAGTGATAATCAAATAAGTGACATTAATAGAGTGTACTAGGATTTATATCTATATCATAAATACAAACAAGCACCATTAAAAATAAAGCACCAAATATATTATAATATATAAAAACTGATTAAATTACATGCATAATCATCTTATATCATTTTGAACATGAGAACTTCACATACGATCATATTATTGTACCTTATAGGCAGCAACATTAAAAGCCACCGGCTATGATCCGCCATTGTATACCACGCTGAAATCGGCATGGGCTTGTGGGCGTGGTCAATACTAATAATACATTACACCATTCAGTGTCACTCAAGTATAAGCCAATCAGATTGTTGCATCGGACGTTGCCATAACGATATTCAAAGTAACAACTGGGCATGCCCAGTATGTGTCATAGAGAGAAATTATGCAGACATCCTGTTTCCAATGTTACCAACGCAACCTCGAACCCAACATCGGCATCATATGTACACTAAGGCAGCATATATCAATCATCCAATAATACCCATACACCAAGTTCCTATCACCAATTGTACCATCATTCATTCAAGGGATTAACCATATTTAACCATCCAACGTCCAAATCAGAAAGGCATAGTGTGCGTGGCCAGTGATAGAAAATATTACCGCATCAAACTGTGTAACCGTCACACCACTAACATCGTCGCATCCATCATAGCCATAACTACATTCGGCAATATGTCTATATCAACATGTGGGCATAGCAGATATTAGGACTTTATGGCACATACATGCATACCTTAGAGATAATCAGCCATTCGGTAGTAGGATAGAGCTTGTATCATTTAGCCCAACAATCAACTAGTGCCTATACAGGGCTAGCTGCTAAACAGTAGGCCATAATCATTTTACATAGTAAACCCAAGTGTCACTAATAGTACCATATCATTAGCCACAAAATAATATCATAACCTAGACATACAGGTGTAATAAACAAATCCTAAGTCCCACATCATATTAACAAGAAACATCTTATCTGGTTTGGCCTCTAACGTCAGCTGTATGTGCTATATGGTCTATGTAGAAAATGGGATACTATGCAACAAGCCCTAGTAACACCAGCCAAAAATAAATCTCCCTATCCACAGAGATATGTATGGAACTTCTTGGACTAGGAGGGCTGTATAAATCAAATTGTTCCATATTTATAAACATAGAGCCTCAATGGACCCCAATATCTTGTCTATAGGCCCAACTATCATCAATCAAAATAAGTCCCCCTATCATCAGAGGAATATATGTATATTATGGAACTAATGGGGATATATCCAGATATTCCATACCATTAGTATAAAGCATCACTGGAGCCCTACATCATATATATTCATTTATATTCAGACTAACAACAGGGGTGATCATGATGGTCTTATATCTCCAGCTCAATATTGAACTGATAATGTATAGCAATATCTCATATCTCCAGGAGTATGGCAAGAAACAATCATGGATCATACTGTGGACTCTCAACCTCACTAGAGTCACTATAAGAAGCAGTGCCAGTCAATATTGGCATTCAATCCACCAGGATGTAATGTTCCTAATTTGCAAATCCATTTAATTTCCACTTGCAGTAGTTTTTTCTTTCTGTCTCCCCCCGTCTCAATGGCGGTACATGATCAATTAGTAGGAAGTGAAGGTCTTTCACTGTGTGATTCATCTTTACAAAATGTCGTGCCACAGGTTGGTCTGATTTACCCTCTTTCAGTGCCACTCTAATAGCACACCTGTGGTTCGCCATCCGTTTTCTGATGTTGTCATCCGTTTTGCCTACATAATAAATCCCACATGTACAATTCAATAGATATACCACATATTGTGTGGAACATGTCAGATGAAATTCAATTTTAATTTTTTTTTTAAATTAAACAGACTTATATTGGGGGTAAGAATAATGGATGCTACCCTTGTTTAAATTGTGCCAGCTGCAACTCTTTAATAAGGGGCAAGAGTTTCTATCATCCTCACAATGGTAAGGAATATCACATTAATGGGTATCATACATGTAATAGTAGCTATGTCATTTATTTAATTAAGTGCCCGTGCTCTTTGATTTATTTGGGGGAGACTACCCAACTAATAAGAGAAAGACTCACACAACACAGATTCAATATTAGAAGAAAGAACATAGATGCCCCCTTATCAAAGCACTTTATAGAGAAAGGACATGCAGTTAGCCAACTCAGATGGCAAGTAATAGAGCATGTCAACTTTAAACGTAATGGAGCTAACAGAGAAACATTATTAAAACAGCGTGAAATGTGGTGGATACACCACTTTGACACATTGATCCCAAGAGGACTTAATAGGGATTTTGATCTATCATGTTTTTAATAATCAGCTCTAATGTACGATGAAATTAAAAAGATCTTGCTGTCCTGATATATAATAATGTTACTGTTCCACGGAATTCCTGTAACTATTAGTTCGTTCAAAGAACTTTAAAAAAAACTTTTTTTCTCTACATATTATATAACTATACAAATGTTCAAGTAAATTACTATTTTTATAGCTCCATATTGCGAATCACTTAGGCTGGCTAAAGAGATATAAGATTGCTTATACAAGTGTCATAAATGCTATAAAGTTACAACTGTTTGATAATTGTTATCCCAGTGTTTTTAATGTTATTACTTATGAATTGTTTTTAATGGTGTAGGTATTTTGTATAACCACTAGATGGCGACCTTAGGACAGTTTGGCGCCATTGAGAGAGTATTTAAATGCAATGTAATGATCACATTATTAGCATGACTAAGAGGTTAATTCCTTGAAACGTTACTATTTGTTCCAATAAAGTTTTTTAAAAGATTATAGTGCTGATGGCTTTCTGTGACAAACGTATAGACAAAGAGTAAAGCAGTGATACTCAGCCGTTTGTGCACTTTACAAAGAGTTCCCTTTTTGTGCTGTTATCCCAATATTGGACTGCTACATTTATTGAAGTGGCGGCGATGTCCGGTTAGGCAGATTAGGGGTTAACATTTTTAATATAGTGTTTGCCATGTGGGGGGGGGGGGCTCGGTTTAGGGGTTAATAGGTAGTTTATGGGTGTTAGTGTACTTTTTAGCACTTTAGTTAAGAGTTTTATGTTACGGCGTTAGCCCATAAAACTCTTAACTACTGACTTTTAAATGCGGTATCAGTATTGACAGGAGAGGCTGTACCGCTCACTTTTTCCAAGACTCGTAATACTGGCGTTAGGAAAATCCCATTGAAAAGATAGGATACGCAATTTACGTAAGTGGATTTGCGGCATACTCGAGTCGCGGGAAAAAAGTGAGCGGTACACCTGTACCTGCCAGACTCGTAATACCAGCGGGCGTTAAAAAGCAGCTTTGGGACCTCTCAACGCTGCTTATTAAGGCTAACGCAAGACTCGTAATCTTGGCGAAAGTGTTTTGGTTTTTTTTGCAGCTAGCTCCCAGTAGTGCATTGCTGCTCCTGCTCTTGATATATGGATAGAAAGTAGAAGCTTTAAAATGCTTGATGATAAAATGCGAGTGTCTTTATCTAATATTCCACTAAATATTCAGAAACTGTGTTCATCCCATCAACCTCATACATCCCATTAAAATAGTAAGTAGCTATTGGTGCTATTAAACTTTTTTTTTTAAATTCTTGCACATATATACTGTTACTTGTAAATACATTTCGTTATTATATAATTTATATATGTGTTTGTAGCTCTTAAAACAAGTTAGTTTAACCTCCTGTTTGCTAGTAAAACTAAATTACTGTGTCACAAAAGTGATGTAGGTCTAAAAAGTGTGTCACCAACATGAAAAGTTTGGAAAGCTCTAATCTAGTATAAGGTTGGTTATTAGTTTGATAAAATTTGATTGTTTGGAATTCAGAGTATAGATGGAAACCAATGTGACCGGTCGACCATACAGCAATCCTACCAGGATGATGTATCTACCCTCTTTGTCTCTTATTGTTTTGATTGCTGTAAATGGAATATTTTTCAGGATTAGAATTCCAAACCTTATATTTTTTAGATTTAGGGTGAGATGAGTAGTAACATGTACCGAATTGGAGTGTAAAAGTTAAGGGTTCTTTGTTTTTAATAAAATGTTTTTCTTGAATAAATGCTAAATCTGTTTTATGCCTGTCAAATTCTCTAATTGCTTGAGTTCTCTTAGATGGTATGTTAAGTCCTTTGGAGTTTATTGTTTGTATATTTATGGAGTCTAGTTTTTTTTGTTGTGTTGAGGATTAGCCATAAAGGGATAGTATAAGAAGTAGTATGGTTGTTGCAAGCGTGTAGTTATTATCAAATGTATAGTGGTAAAAAAATTTTTGCGGTGTTTTCAAACAGTTGTAGCAGCGAAAAAAGAAGGAGAGTAGTATAACATATTACATAAAACAATAACATTGGGTTTTTCAAGGGTGACAGTAGTGAGGAAGCGTTTTCTACTCTATGGCCCTTACTAGGATATTCAAGAGTGAACAATTTTAAATAGATATTATGGGGGGGGCGGAGTTAACTGCCGAACTGAACAGCAGCATTTACTAGAAGCTCCTGACAAAGTGCCCAATTTCAGCTGTAAAAACCACACTAAAGTGGTCAAAAACATTCTGACCTACCATCAAGAGTGAGTCTACTAGTGACCCAACCACCCGGTCACACTTTTGGACAGAATTTTGAACCGGTAACTTGGTGAGAACAACCGCCATCAATTGACCGCCGCCGACAACTTACACACAACGGGTCTACCCGGCACTTGCCGACTCACTCTAGACCACCTAGCAGACTATTGTCCATAGCGGTGGGAGAGTCCTGTGACCCCGGAGGGTCGGGACCCTGCTCCGGGGCTGCTGCGGCTGAAGCCGCGGTAACGACAAGAACGGAGACAAGACAGCGGAGACTCCCACCTGGGACGAGATAAAGAGTAAGGGGGTAAGACTACCTGACAACACATACACCTACCCGCAATTAATAGGCGAGCTGAACCGGAGGTCTGAGGGAGGTGTACCGGCCTAGTTGACTGGGTTCTGCAAGGGGGAAGCTAATGGCGCGAAAGTCCGCCATCTTGGCTGGAGATAGATAATCCCTATAACGCCACAAAGTGACTGTTAAACAGACAAGAGAGGGGGAACAAGAAGCCAGTGTAAGAGTGTCCAACACCGGAGGCCCCCTAGCACATAATAAAGGGATATATTACAGACCAACATATATATACACGGCACAACTTGTGAGAAACAAACTTTTTACCGCTACTACAAACATAGATGTCCCTTACATGGGTTGCTGCCTCTGCATCATATATTAGTTTGTTTACAAACTTTTCAGCATTCAACGCATATCTTTGCTTCCTTGTAGAAAAATCACTTCTCGCAGCCCTGAAATACACCTGGGAAATACAAACATATCCACCTTTAAAAAATAAGCAACTGAAAGCTGATAAGACGTTCATACTATTAAGCTGAAATAGGAACTTTGCACAGCTGTGATACTTATTCCCTTCTTCACACAACAGGGATATTATTTACTGTGAAACACACACAACCAGACCCTGCAAATCAGTTTAACAACTCCAAGACGACAGAAACTTTTAGTACCTTCTTCCCTCCCTTTTCCTGTTACTCCTGAGAAGGGACAGGTCATACCCTCTATACCCTTTCCCGTGATTGTCCTGTGAGGACAACTGCCCCGGGGAGAAGGACAATACTAAACAGCAAAGCCCTTTAGAGGGTGAAAGAGAGAGCAAAAGGAATACAGGTTGCAGAACCCTAGTTTGGTTGTTATCCTAATCCTACAAGTGCAGGAAGCTACAGGGCAGTCCTTAGATATGTAAGCTATATGACAGCCCCGGGAGGGAGCATCCATCTAGATGAATAAGACACAAGGAAAGCTGAACCTTGCCGACTCCATGGAATATTAACCTCCAAACGTCCTCCACAAAATCACAACAAAGCCACATGTAAAGACCCAGGTATCTAAGAATCTAACTACGATCTCTCACAGATAGAACCCTGCTATACAACAAAATACAAAAGCACACACCTCTCAACAATATAATGTCTTCAAGGAGAGCAATGAAAGGTGATAAATCAACCAATAAGCCCTCTTCAGTGTCCTCTTTTTTCAAATCCTCGCAATCTACGAAATCCAATAAAGACATGGAGGAGGGCGAAGATTCGGACCTAGACTCCATACAACAACTGGAGAATTATTCCCCACTAACTAAAGCTGACCTACAGACCCTGGTCTCAAAAAAAGACATCGCCGACAACTTTGAAAAACTTTGGGAGAAAATTGACTCCATCCATTCATCAGTTACCAACAGCCTCTCAGAGATTAAATCTGACTTAACAGACATGGGAAACAGGATAGATACACTCGAAGACCAAAAGGATGCCATGGTTGAGAATGTGGATGAAATTTCTCAGACGGTCTCAACACAACAACAACAATTAATGGAGTTCCAAGACAAACTAGATGACCTGGAGAACAGAAGCAGGAGAAACAACCTTAGGCTGAAGGGGGTTCCAGAGGAAATAACAGGGACAGAACTCCCGGCCTATCTAACACAACTTTTTACTCAGATCACAAACTCACCCCCAGACTACACCTTCCATGTTGAAAGAGCTCACAGAGCGCTAAAGGCCAGACCAAAGGTGGGCCTCCCTCCAAGAGATGTCGTGATCAAAATGACTTTTTTCCCAGACAAAGAAAAGATTCTCCAGGCAGCTAGAAAGCAACCCACCTTCAAATTTCAAGGCAACGTTATCCAATTCTACCAGGACTTGAGTCTTCGGACTCTACAAAGGCGAAGTGCTCTACGACCCCTTACCTCTCTGCTGAGACAAAAGCAGATACAATACAGATGGGGCTTCCCTTTTGCACTAATTATAACAAAGGACACTAAAATCATAACGATTAAGGAACCTGAAGACATCCCCGAAGTGTGTGAGGCATTAGGCCTCGATACTCCATCGCTACCTGAGAGGGAACCAACATCAGCACCTCGACCATTATCCATACGCACAGAAGATCAATCTAAGTGGCACACATCAAGAAATAAGAAAAGGAGGACACAGGAACTTAGAGATAAAGAACTTTAATCAGAATCCCTTTCATCAGTCTTTTGAGACTGGGGACTCTAGAGCAAGGCAAAAAGAACATAACCAAAAGGAAAATAGACTTCCTCTGGAGGTCTCCAACACCAAGATACCCATGGAGTAGAAGGAAATGGAGAGGGTCATAGTTGTATATGGCTCCTAATTGACATTTCACCATTACAGACAAAGTTTCATACAGTAATGTGGCCTACTAGAGGCGCGGTTTTAGGCTTACATTAATGCTTTATATATCTAATGTCTTATAATGCCTTCTATCTCTTTTCTTTTAATTGATTATTAATACATATGCTGAAATATCTAGATGGGCCCTCCCAGCCCTCCCTTTTCATAAAGGGATAAATGAGGAACGAACAACTGTTTACAGGTTATAGTTTTGTGTTTTTTCAAATGTTCAATCCCATTGCTGGAGATAACGTTACAGTTGCATCTCTTAATAATGGGACATGTTCTCCCCCCCCAATTGTTTTTTTTCCTCCTAGTGACATCTCTGCGGCGCGCCCCTGTGGAACCCTAACTCCGAAGATTAACAATATATCAAGAAGGACACCCTATCTGAAGGTAATAAATGATGAGCACCACACATCCAGCACATAGATCAGAACTAGAAAAAAACACAATGTCTGGCAACATATATGTAGTGTCACACAACGTCAGAGGGCTCAACACTGATCCCAAAAGAAGGATAGCTATGTCCCAATATACACGCCTAAACGCCAATATCCTGTTTCTCCAGGAAACACATTTCCTTAAAACTAATATCCCAAAATACTGGACAAAACACTTTCACACACACTACCACGCCACTGCAGACACAAAAAAGAGAGGAGTTTCAATTCTTATACATTCCTCTGTCGATTTTACCCTTGAAAGCACCTTAGCAGACCCGGAAGGTAGATACCTGATAGTCAGAGGAAAAATGTTAGATACTGAGGTGACCCTATGCAACATTTACGCCCCCAACGACAATCAACATGATTTCTTCAGACACATATCCCTCCTATTAACCCAATGGTCCCAAACCAAAATCATACTAGCAGGAGATTTCAACATAACTATGGCCCCGCAAGCAGCGACTAAACATATATCCTTATCCAATAAACAACACAGACATAACAGAGTAGTTAAGTCGATACAGGAATCCCTATTACCACACTCCCTGTTGGATTCCTGGCATTCATTATATGGGGCTACAAATGACACCACGTTTTACTCCACGGCTCATAAAACCTACACGCGACTGGACTACATATATATCAGCCAGGCACTTCTCCCGTTGCTGCAGAACTCAAACATACACACATGTGTGTGGTCAGACCACTCTATTTTACTACTAGAGTTGAGTGGGATGCAAGATACCAAAAGGAAAAGATCATGGACCTTTGATCCAAATCTTATGAAAAACCCACAAAGGCATGATAAGATTCTGCAGTCGCTGGTGGAGTACTGGAAGATAAATATAGACACCACAACTAACCCTATAAATACATGGGCAGCACATAAGGCGGTGATTAGGGGACAATTGATACAGGAAAGCGCAAGATTGAAGCGCCAAAATAGACAATTAATGGAACAGTTACACAAAGAGATAGAAACGCTTGAGGGATGACATAAGGTAACGGGGAAAGAGACGATACTACAGACCCTCCAAACCAAGAAAACCATGTTGGCGAAAATCTTAAACTCTCAGGCAGCAAGGGCAATCCAAAAATTAAAGGCACACTATTTCATTTATGCCAATAAACCAGATAAATTTCTGGCACACAAGATTAGGGAGAGGGGCAAGGCCTCATTCATCCCTAAGATAGAAACAGAACAAGGGACAATGACTTCGGACCCACAAGTGATTGTAGACACATTTGCCACTTTCTATAGCAAACTTTATGATGGAGAAAAAGTCCTTCACAACACAGAAACAGATAAAAATACCGAAGAATTCCTCTCCACTTGCCCATTAAAAACTCTCACCGTAGAACAAAGAGATAGTCTAAATGCCCCAATCACCACCCTGGAAGTAGTGAAAGCAGTTAAAGACCTTAAACCGGGTAAAGCAGCAGGCCCCGACGGCTTCACGGGAGAATATTATAAATTGTTCCGAGGCACATTAATACCACATCTGACTAAATTCTGTAATTATATCTTAGAAGGGAATTATCTCCCGAGTGAGTTACAATTAGCAAAAATAGTGGTGATCCCTAAACCCGATAGAGACCATAAAAGATGTAAAAACTATCGCCCTATCTCATTAATAAATCAGGATCTGAAACTATTTACGAAAGTATTAGCAAATCGGCTTAAGGAAATTCTCCCTAGCCTAGTTCACCCAGATCAAGTGGGATTCATTAAAGACAGGGAAGCTCCAGATAACATTCGCAGAATTACTAACATTATCTATCATCTAGAAAAACAGGGGACGCCTTCTCTGCTGCTATCGCTGGATGCGGAGAAGGCGTTCGACAGAATTGACTGGAATTACATGACCAAGGTGTTGGGTAGAATGGGATTTGAGGGCACCTTCATGACAGCTATTCGGGCAATATATTCGAAACCCCAGGCCCAGGTGACGGCGGGAGGATATAGATCTGCCATCTTCCCCATACTTAATGGCACAAGACAAGGGTGTCCCTTGTCGCCCTTACTATTTGCGCTTTGCATTGAACCTCTAGCAACCAGAATAAGAACGCACCCAGACATAGAGGGAGTTAAGACGACAAATTCAGAATATAAACTAACCCTGTTCGCAGATGATATTCTATTGTCTATCACAAAACCTCTTATCTCCTTACCCAATTTATATGCAGTGCTAGCGTCCTTTTCGGCCATCTCAGGCTATAAAATCAACTCGGATAAATGCGAGGTTCTCCCTATAGCTATCCCTCATCAGACTAAGAAGCTCCTAGAGTTAAACTTTGATTTTCGGTGGGTCAAACACACACTTAAATACCTAGGGATCAATCTTTCACAACAAACGCAGCACCTATATAAATACAACTACACACCTCTGTTTCAAAGAATTAGACAAGATATAGCAAAATGGCGCAAATATAATTTCTCGTGGATGGGCAGATTAGCTGCAGTGAAAATGACCATTCTACCCCGACTACTCTACCTATTCAGAGCACTACCGATAAAGATTGTCACTGCAGATATTGAAAGGATACAGACAGATCTCTCAGCTTTCATTAGAGGCTCTAAAATGACAAGGATCTCTAAACACTTAGTACACAGACATAGATCACTGGGAGGGATTGGGGGACCGAACTTAATGGACTATTATAGAGCAGCTAGAACAGCACAGGATGTGATGATACTGAAGAGACAGGGAGAAGCGGTCTGGATTACCTTAGAGGCGGAATTAGAGGGGAGGACCTATACAGACTCCACTTTGTGGGCCACACAACAGAACAAAGAATTTGACAGCTACCCGAAAACACACACAAGAGCTCTCACTGTTCAGTTATGGTCAAAAGTCAGAAAAAGAGAAGACATCTTCCCTAAAAACTCCTTATTGATGCCAATCAGATACCTTTTACAGGGAGACACACATAAACACATACAGAAGTGGGAAAATAAGGGCCTTTATAGAGTAGCAGACATAGTAGAGAAGGGAGCAATATTGCCTTTCTCCCACCTCCAAGAAAAGATTGCACCACTAAAGCTACACTGGTTCATATACTTACAGTTACAATCTTCCCTTCGAGAATTCCTTAAAAATGCACCTAGGAAGATGACTACAACATTAGAAATCTCCAGCATCAGCTCACAGAGACTCAAACACTCAATCTCCAAGCTATATATATCCCTCCAATCCCCCCCAACGGAACCAAAAACACAAATAATGCTAGCATGGGAGAAGGAACTCGGAATAGTGAAAGATAAACAGGAGTGGGAATTACTACTCCAATCGGGAGATAAAGGCTTATTAAGCGTTGATCTAAAAGAGAACACACTGAAAACAGCCTTTAGGTGGTACCTAACCCCAGTCAGATATGCACACATTAAACCACAAGGAAGCAACCTATGTTATAGAGGATGCGGACAGAGGGGCACATACAAACACATGTGGTGGGATTGTACAGCTGTGCAGGAAATATGGAGAAAACTATCTTCATTTATAGGCCAGCTGATAGATGAAGAGGTTACTCTCACCATACAACAGGCGCTACTACATGAACCCATAGAAATCTATCACAGACACCTGAACACTTTCATTAGAATTTTGTGCACGGTCACAAGGATATGTATCGCGAGATACTGGAAAATTGGTACACCCACATGGACGGAGATACACAATAAAATTCAGTTCACCTATACCATGTATGAGGAATCAGCAGGAATCCTAAATAATAGAGAGACACTACAAAAGGTATGGTTCTACTGGATAGGTAGACAAGCACAAGCAGTCGAGATCTGAAATCCACATAAACAGATGCGGAGTTGGCAGGGGTGCGCCGCGGGAAGAGGTGTCTCTATTTCTCAGGTACGACACTACTCTCAGAGAGAGACACTGTTTCATATGAACATAGGAGGAAAATTTCGCTTTAATTATAGTTATTGTTTTGTTTATCAACCTTAATATGACTGAAGTGATTAATACTCATCCCACCACTATGCAGCCCGCTTCCCTAGAGGTACAAGTGGGATTAAGGGGAAAAAAAAAAGATATGCTAGGGAATGTTCAACCCACTTAGCAGTAGTTGCTCAGACAGAGGGGAGGGTTTGAACGCGGGTGGAAGGATTATTGATATGTCTTAAATATATATATTCCAATGGTGATGAGAATGTAATGATCAAAGTACTTTTTTTTGTTTTACGTATGTATAATGTAAAAAAAATTTCAATAAAAAAGCACTTTACAATAAATAGATATTATGACTATAAGTACTGTTTTTGTTGTCTGTGACAGCTGTGATCATATAAAAAAAGGGGGATATCAGTGTGGAACAACTTCTAATAAATATATAACATTTTGGGTTGTTTTGGGTAGCGGGCTATATCAGCCTAATCGCCTTCGCATGAAAACCCCACTTCTTAAACTAGGAATTATGTAGTCTACTAAGTGGTTTTAATTTAATTGTGGTGGTTCCCCATGAAGACAATTAGGTTTGTGAATAGTTATATACGTACAGTAACAATATTTAACTTAATCTATATTATATAAGATGAAAATTATGTATTTAAATATAAAACATAAACAGTGGCGACTCTAGGAACAATATATAGGGGGGGCACATAAGATACCACAGTCAAAACTGGGGGGGGGGGGCACTAATAATTTTCACCAGTAAATCATACCACTGAAAATAAACAATAAATATATATAAATAAAATTCCAAAATACAAGAGTAATGCTGTATGCAATGATACCTTTTTATTGTACTAACCAAAATACTTTAAAAGATAAGCTTTCAAGAGTTTTCCTTTCTTCCTCAGGTATTGCTTCAGACCTGAGAGAGGAAAACACTCAAAAGCTTTTCTTTATAGTTTAAAGCAATTTCAACAAACATCAGGGCTCTGTAATTAATCCTCTCCCCTATGATAAATAAGTCACTAATGAAGATCAATGAACAGACCCTGAGTGTTTGTTGGGGTGTGAGTGTGTGTAACACTATCTAATGCTCCATGTACCAATTTACACAGCCAGCCCCTACTTCAAAATACATACACAGAGATACATAAATACACACACATGCATACATACACACACACACACACACACACACACACAGTAACACACACATGCATACATACACACACAGTTACACACACATGCATGCACATGCATATATACACATGCATACATACACACACACAGTTACACACACATGCATACATACATATGCATACATACACACATACACACAGTTACACATACATGCATACATACACATAAATACACATACACACACAGTAACACACATATGCATACACACACACACACAGTTACACACATACGCATACACACACAGACACACACATACTTACATACACATCCATAAATACAGTTACACATACATACACAGTTACAAAAACACACATACATACATACACACAGTTACACATATAAATAAATACACACACACATACACACAAATAGGATCCTTTTTATTGCAGAAATCACCAATAAAAAAATTGCACACGCTCATTCTGAAATCCCTGATGAATATCAAACACATTGAGAGAGTGTCCTTTATCTAACAAACCCTCTGTTATGGAGTTATTATGGTCTTCATTTCTATACATGAAACACCCTCCACCATATTGTCCTAAAAAACCACTACCGCCAATTACTGTACATTTTTTGCTGGCTGCCAGCAGAGCTCGGCCGGGGACACCCTGATTGGCAGAAAGTAACAAGACTTGGACCTGGTCAATAGAACGCGTGGACTTTTGCCCGTTACCTATGGCTACACGCTTGCTAGACACAGTGCTGCATATTTGTGCGTTTTCATGCTGCGTATATTATTTAAAATTACTACTACACATAGCAGCACATAGTACCACCCTTATTTACATATTTCTCACTCCATAACAAGCAGCCCGGTACCTCAGACACTCACATTCACAGGCTGGGTACGGGCCACTCTTCGCTCCATGCAGAAGATGCTCCGGAAGTAAGCCAGGTACCGGGACTGGAGGCAGAGTGACAGCAAGTGAGAGGCGGGTTGTTGGAGGGACTGATGATGAGTTAGAGGGTGAGTAATGAGGAGGGACCCGCAGATTGTAAGAGGAGCACATTAGAGGGAGGGATAATCACAGAGCAAGGAGAAGGGTGGAGGAGCCTAGGCGGGATAGTGGGATATAGGAGGGAGAAGCTGGCAAGAGGAGAGAGGTAGATGGAGATCATGAAAGGGAGCAGATAGCAGTAGGTGGGGTCTATAGGGATCATGGGTGGGAGGCACTCTCAGTCATTTATTCTAAAATTAAAAACCCCGGCCTTTCACAAACTTCACACAAACGCTGTGGCCTGACGGGGGGGGGGGGGGCAAAGGAATTTTTTGGGGGGCAATTGCCCCCTGTAGTGATGCCACTGAACATAAATGACCTCGAGACTCCGGAGTGTCACTGTCCATGATCAAAATTCCAGTTGTACCTCCATTCACAAGGAGGGGCTACAGTACTACAGTAATCACATTTTACAGGATATATTATAACACTTTATAAACTTTTATAATTTTTACATAATTGGTGTGTATATATTTCCTCTAGATTGATGTTGCCATTGTTGAGATATTACTCTGAATTAGCGTAGCCGCTATCACATGGAAAGCATTTAGGTTTTCCAGAATAAAGATCATTCCACTAAATGGAATTATGTGAAGTGGTTTAATCCACGTGTCAACACTTAGGCCGAACAGTGTCTCCGCACATCCATGGGAACAGTTAGTTCAATAAACAGTTTAAACCATGTGAATTAAACAAAAACTAAAAAGCACTACAAATTTTTGAAAACTCTTAATTATTACTTTAAGCCATTAGTTGTGCATCTAACATATAACTATATTGAACATTCAACATATTGGTCTAAGATATAACTTTGTAAAAACTTTTGCAGCTTACTGGATATATTGAGATTATATGACCTTCTTAAATTGGAGTAGCCGTCTTCTTAAGAAAGTGATCGTCTCAAGTTAGGATTAATGTTTCTTCATTTAATTGGAGGGTCTTTGGCTCTTCTTTTAGAAACCATGTTCCAATGTGAACTTTGCTGTTTTGAATGGTGTCCTGGAGTAGTGTTACGAGTGTCTTGTCCGTGATTTTTTTGGTTGTGGAAAAGTTAGATTAAGACTTTTAGAAAGGGTCTCAAGGTCTTCAGTATCTTTGTATACAAGAGTTTTACCATCTTCTTTGAATTAGCAGGCTAAATGGGAATCCCCAGCAGTACCTTATTTTACTCTCTTGTAGTACTGTAGTAATGTATTTGAGAAAGCGTCTTTTTTCAATTGTAGTTGGGCATAAATCCTGGAAGATTTGGAACCTTGGGTTCTTGCTTGTTTCTAAATCACCTCTTTGTGTTGAAAAAAGACAAATTTCATAATTATATCCCGTGGGGGGCTTGCTGGATTTGGTCTTGGGCGTAAGGCTCTATGAGCTCTTTCTAATGAAGATTCTGACAGTTCCAATGAGGGATTTAGTTGTTTAAACAGTTGGAGGAGATATGTGGTCAAACTTTCTTTGGTGATTTCCTCAGGAACTTATTTTTAAGTTGCTGCGCCTATTTCTGTTATCAAGATCTTCAACTTTCATCTGTAACTCTTGAATAATAGAATCTTAGCAATTAAGATGTTGGGTATTTGTTAGGAATTGTTAGCATGACTAGCGCCATCTTGTTCTTCGCCGCCATTTTGTCTTAGGCATCCATCTTGTCTAATGAATCTTTTATTATAGTGGTTTATTATGTAGTGAGAAATATGCTGATGTTAGGGAGACTTGCATAGCTAGAATAGCCCTGAGAATGACCCTGACAATGTGCTTGGATGCATTGTTATCTCTATAAGATGTCAAATGGCTTTGATTTGTGCTGGGCTAGGAGGCCTAGTTACTGTTATCTGAAGTTAGGTATTTCTGTAGAAATGACTCCCTAACACTCCTTTTCTTCCAATTATATTTTAAATGAGTTTCTTTGTTCTTGCAGAAATACTATGTAAGATGATGTGATTATGAATACGTCACTTGTTAACACTATATGCTGTAACTCTTGGCTATAAAAAGTGCCTTTCAACTTGCAATAAACAGAATAGCTTTTGGAATCATAGCTGCGTGGTCTGAAATCTATTCTCCTGGATATCCTGAACAGATAAGTAATTTTCAGCTGGTACGGTGTGCCTGATGCCCAGTTCTGAACTGACACCCCCCTCCTGAAAACAACACCTAACAGTATTATTGCTGACTACTGATTCCTGGTTTTCTTGGCCTTCTTCCAGGCACTTAATTATGGATCCTAGTTCATTGATATCTTTCCGTATAGAGGATATTAAAGATTTTTATAAAGGTTTTTAAGTCAGGGATATCAGATTTTGATGGGAGAGCAGCTATTGTACTTTGTATTTGAGATAGTTGGTCAAGAGAGGATTGAGGGAGTGCTGCAGAAGCTTGTGCTGCCAATTTTTCAGGTTGTTTGGCGCTTTCTAATATAGGTTGTGATTCTTGCTCTTGTGAAGAGAAAAGGAGCTTACTGATAGTGCATTTGGAGCTGTCGGTTTTTTACACGCTCTGTTAGATTTTCTTGCTGCCATAGAGAAAAAGCAAGTTTGTTCTACTTGCTAATTTATTGTGTTGCTTTTTGTGAGATTTCAATTTATTGTCCCTGAGTGTGATTTATATTTTGCTCAGAGGTGTCTGCATGGGGTTTTTCTGGGTCCCCTAAAGTTGGTAGCTCTTCGAGAAAGGTATTTGTATATGAGGTTGTCACGCTCTATGAAATATCTTTTCCCCTGAGTTATTGATCCTTCTCTAATACAATAGGTTGTTTCATCTTAGGTATCATACCTGTTATATATGGTTAGATGTACGTGAGTGCGTCACTCCGATTTGAGTACAGCCCGCCTTCCTCAAGGGAAAAAATTCTTAAGCTGACCAAGGAGCATGAGAGATCAAGTTCCAAGTAGCTTTAAAGATAAGGTGAGCCAAAGTTATTAGTGATCACAGCATGTCTGTAATTTGTCACTTATATGTGTATCATTTTAAGAGTGTGATGCGCTTATGTATAGCTGTGCGGCCTGCTATTTTATATGCAACATGTGTGCATAAGAGATCTTAATTGTGCCTGAAGCGGCTCTCACCCTGGGTACTTTGTCACGCTGTGTGTGATGGTTATTACTCCCGTTCCGGATCAGGGGTTGATGTAAGGATGTGTGTTGGCAGAATGCTCCGCCGATTTAGCAGGGCTAGTAAGCCCTTAGGATGTAGGTCTGATTCAAAGATAGCGACCGGACTTCGTCTAAAAAAATGGCTGTTCCTTACTGTATTTTGTGCTGATCAGCGATGTGCCATGCTAGCCCTCTTGCCGACTTGTTCTGATGCTGGATGGTCTGTTTGACAAGAGAGTTCACTAACTCTGGTTGATATTAGGAGCAATTTGAGTAAAAAAGGCTACGGAACTTCACTGCAGTGCAGTCATTTCCCTGCACGGCTACACCCCACCTCTCGGTGGATACTTTATTATTTACATTTTATTTACTTGTTATAAAGTATCATTTATCACTTAGAATATATCATTTATTTTTAGTTTAATCATTTTAATGTGTTTGATTTTTTTTTTTAATATAAATCAGATCTCTGGTTAATTTTATAAATGTGCCCCAAATGCCCCCAAAATACAGTTTAGTGTATTTTATTAAATATAAAGATGGCAGCATCTTTATTATTTAATAAAATAACTGCACTCGGTATTTTGGGGCTAAAGTTGGCATAAGTGGGGTGTTAGAAAAAATGGCACTGAAAAGTGATTTACATTGCGCTTTATGGGAACTGTGTGTTCCCAGTAAATATATTTGTATGGGAGCCTCATTCTGATGCTATCAGAGATGGCATCAGAACTTCACACAGCGAAGGGGGTAAGTAGCTCAGCGATGGGCAGCAGTTAGTAAATATATATGCTGATAA
Source organism: Bombina bombina (assembly GCF_027579735.1). Classification (NCBI taxonomy): domain Eukaryota; kingdom Metazoa; phylum Chordata; class Amphibia; order Anura; family Bombinatoridae; genus Bombina; species Bombina bombina. The sequence goes on from NC_069500.1 coordinate 748,033,347, forward strand.
ACATATATATATATACTGTAAAATTGTTTTTCCCTTAATGTGTTTACAATTGCTTTTTTACCAACTGCAGAGTAAAAAAATTATGAAAATTAGCTTTTTAAGGTTTATTTGTGAATATTAAAGCTCTGATTTTGTGTTTTGAAGCCACAACCTAATAAAATGGGTTGAGCTTGTAGGTATAATCAGACCTCATTACTGTATCACATTGTGTACATATACCTGATTCTTTATCTTATATCTGTCCATAAAACAATCACCAGTGCTTGGAGAGAACAATGGGAAATCAACATTGTATTACCTTATAGCTGCTATATCCCACTGGGAGTGTAATTTCTTCTACTGGCTGTGTTTACAAAGCTTATCTATAGCTTGGACCTGCGGCCACAAACTTTCAGAATAGGTGGGGATACCACATGCTAAATCAACTATTTCAAATGCCGATATAAGAGTAAAGGAGCTACTTGTAAACAGTCCAACAGGTAAAGTGGATCATTGGGAACAAATTAAAGGGGAGAAATATTTTGAGTAAACTGTCCATTTAAATATATATGTATATAAGCATATACATATATATTTACATAAACCACAATGTAAAGGCACTTTTCAGCGCCGTTTTCTTCAAACACCCCACTGCCACCAACCTCAAAATACTGCTTAGTGCAGTGATTTTATTAAAAAATAAAGATGCTGCTATCTTTATTTTTTAATACAATACACTAGACCAGTGCTCGACAAACCCAGGAGCCAGAAAGCCACTGGCTCCTAGAACTTCACTCCTGGCTCCTAACTTTTTGGGTTATTCTCCATAAATCTATATACAAATCCAACTATCTGGCTCCTAAAAATATGCCTGGCTCATGAATATTCTTACTGGCTCCTAATTTTTTAACATATTTGTCAAGCACTGCACTAGACAGTATTTTGGGGCCATTTGGGGCAAATTTATAAAATTAACCAGAGATCTGATCTCTGGTTAGTGGTAGCAATAACCAGCCACTTGTAATGGCTGATTAATTATCGCGCCCGCAAATGGGCAAATTTGCCTGTTTGCGGGCGCAAGATAATTTAGCGCTCCACGTGTAATCTAGCCCATAGGTAGCAAGACAGACAGATAGACAGCCAGACAGATATTTAACTTGTAATATGGAAGTAAAAATTGGAGTGCCGACTTTACACATACTATCTGCAATTTATATCCTCAGCCCTGTAATGCAGCGGTTTGAATGGCTTGATCATATCGCTACCTCTCTGACATAAGCATCACCGTTAAAGTGAGATCACCACTTCTAACTTGGGAATATTATATAATGCAGTTTAACAACAGAGAACCTCCAAGTTGGAGTTTATTAAATAATCTTTACGCATCACGCATAATAAAAGTACAACTCACCCCACTGATCATCAAAATGTCGCCTAAAAAATTGAACAAGGCAGATAATTCAGGCAAGACCCTCGCCACATCTCATCAAACAGTGAACTCATATTTCAAACTGCCTGACCAAACTCCTGTCGGTAAACCCTCAGCTTCCAAGGCCCAAAAAAACAATATCTCTTCACCAGAGGACGAAGAAACAGATGCGGCAGATACCATTCAAATATCTATGCCCTATTATGTTCAATGCCGTCTAAGCAAGATTTTGACAACCTGGTAACCCAGGTTCGTCCGTGTATCAAAGAAGAAATAGCAGGCCTTAGAAAGGAAGTAAAAGAAATCGGTCATAGAGTTGAGTCTTTGGAAGAAGATAATGACCTTAACCAGTCAGAGCTCTCTAACCTGCAAACCACAGCTAATACTCATGACCTACAAATTCTTCAACTTCACGACAAAATTGAGGACCTAGAGAATAGCAAAAATTTACGAATAAGAGGAATCTCAGAAACCATCCTCCCTAACTCTCTCTGAATTTCTAAAAGGTTTATTCTCACATCTCCTGGGATTATCAGCAACATTTGACACCACTATGGATAGAGCACACAGGGCTCTAAGGCCTAAGCCTCCAGATCAAGCCCCACCGAGAGATGTTGTCTTGATACTGAAAGATTTCCAAGCAAAAGAGGAGATACTGAAAGCTGCAAGACAGCATAAAAATATCACATATTAAAATTGTCACATTCAGGTGTTTACTGACCTTGCACCCAGGACACTGCAGATGAGACGGGTGTTTAGACCCCTAACCACGATCCTTCGAGCTCAAGGAATTTTGTATTGCTGGAGTTTCCCATGCTCTCTAATAGTGGCACATCAAGGCGGACAACATATCTGCAAATCATTGGCGGATGCACAATCCTTCTGCACCTCACTGGGCATACCTACACCAAAAGAACTTCCATTACCAGACGAACAATCTTCAACAGGACAGTCTACACAACCACGACCACAGCGAACGCAATGGCAAACAGCACCTGCTAAAAAAAACTAAGGAAACACCCTGTAGTTATTTCAGTGGAACCTACCTGAAACATAGGACACTACAGGGAGTGCAGAATTATTAGGCAAATGAGTATTTTGACCACATCATCCTCTTTATGCATGTTGTCTTACTCCAAGCTGTATAGGCTCAAAAGCCTACTACCAATTAAGCATATTAGGTGATGTGCATCTTTGTAATGAGAAGGGGTGTGGTCTAATGACATCAACACCCTATATCAGGTGTGCATAATTATTAGGCAACTTCCTTTCCTTTGGCAAAATGGGTCATAAGAAGGACTTGACAGGCTCAGAAAAGTCAAAAATAGTGAGATATCTTGCAGAGGGATGCAGCACTCTTAAAATTGCAAAGCTTCTGAAGCGTGATCATCGAACAATCAATCGTTTAATTCAAAATAGTCAACAGGGTCGCAAGAAGCGCGTGGAAAAACCAAGGCGCAAAATAACTGCCCATGAACTGAGAAAAGTCAAGCGTGCAGCTGCCAAGATGCCACTTGCCACCAGTTTGGCCATATTTCAGAGCTGCAACATCACTGGAGTGCCCAAAAGCACAAGGTGTGCAATACTCAGAGACATGGCCAAGGTAAGAAAGGCTGAAAGACGACCACCACTGAACAAGACACACAAGCTGAAACGTCAAGACTGGGCCAAGGAATATCTCAAGACTGATTTTTCTAAGGTTTTATGGACTGATGAAATGAGAGTGAGTCTTGATGGGCCAGATGGATGAGCCCGTGGCTGGATTGGTAAAGGGCAGAGAGCTCCAGTCCGACTCAGACGCCAGCAAGGTGGAGGTGGAGTACTGGTTTGGGCTGGTATCATCAAAGATGAGCTTGTGGGGCCTTTTCAGGTTGAGGATGGAGTCAAGCTCAACTCCCAGTCCTACTACCAGTTTCTGGAAGACACCTTCTTCAAGCAGTGGTACAGGAAGAAGTCTGCATCCTTCAAGAAAAACATGATTTTCATGCAGGACAATGCTCCATCACACGCGTCCAAGTACTCCACAGCGTGGCTGGCAAGAAAGGGTATAAAAGAAGAAAATCTAATGACATGGCCTCCTTGTTCACCTGATCTGAACCCCATTGAGAACCTGTGGTCCATCATCAAATGTGAGATTTACAAGGAGGGAAAACAGTACACCTCTCTGAACAGTGTCTGGGAGGCTGTGGTTGCTGCTGCACGTAATGTTGATGGTGAACAGATCAAAACACTGACAGAATCCATGGATGGCAGGCTTTTGAGTGTCCTTGCAAAGAAAGGTGGCTATATTGGTCACTGATTTGTTTTTGTTTTGTTTTTCAATGTCAGAAATGTATATTTGAGAATGTTGAGATGTTATATTGGTTTCACTGGTAAAAATAAATAATTGAAATGCGTATATATTTGTTTTTTGTTAAGTTGCCTAATAATTATGCACAGTAATAGTCACCTGCACACACAGATATCCCCCTAAAATAGCTATAACTAAAAACAAACTAAAAACTACTTCCAAAACTATTCAGCTTTGATATTAATGAGTTTTTTGGGTTCATTGAGAACATGGTTGTTGTTCAATAATAAAATTAATCCTCAAAAATACAACTTGCCTAATAATTCTGCACTCCCTGTATGTACCATTGAAAGGTATTAGATCCATAAGGACTGGCTAGTCTTATCTAATTATACCCAATTATCTCAGTGGTAACCACTTTAAATATTTCTGTTGATTCAAATAGATTGTACTCTCTATATGCAATTATGGTTCAATTTATATAACCCTTATCTAATGTTTATACAATGCAAAGTTAGAGGAGAGATATACCATTCTCCCCATATTTTTTCTGCGACATATGTCAAATTTGTTGTTTTTGTTTTTTGATTGTTGTTAAAATGTTGTTGACAGACATTGCTTTACGGTACACCACCAACCACTATGCAGTCCTCCTGACAGGTATCCTTGGATACGTACAGTTGTATTAATCACGATACATAAATAGCGCCTTTACACAACAACTCCATACAAACGTGATAATATCTATATAAAACGTATAGTGGTGTAATGGGAAAACCTCTTCAATTTGTTACATTAAATGTCAAATGGCTGTCCCCTTTCCCCCCTCTTATTCAATATCTCCCTCGAGCCATTAGCTATTATGCTGCGTGATCAATTAGAGGGAGATCATGTCAGACTAATCTAATTGACTTCTTTGATTATGTAACAAAAGTATTAGACAAGGGAGGAGCAGTTGATGTAGCATATCTAGATTTCAGCAAAGCATTTGACACCGTCCCACACAATAAACTTATTCACAAACTATATCTCCTTGGTCTAGATTCAAAAATTGTGAACTGGGTGGAATGCTGGCTTAAGGACAGAAAACAAAGTGTCTTAGTAAATGGAGTTCATTCAGCAGAGGGGGCTGTTACTAGTGGTGTTCCTCAGGGGTCAGTTCTGGGGCCTGTTTTGTTTAACATATTTATCTGCGATATCAGCAAAGGGCTACAGGGGAAAGTATGTCTCTTTGCAGATGATACAAAAATTTGCAACAGAGTGGATGTTCCAGGGGGGGGTAGACAAAATGAGAAGTGATATACAACAATTGGAGGATTGGACAAATGACTGGGGTCTAAAGTTTAACACAGCAAAGTGTAAAATAATGCATTTAGGGACGAAAAATCCAAATGTTAATTACAGACTCAATGACACTTTACTGACTGTTACAGACGAGGAACAGGACTTGGGAATTATTATTTCAGATGATTTAAAACTTAGTAAACAATGTAGTAATGCAGCGAGTAAGGCTAGCAGAATGCTTGGATGTATTGGTAGAGGTATTTGCAGCAGAAATAGTAAGGTTCTTATGCCACTTTATAGATCATTAGTTAGGCCTCATCTTGAGTATTGTGTGCAGTTCTGGAGGCCATATCTTCAGAAGGATATTAACAAACTTGAATCTGTGCAAAGGAGGGCTACCAAAATGGTACATGGTCTAAAAAATAAAACTTACCAGGATAGGCTCAATGACCTAAATATGTATAGCTTAGAGGAGAGAAGGGAAAGAGGTGATATGATAGCAACTTTCAAGTACATTAAAGGGTTTAGTAAAACTGAGGCTGTGGGTATTTTACATAAAATGGAAAATTCAAGAACAAGGGGTCATGAGCTCAAGCTAAAGGGTAGTAGATTCAGAAGTAATTTGAGGAAGCACTTCTTTACAGAAAGAGTGATTGATTTATGGAATAAACTTCCTCAAGAGGTAGTAGCAACAAACACTGTGGGGGACTTTAAAAATGCATGGGACAAGCATAGGGCTATCCTACGAACTAGATAAGTTTATACTGTTAGGTAAGGTCGGGCAGACTTGCTGGGCCTATGGCTCTTATCTGCCGTCAATATCTATGTTTCTATGTTTCTATCACTATTCGAGGGCATAAGGTGATTCTATCATTATATGCAGACGATGTATTGGTTTTTCTAAATAATCTGGAAGTCAATTTGCCGAAATTGTTGGGAATTCTGTCGCTGTTTGGTTCAGTAGCAGGTTATAAAGTCAACTCGAGTAAATCTGAGTTACTCTGGATAAAGAAATCATCAAAAGGTAGTGTGAAACATCCATTTAAAGAAACCAAGTCCATAAACTATCTTGGCATAGTCTTAAGTAACAACCCCTCAGAGTGGTATACTCTGAACTTTCCAAATTGCTTTAAGGAAATTCAGATCTCCTTAGATAATTGGATTAATCTCCCAATTTCTCTTATACAACGTATTATGTTAATCAAAACAATCCTATTCCCTAAGCTATTATATTTACTACAGAATATTCCCTTGTTCCTTAAAAATAGAGATATCTCGAAATTTAACCAAATGTGCTCTAAATACATTTGGAAGGGGGGTAAGCCCCGGATAGCATTAAACAGGCTGATGTATATTAACACCGCAGCAGGTTTAGCGTTTCCTAACATTAAATATTATAATTGGGTCACATTGCTAAAATATGCTATTGACTGGATTACCGAAAAGGAATATGTCACTTCATACCAGCTCGAATCCAGTATTATTGCCCCTTTCGATCTAAATGCTAGTTTACACTGCCCAACTAGGAATTTGCCTTGTAATGTTGATAACCTGATAACATTTAAAAACATCATCAAGGCATGGCAAAAATATTGTCTGGAAATACAGGTTAGCCCATTTGCGACAGAATTTCTAACAATGCAAGGAAATCCAGAATTTCAACCTGGATATGAGACTCTAGTCTTCCAGGGCTGGCGGGAGAGAGGTTTGAGATACGTCAGACAGTTGCTGATAGAACCCGATTTAATTGACACATTTAACTCAATCCGAGCTAAATATGGAATTCAGAGTAAGGACTTTTTCGCCTATCTCCAGATACGGCACTATTTATCTCGGATTCAAACAAAACATAGATCTAATTGGAATTTAGGCCCATTAGCGACTGGGATAAAAATATATCAAACCGGAAGATTTTCAATCTCTACATTCTATAATATATTAAATACTCATAATAAGACTAGACAAATTAAATATATACAGCGGATCTGGGTAGGATACTTTCCAGAAATAGAGATTACAGATATACAGGATAGTCTTTTATTAATTAACGATACTTGGGTACCCACAGTGTGGCGCGAAGCCCACTTAAAATTACTATATAACGTATATATCACTCCGAGCAAAATGACTGTTTGGTACAAAAAAGCTCATTTCTGCACAAAATGTAATATAGGGAGTGCAGATATTTTGCACTGTATGTGGCTCTGCCCTAAGATTCTGCAATTCTGGCACAAGGTAATTTACTGGATTAAGCGCTCAGTCAATCCTAGAATAATCATTGGCCCACATGACATGGTATTTCTGATTAAATATGCGAAGGGTGGTAAGGATTATAAACTCATCAACACATTGCTAATTCTAGCCCGCAACATTATTTTAAAAAACTGGAAAGCGATACATGCACCAAAATTTTCAGAATTCAAGAAAGCAGTCACTAGACAAATAATAATGGAACAATATAATATACAAAATCTAAATAATGAGCAGATCCAGCTCTTCCTACACAAATGGGAGGGTGTAATTAAATCATTTCCAAATAATATTCAAAGGCAACTGATCAGCTATATCAGTAAATCCAGTTTTGTCTCCCAGAATATCCTAATAGGTCGTTTTCCTCAAGGATGGGCAGTTGTTCCTGACAATGACATAGGGAGCATGGCGGGGTTCGATGAGGAGTAAGGGAAGGGGGTCACCACTTATTTCTTCTTCTTTTTTTTTCTCTCTCTCGCTCTCTCCTTCTTTTCTTTTTCCTTTTTTTTCTCATTGTTTTTTTTTTTGTTGTTTTTTTTTTTTTTTTTTTTTTTGTTTTGTCGTTGTTGTTGTGATGTGGTTTAAGTGTGCTTGAGTGACTGGGTGTGTGTGGTTAGCACGGGCCGGTCATGGATCCCTGAAGGTGATGCAAGATAGGTATCACTTCTCACTAGATAACAGGAGAGCTTAGGGGGAGGGTGCTGTGTTTTGTTTTGCTTCAGGTGTGATATCTAACTGTTTAATATAATTAGCATAACTAGGATGCTCTCAAGATGATTATGTTTTTGAATTTTCAATTTGGGAGGAAATGGGATGTTGATGATCCTCCGAGAGAGGACATGATTATATTTCCTCCACTATCTCGAAATCCTTAAGATTATTTGGCCCTAGAATGTCTAGGTTGTCTGTGTTGTCTAGATGTATAAAACCAAAACAAAATCCCAGCAGGGTATACAGCTTACTATGGAAGTTATTTATTGGTAGAATCTTCTTTAATATCGAGAATTGTTTAACTGTGCCTTTTTTTCCTTTTGTTATATGTAACATGTGATTATCGGCCCGGTGCGGCGCAAGATTGGTGATGTGATTTATGTAATTTACTGTATCCTCTGCTGGTTATAAATAAAGATTTTAAAAAAAAAAATGTCAAATGGTTTAATGACCCCCACAAAAGACATCTAGTTTTTAAAGATATCAATCAAAAATCCATTGATATGGTCTTTGTTATGGTACAGCCTAAAATGTTCTGATACACTGGGGCATATGTATCATATGGATGGAGCTTGATGCCCCGTGTTTCTGGCGAGTCATCAGACTCGCCAGAAACAGCAGTTATGAAGCAGCAGTCACAAAGACCACTGCTCCATAACCTGTCCGCCTGCTCTGAGCAGGCGGACAGAAATCGCAACAATACAACCCGATCGAGTACGATTGGGTTGATTGACACCCCCCTGCTGGTGGCCAATTGGCCACGAGTCTGCAGGGGGCGGCGTTGCACCAGCAGCTCTTGTGAGCTGCTGGAGCAATGCTGAATACGGCTAGCGTATTGCTCGCCGTATTCAGCGAAGTCTGGTGGACCTGATCCGCACTGGAGGCCACTGTGTGTAGTAAGGCCTATCTTTATGTTATTGACATGCTCGCTAAGCCTCGTGCGTACGTTCCTTTTCGTTCTACCAATATATATAAGGTTACATTTACAACTAAGGAGATAAACAGCGTAATTGGTGCCGCAATTACTTTTATATTTCATTGAGAACGATTTAGATCCATTGTGATTTGTAAAGGAGTTGCCTTTTTTAATGATACTAGACATTCCACACCTACTCACCCCACATCTGTATGTTCCTGGTTTTTGTTCTAGCCAAGTTGTTGGAGGGATTTTATCTCTTGTGACATTGCGTAATTTAGTAATTTAGAATATTTTTTAAATCTCTGTTCTTTCTGAAAGTCACTAGAGGGGTTTCATATAAGGTAGCTCCTAAAATTGGATCTGCTTTTAAAGACAAAAGAGTAGCTTACAATGACCTGAGTACCCAGTTACTCCATTGGGATAGGACACACAAACTACACCCCAATGATGAAGTAGCTAAAGCAAACTTAGACTTAGTCACAAATAAACTTATAAGATTCCTTTAGCATGCTGCCCATACACAAGAATTTAAATTGCAGCAAAAGTTTTTCATAGAAGGTAACAAGCCTGGAAAATTGTTAGCAAGAACGTTGAGGACAAAACAAACAGTGAATTACATCTCATACATACAAGATCCCCAGAACAATAAAGTAGCGAACTCTATAGGGATTGCAGCTAGTTTCCGTAACTTTTATGCCAAGCTATACAACCTATTTCCTGATAGAGATGAAGATCAACATGTACATAATTGCAAGTCGTATCTGCAACATGTAGATCTCCCTAAATTGTTGCAAGATCAAATTGACTAATTAAAACAACCATTTACATCTAAGGAAATCGAAATAGCTATAAACTCATTGAAGCAGGGCAAAAGTCCTGGACCTGACGGTTTCACTAGTGGCTATTATAAGAAATTCAAGCATATACTGATTGCCTGTCTTTTATCTATCTTTAATCACATAGACCAGGGCAATACGTTGCCCTCATCTATGCTTGAAGCAATTGTTACTGTGATACCTAAGCCAAATAAAAATTGGAGTGCCATGGATTATGCCCTAGCGATATTAATGCACCATAGCACTACCATTTTTATGCTCCTCCTATAATCTAGACCACTGTGTGCTATTCCTTATCTGAATTCCTCTAATTACCTCTTGTGCATTGGAATAAGTATCTTTGCCCTTACAGCTCACCTTTATGCAGAATACACATCCTTAAAGGGACATAAATGTGAAAAACGTACACGATTCAGATAGAACACGCAATGTTTAGAGACTTTTGAGTTTACTTCTGTTATAAAATTTACTTTGATCTCTCTGTATTCTTTGTTTAAAAGTATAGGCTCAGGAACAGCAATGTTCTACTGCAAGCTAACTTGTGATTGGTGGCTACATACACGTGTCTCTTTCATTGGCTCACAAGAAATGTCCAGTACTGCATTACTGTTCTGGAGCTAACTTTACAAATGTGTTGAACCCCTTTGCAGTGTATATGCGGAATAGTTATATATACAAGCAATAGTACAATACTACAATATTCTAACACAAAGGAACATTTTCTTTTGGTACTTTTATATCCCTAGGCCAGACCTTGCTGAATACGGAGAGCAATACGCTCTCCGTATTCAGCATTGCACCAGCAGCTCACAAGATCTGCTGGTGCAACGCCGCCCCCTGCAGAATCGCGGCCAATCGGCCGCCAGCAGGGAGGTGTCAATCAACCCGATCGTACTTGATCGGGTTGAATTGCGGCGATGTCTGTCCGCCTGCTCAGAGCAGGCGGACAGGTTATGGAGCAGCGGTCTTTAGACCGTTGCTTCATAACTGGTGTTTCTGGCGAGCCTGCAGGCTCACCAGAAACACGGGGCCTCAATCTCTATCCGGAGCTTGATAGATAGGCCCCCTAGTGTAAATAAAAACTCCTCTACTTTACTTTATTTTAATTATCAGCCATTACTGCATTCAGTCTGATTGAAAACTTAACAATCTATTATAGTCCAGTGCACTATTATAATTACCATTATGTTATTATATCACATTTATCTGCAGGCTATACTATTTATGCATGTTGTTATATCACTGTCTGCTATTATATCTATGTTATTACATTTCTCTGTATCCTTCCTTATAACTGTGTATTTATGCAATGTTATCTCTCTGAACTGTATCACCAGTCTCTCTGGCAGTGAACAGGTTATCAAAGCCAGACATAATAGTTTCTCTCAGGTGTTGAAATGTCTGGAACTCAGGTATTGTGCAAACAAAGAGCTCAGTGTGTGACAGGCAGGGACAGCGCCCGGCATGTCTGCAGAGATACCTTATGCACACTGACTGAGACATGCAAGCAATAGGTGTGTGCTGCAGACATGCTAACTTAATTAAAGAAAGAAATATTACACTCTTAGAGCCAGATTACAAGTGGAGCGCTATATTATTGCATGTCTGTAAAACGGAAAATTCACCCGTTTACCAGCACACAATAAATACCCAGCCATTACAAGTGGCTGGTTAATGCTACCGCAAGCTTGTGGTAGCAATTAGCGATCCGAAAATTAACCTGAGATAAGATCTCTGGTTAATTTTATAAATGTCTCCCAATTGCCCTGCAAACTTAAGTGTAAGCTTCCATTTTTATATATTAAAAAAAAAGTAGCATCTTTAATGTTTCAAAAAATAACTGCACAAAGCAGTTTTTAGGGGTTAAAGTGAGTGGGTGTGGGGTGTTAGAAAAAACGAACAGCCCTAAAAAGTGGCTTTACATTGTGGTCTATAGGGACTGTGTGTTCACTCTAAATATGTATGTATATATGCTTATATACAGATATATTTATGTGTTAATATGTGTATATACACATATAAACACATAAATATATATGTATATATTCATATACATATATATTTTACATTTTCTGCCCATCACTGCACGACTTACCTCCTTCGCTGCACTAGGTTCTCTGCCGTGTCTCACAGCATGAGAACGAAGCTCCCATTGGAGAATATAGAAGTGCACTCTTGTGAGAGCAAAGCTTCCCTGTAATGCGAATTGCGCTCCACTTGTAATCTGGCCCTTGGTGTCATTATATCACAAGCCATTTCAAAAGGAGCGGTGGTGCAATAACCCCCTATACCTTGCAAGGCAACAGTTCAGCTCTTGTAATCCAGCCCTTAAAAAAAAAAGATTCTTAACCAGCTTTTCACATCATTTTTTAACTTTTCAAATTCTACATATTGCAAACCCCTTATGGAATATTTCATGCAGAATAGCTTGGCCGTTTGCATAGCATTTTTTGAGTGTTTTATACAAAAAAAGATGATCATTGGATTGCAACAAAGTGTTTGGGCATTTAAACATGTACATTATAAAATGGTTGACTGAGAGATCTATTACAATCCTTTAGAAAAAAATGTATCAAATGATTAACAGAAAAGCACCATTAAAGTGTATGGGGATTTTGGTAGATAAATTGATTCATAGGTTTTTCTATAGGATAGTGATCGACCCTTGAATTGATAATGGTTTAACCCCTTAATGACTGGACCATTTTTCAATTTTCTTACCCTTAATGACAATGGCTATTTTTACATTTCTGCGGTGTTTGTGTTTAGCTGTAATTTCCCTCTTACTCATTTACTGTACCCACACATATTATATACCGTTTTTCTCGCCATTAAATGGACTTTCTAAGGATACCATTATTTTCATCATATCTTATAATTTCCTATAAAAAAAATATAAAATATGAGGAAAAAATTGAAAAAAACACACTTTTTCTAACTTTGACCCCCAAAATCTGTTACACATCTACAATCACCAAAAAACACCTATGCTAAATAGTTTCTAAATTTTGTCCTGAGTTTAGAAATACCCAATGTTTACATGTTCTTTACTTTTTTTGCAAGTTATAGGGCCATAAATACAAGTAGCACTTTGCTATTTCCAAACAACTTTTTTTCAAAATTAGCGCTAGTTACATTGGAACCCTGATATCTGTCAGGAATACCTGAATATCCCTTGACATGTATATATTTTTTTTTAGAAGACAACCCAAAGTATTGATCTAGGCCCATTTTGGTATATTTCATGCCACCATTTCACCGCCAAATGTCATCAAATAAAAAAAAAAGTTCACTTTTTCACAAATTTTGTCACAAACTTTAGGTTTCCCACTGAAATTATTTACAAACAGCTTCTGCAATTAAGGCACAAATGGTTGTAAATGCTTCTTTGGGATCCCCTTTGTTCAGAAATAGCAGACTTATATGGCTTTGGCATTGCTTTTTGGTAATTAGAAGGCCACTAAATGCTGCTGCGCACCACACGTAAATTATGCCCAGCAGTGAAGGGGTTAATTAGGTAGGTTGTAGGGAGCTTGCAGGGTTAATTTTAGCTTTAGGGTAGAGATCAGCCTCCCACCTGACACATCCCACCCCCTGATCCCTCCCAAACAGTTCTCTTCCCTCCCCCACCCCACAATTGTCCCCGCCATCTTAAGTACTGGCAGAAAGTCTGCCAGTACTAAATAAAAGGAGTTTTTCTTTTTTTTAATAAAAAATAAATAAAATGTTTTAGCTGTGATGGACCCCTGCCTTAGCCCCAACCTCCATGATCCCCCCCCCCCAGCTCTCTAACCCTCTCCCCTACCTAATTGCCGCCATCTTGGGTACTGTCTGCCAGTACCCAATTTGCCCCAAAAACAAGTGTTTTTTTTATCTTTTTTGCAATTTTTTAATGTTTTCTGTAGTGTAGCAGCCCCCCACAATACCCCAACCCCCTCCCCCTCCCAGATCCTTATATATTTATTTTTTTTAATTCTTTTTTCCCCCCTCTTCCCTGCTCATTGGTGTCAGTGGCCAGCTAATCGCCCGCGCGCCCCCGCACGCTCCAGGCACCCGGCGTGCACATTGCACTTACAGGAACCGGATGCCGGGTAGCGATGGGCCGCCCACCCGCCTCCCTGTTATGCTCCCACCCACCAACGAACCGGCACCATCGCTACCGGTGCAGAGAGGGCCACAGAGTGGCTCTCTCTGCATCTGAGTCTTCTGAAAAGGTATTGCAGGATGCCTCCATATGGAGGCATCACTGCAATACCCTGAGAGCTGCTGGAAGAAATTGCGATCGCTTCCAGCACTCTCTTAGACAACTGACGTACCAGGTACGTCTATTGTCATTAACTGGTTGTTAATGCATGACGTACCTGGTACGTCAGTTGTCATTAAGGGGTTAATGAGAAAAAAACAACAACATTTAAACATCTTAGGAAATCATTTTCAATATATTGAATTCTATTTTTTAATATTCTTTTTATTTTTTATATCACGTTTCTGCGAAAACCTGCTTGTAAAAACTGCTAAATGTAGCCACCAATCAGCAAATGCTTCCTTCCTTTGTCACATAAGCAAGTTAGTGGAGTCACCATTATATTTAATGGAGCAGCATTTATCTTCACACTTTCACCTTCTCGGCGCATAGAACAAGTTCTACTGTGAAGCACACACATAGTGAGGCACCACTAAAACGCCTTCAAAATGCTACAAAACAATCAAATGGGGAAAAAACTAAATAAAACAATCAACACTAACATTTGCTAACAAAAAAAAAAAACTTAAAAAGTGTAGGAGTAAAAATTCATGGCCCCTTTGTCAGTTTTGCCATAGTGGGACAGGACCAATAGTTTACAGGGGCAATATAGTTATCACGCATACCTTTAGTGTAGGGGAAAAAATCCTGACTATGCCCCCATATGCCCCAGAAAGCCCTTTGTTAGTATCTATTAGGTATCTAAGACAGCTCCCGTTCTTTCCAGCCAGACTACTTTCCTATATTAGAACAAATATGAGACTATTTTACAAATACAAACATTATCATTAAGTGCGTTTCTGAATCTGTTGCAGTTGTTCTTGTTTTTTGGCTTTGCAAGAGGATTTTGTTTCATGTGTGAGATTTCATATAGGGGGCACCTTACAAAACTGTGATAAAGGGAGAAACGCCAACTTTACGAATCTGTGAGAAATATAGTTGAAGAGATGCTCAAGAATTTAAAAGCACAAACTTACCTCTAGTATGAATGTTTTAGTACAGGAATCCTGAAGGGTTGGAATATGGGGTAATGTTTAATAAAGTCACAATGTCTGCACGTGAAAAAAATGTAAAATGTTTTTAAAGGCTCATAAAATTAGATGCTTTGTTCTGCAACTGTAACATTATGGTATCATTTTAAATCCTGAAGATGTCCCAAGCAAAACTCTATAATAAATATTCCAACTTATACATCCCCACTTATAATTACACCCCATTCGGTCCCAGCTAACACTAGATTTATAGGAAGGTCATTGGTCATGAAATGAGGTGTCTGTAATTATGGTCCTACATAAAAAAACACAGGGCAACAAGTAGGTGATCACATACGAGGAATCATGCAGTGATGCTCCCCAAGATATGATTTCATCCCGTCAACTGCCAATAACAATAAGGTGACAGAAAGAGCATATACAGGTGAAACTCGAAAAATTAGAATATCGTGCAAAAGTTCTTTTATTTCACTAATGCAACTTAAAAGGTTAAGCTAATATATGAGATAGACTCATTACATGCAAAGCAAGATAGTTCAAGACGTGATTTGTCATAATTGTGATGATTATGGCTTACAGCTCATGAAAACCCCAAATCCACAATCTCAGAAAATTAGAATATTGTGTAAAGGTGCAACATTCTAGGCTCAAAGTGTCCCACTCTAATCAGCGAATTAAGCCATAACACCTGCAAAGGGTTCCTGAGCCTTTACATGGTCTCTTAGTCTGGTTCAGTAGGAATCACAATCATGGGAAAGACTGCTGGCCTGACAGTTGTGCATTAGGTTAAATCACAAAGCAGTGATTTAACCTAATTATGCCAGCAGTGGAACAATCATTTCCCCGTGTGTCAGTAATTCACAAATCTTTTGTTTAAAGCAGAAGTTATTTAATATTTCTGTGCCAGTACTACACAAACCATTTTATTTGGCTGCAGACTAAGAGACCTAAAACTGGACATTTAAGTTTCTAGTATTTTTGTATTAATACTAGAAATGAAATATTTTTAAATATTGACCTACCTGCTGGGCAATACTTAACACCCGGTAACACTATCTGTAATCACTATTGCTAATATTGTGAATGTTCATATTTGCATTTACTTTGCCATAGTCTTGAGTTTTAAAATAAACTATATGTTGTGAGCAGGTACCGTAGGTATTTTTTCTAGGGCAGTGATCCCCAACAGGATATGTCCTTAAAATAAATAAAGGAGGAGAGCCCTGTGCTCTACTGTGATCTCATGGTATTTCTTAGTAAACGTCCTAAATCCATGAAAGGAAGTAAAGTAACTGTTCCTGCACATGCTGGATCCATTGCCTGGTCTGGGGACTAGCAACCTGATTGGATGCTTGAGGTGCCTATACAGTGGGATGTGGCTACTGAGGACACATTGAGGTAAAATATCTTAATTTTTTTACATAGCGATGTTCATGTGATATTTTCTAGTCAGTTCTCCTCAGTTTAAGGATAATCAATATGAAATCCAGAGAGATTACAGTGAAATCCCACAAGACTATGACAACATCTCATGATATCACAGCAAAGCATGAAACTAACACTGATTTTACTGAATGGCTGTCCATTTGTTTTCACAATGCAGAAAAAAGAAGAAATAATAGTATGTGAAATAATTTGATTGTAAAACTGTTATTACCTATCTCAAACAAAATGACTAAATCATAAATTCAGACTGTCTCTTGAACAAGGGCTGATGCATTACTTCCATTTGAGCAAGCAAGGGACATGGTTAGGTTTCAGTACATGAAAGGGACATACAGTCCAGGAGAGTCATTTGACATTCTAGGGATGTGGTCTGGAAATGTCAGTAATGGAGTCTGGGTTAAAATTGGGAGCATGGCTCACTGAAGCAGCAGAGTTGCCTAGAACACAGCAATGCCTTCAAAATGCATGAAACAAGCAGGACTAAGTGACAGAGGTTCTAAGTAAGGAGGTCCATAGAAGATTCAGACATCTTGAGATTTATGCTGCTATAATGATATTGGGACTGATTGTATAGACAGCTGACTGTATAGCATTACTATGGATAATAGCATGACATTTCAATATCCGTTGTTGAAATCAACATTTGAGTTCAGCATACAGGAGTAGGCTCAAATGTGTTCATGTGGTTTAAATGGTGTAATTTTAGCACCATTGTGCAAACAATGGTGCCATATAATGTTTAAAGTATCATTGGAGCAAAAATGACAAGCCTTAATTTGTTACAGCATGTCATTTTAGCATTAGTGACCCTGCAAGTCGATGTGTTTAAACCTCACAAATGGGCTAAACACATAAAGTACTGCTCTGTGAGCAACAGAGAACTGCTGGTCACAAGCAGACAGAGCCGGTGTGCCAATCTGCAGGGGGGCAATCCCTCAGCTTGGTCTTGCAACTATCAGTGCTGATTGGAACTAGAAGTTCTTTAACTATGTATTTAACCCTTTTGTGGGGGTTTACACATAGACTTGGAGGGTCGTTAATGCTAAAATGACATGCTGTAACAAATTAGAGCGTGCCATTTTTGCACTAATGATTTAAGCATTATATGGCACAAGTGCTTGCAGCAATGTTTATAATAATGTTATACATATTGTGCTCAAGACGTATAAAAAGCTCCTGGTCCCACCTCACTATGTTCTCATAGAAAGAAACTATGAGGCCCATTTATCAAGCTACGTATGGAGCTTGTGGGCCCGTGTTGCTGGTGAGTCTTCAGACTCGCCAGAAACAGCAGTTAAGAAGCAGCGATCTAAAGACCGCTGCTCTATAACCCTCTCCGCCTGCTCTGAGCAGGCGGACAGGAATCGCCACAATTCAACCCGATCGAGTAGGGGGCGGCGTTGCACCAGCAGCTCTTGTGAGTTGCTGGTGCAATGCTGAATACGGAGAGCGTATTGCTCTCTGCATTCAGTGAGGTCTTGCGGACCTGATCCGCACTGTCGGATCAGGTCCGCAAGACCTTTGATAAATAGGCCTCTAAGTTTCAACAAAAGAAAAGGGTAACATTGTTAATATAACTCAAATTATTGCATGCTTTATCTGAATAATAACTCTGACTCTAAAAGTAAGTAATAAATATTTATTTGTAATATTTATTCATGTTGTAGTGAATGTCATGCAAGGGTGTGTGTAAGTAATTAATGGACATATTGACTCCCAGTCTTGGTCTCTACTCTCTCCCATCTATCCCTTAGCTCCCCTAACAGCCCAAAGCTCCTTTCCCAGCTTGGAGTTGCCTCTCCCTCTCCACACACAGACTAGAAGATCTCACTGTCTTCTCACCCCCACCCCCCTCAGCTAGTGCAGCCACAATACAACCCCTTCCCTCCAGCCCACAGCACACACAACTGTAAATCTCTCTGCAGATCCTGACTGGAATGAAGCACAAAACCGGACACATCTGCTTCGCAGGTCTCTCCCTGACGTGTTTTCCTGGCAGATCACAGGAGATATGTGGGGGTGAATCCCAACACTCTTATCATACTAACCTCTTCCCTGCTGGAGACAGACTACCTTTATGAGGTGCAAATCCAGCCAGCTGGTCAGAAAACAACCTGCTTGCAAAAAAAAATGTGAGCAGTCACACACACACATATATATATATATATAATATTAAACAAGTTAAAATGTATGAGGCCTCTGAGTGGGTGTACATTTGCGAGTGACATGTTTTAGTCTTTGATAACAGGAGGATGAAAATAAAGGTAACATAACAAGATGCATAAGGGTTTCAGTGCCTGTGTGTGATCTTTTGCTGCATACCTGTAGATGATTGTGCGTATTATCAGATAGAGGGAGCACGACAGGGTCTATTTTAAGAGACAAAACTCAAAACATGTCCTCCCCAACACAAAATATATATATCTATATCTATATATAGGGGCATAGCTATCTTGTTTTATTGAAGTTTGCTTAATTGCGCTTCGCAGATATTGCTCTTTTTGAATTGAAGGTGTGTGGCAACCCTGTGTAGAGCAGGTCTATCTAAGCCATTTGTCCAACATATAAACACATAAATACATACAAATACATACTGTATATACACACACCTATATATACACACACCTATATATATATATATACACACCTATATATACACACACCTATATATATATATATATATATATATATATATATACACACCTATATATACACACACCTATATATATATATATATACACACCTATATATACACACACCTATATATACACACTACCAGCAAAAAGATTATCGCCTAGATTTAGAGTTCTGCGGTAGCCGTCAAAAGCAGCGTTAAGGGGTCCTAACGCTGCTTTTTACCGCCCGCTGGTATTTAGAGTCAGCCAGGAAAGGGTCTAATGCTCACTTCCAAGCCGCAACTTTTCCATACCGCAGATCCACTTACGCCAATTGCGTATCCTATCTTTTCAATGGGATCTTCCTAACGCCGGTATTTAGAGTCTTGGCTGAAGTGAGCATTAGACCCTCTACCGACAAGACTCCAGCCGCAGAAAAAAGTCAGTAGTTAAGAGCTTTCTGGGCTAACGCCGGTTCATAAAGCTCTTAACTACTGTGCTCAAAAGTACACTAACACCCATAAACTACCTATGTACCCCTAAACCGAGGCCCCCCCACATCGCCGCCACTATAATAAATTTTTTTAACCCCTAATCTGCCGACCGCACATCGCCGCCACCTACATTATACCTATGTACCCCTAATATGCTGCCCCTAACATCTCCGACCCCTATATTATATTTATTAACCCCTAATCTGCCCCCCCCCCAACGTCGCCGCTACCTAACTACACTTATTAACCCCTAATCTGCCGACCGGACCTCGCCGCCACTCTAATAAATGTATTAACCCTTAAACCGCCGCACTCCCGCCTCGCAAACCCTATAATAAATAGTATTAACCGCTAATCTATACCAAACCCCCCTTAAATAAACCTAACACTACCCCCCCCTGAAGATCTCCCTACCTTGAGTCGTCTTCACCCAGCCGAGCACCGATGGACCAAAAGAAGACATCCGGAGCGGCAGAAGTCTTCATCCTATCCGGGCAGAAGAGGACATCCGGACCGGCAGACATCTTCATCCAAACGGCATCTTCTATCTTCATCCATCCGACGAGGAGTGGCTCCATCTTCAAGACCTCCGGCGCGGAACATCCTTCTTCAACGACGGCTACCCGACGAATGAAGGTTCCTTTAAGTGACGTCATCCAAGATGACGTCCCTCAAATTCCGATTGGCTGATAGGATTCTATCAGCCAATCGGAATTAAGGTAGGAAAAATCTGATTGGCTGAATCAGCCAATCAGATTCAAGTTCAATCGGATTGGCTGATCCAATCAGCCAATCAGATTCAGCTCGCATTAGCCCTTCTGCTCCGCGGGAAGTTTCTGTCCTCCCTGAGCTCGCCTTTGGACACCTGCGTTACGGTTTGACAGGTGTATATTGTAGCTATATTAGGGTTTATTTTACAGGTAAGTATTTAGCTTTAAATAGGAAAACTTTATTTAATAAGAGTTAATTTATTTAGTTAGAATAAAATTATATTTAACTTAGGGGGGTGTTAGGGTTAGACTTAGCTTTAGGGGTTAATACATTTATTATAGTAGCGGCGAGCTCCGGTCGGCAGATTAGGGGTTAATACTTGAAGTTAGGTGGCGGCGATGTTGGGGGGGGCAGATTAGGGGTTAATACTATTTATTATAGGGTTTGCGAGGCGGGAGTGCGGCGGTTTAGGGGTTAATACATTTATTAGAGTGGCGGCAAGGTCCGGTCGGCTGATTAGGGGTTAATAAGTGTAGGTAAGGTAGCGGCGACGTTGGGGGGGGCAGATTAGGGGTTAATAAATATTATGTAGGTGTCGGCGATGTTAGGGGCAGCAGATTAGGGGTACATAGGTATAATGTAGGTTTGCGGCGGTGTCCGGAGTGGCAGTTTAGGGGTTAATAGTGTAATGCAGGGGTCAGTGATAGCCGGGGGCGGCAGATTAGGGGTTAATAAGTGTAAGGTTTAGACTCGGGGTTCATGTTAGGGTGTTAGGTGCAGACTTAGAAAGTGTTTCCCCATAGGAAACAATGGGGCTGCGTTAGGAGCTGAACGCTGCTTTTTTGCAGGTGTTAGGGTTTTTTTCAGCCCAAAATGCCCCATTGTTTCCTATGGGGGAATCGTGCACGAGCACGTTTTTCCAGCTAGCCGCTACCGTAAGCAAAGCTGGTATTGAGAGTTGAAGTGGCGGTAAATATGCCTGTACGCTCCCTTTTTGTAGCCTAACGCAGCCCTTCTGAGAACTCTAAATACCAGCGTTGTTTAGAAGCAGCGCAAGAAAAAAAACACGCGTAGCTAACTCACCCCTTTGGCCGCAAAACTCTAAATCTAGCCGTATGACTTACTGAAGGCTCAGATGATGGTTAGCGCTTTTTAGCAATAAAGTATTTTTGAATTAAGGTATGTAAATTGTTTTTTTACATCAAATAAAGAATACTGGATGCTCCGGGGATAAAATTCAAGATTTATTTATTCGCAATAAAAACAATAAACATGGAGAAACAAGGTTGACACAAGTGCAGGCGCAGCACCAGGGCTTAGGCGTTTCGGCTATTGTTTTTTTAGACATAATGTTATTGCACACTTAATAGACTACAGTATAGTGTAAATATCATTTGTATATGCACTGGGAAACAAAACAATTAGTGTGACTCACTTTATTGCTATATTTGCTTTATCATTAATAAACATTAATAAATCTCAGTTTATTAAGCAAAGTGACGTTTCGGGGTTGTTAGCCCCATCCTCAGACCATGAATATAACATACCTCTCCCTTTATACCCCATCACCGTAACACCTCAACCGTGATCACTGTGTAATGATAATATCATTAGCTCTAATCTCAATTACAGAATACAAGGGATAATGCTAAAAAGCCTATCATCATATGCGGTCATGGATAGAAAAAAATAAAACAGAATGTCTATTAAATTAAACCTATCTAAACTTAATGGCATAGCTACAAATTGGGCAGAAAATATTGGGACAAAAATAAAAACAAAAATAAAGATAAATACAAAATCAGAAAATATTGGGACAAAATTAAAAACAAAAATAAAGATAAATACAAAACAACACCTCAAATATCCCAACTTCCTAATATATCAATGAGCCCATCACAGTATCTGATCATAAATCTAGGCAATATCATAAACCTACTAACATTCAGTTAAATTAGCCTGTCATAACAAATATATTGTTCATAGAAAGCAGTGCCAATCTAGATGTGTGTTCAACCCCCTGGGCACCAAGGTTGAATATCCACCTGGACTCCTGCTGCAACAGCAATTTACCTCTGTCCCCCCCTCTAGCCAGAGGAGGAATAATCACATACCTCAAATCTGAGACCATATGGCCAAACATTGCAAAATGACGAGCCACTGGCTGTTAAGACTCATGATTTTTTTATAGCTGCTCTAATTGAAGTACGGTGATTGGTCATACGAGTCCGGAGGTCATCTACTGTTTTTCTGACATAGAATAACCCACACAGACAATGTAACAAATATACAATACATGTAGTTGTGCAGGTTACTATATGCCAGATCTCAAACCACATAGTAGTCCTGTAACTCTGTACTGGGTCCACCTTTAACAGAATGTCCCTGATGTTTGGCCATACGGTCTCAGATTTGAGGTATGTGATTATTGATCACATTCCCCCTCTGGCTAGAGGGGGACAGAGGTAAATTGCTGTTGCAGCAGGAATCCAGGTGGATATTCAACCTGGGTACCTTGGTGCCCAGGGGGTTGAATACACATCTGGATTGGCACTGCTTTCTATGAACAATACATATTTGTTATGACAGGCTAATTTAACTGAATGTTAGTAGGTTTATGATATTGCCTAGATTTACTGTGATGGGCTCTTTGATATATTAGGAAGTTGGGATATTTGAGGTGTTGTTTTGTATTTATCTTTATTTTTGTTTTTATTTTTGCCCTAATATTTTCTGCCCAATTTGTAGCTATCTCATTAAGTTTAGATAGGTTTAATTTAATAGACATTCTGTTTAATTTGTTTCTATCTATGACCGCATATGATGATAGGCTTTTTAGCATTAATTCTTGTATTCTGTAATTAAGCTTCGAGCTGATGATATCATTACACAGCGATCAGGTTAGATGTGTGCACATAACTGTGAGTAGTCTTAGTTATGTAGTATTTGCTAGAGGAGCTGTTTCATTAATAGTACTGTTACATAATGACTTAAAGTAGATCGCTATATGTTATGTTTGTAAAACTGTTCCCTGTCTTGTTTTTAGTCACGCTGCGTCCGGTAACCACGGCAACAGCCGGGCCTGTGCAGTGGTGCGGTCACAACGCTGAGGGACTTCCAGTTCGCGGTTGAGGTGTTACGGTGATAGGGTATAAAGGGAGAGGTATGTATATATATATATATATATATACACACACACATACTTTACTTTAAAAGTAGTACAGGCACATAGTACAGAGTGTCTTTTTACAATTTAAATCCATTCCAGTTCATTAAATAAATAAAAAAATCTTGGTGAAATCACACTTTTAAACTATGAAAGTAAACTGCTTGTGCAATGATAAATGCAGACAGCATATTCTGTCGACATTCATCGATGTCTGTAGGACATGATCCGCTGAGCGGATCATGTCAGACAGACCGATAATAAATCAGCCCCATAATCTTTTTTCGCATTATATTGTAATGTAGGTCTCTTCTTTACATCCAGAATCTGAATAGCTAAATACATTTTTTTCTTCCCCGAGGGACCTCAAATGAAAAAAAAAAAAAAAAAATTAAAACTGTGAGAGGCAGAAAAAGGTGCAGAATACCCTGGTAGGACATGATATAAGACGCTCCTTTCTTCAAACATTTAGTGCTAGGAAATAGGGATTGAGAGGAGAATGGGCAGGCTTTGGGTCTACGATTGCTGTGGTGATGGACCTGGGCAATATAGGTTATGCTTGGCAGTCTTTAGACACACTCTAGTGTGGGGGTCCTGTAAAATAACCATGTCTGGTGATACTTATATTTATTTGTCATGACAATAAATCATTTTTGTAATCTACTGAAAAAGAAAGCTGAAGAAACTAAGAAAGGGCACGCTTAAAGAACCACTTAAAGCAGTAGAACTGCATAATTAACAAGTGCATAACAAAGACAATGATTTAACACCTAGGGGCATATTTATCAAGCTCCGTAGAAGTTATCAAGAAGTTATGAAGCAGCGGTCTAAAGATTGCTGCTCCATAACTTGTCTACCTGCTGTGAGGCAGTGGACAAAAATCAACCTGATCAAATATGATCGGGTTGATTGACATCCCCAGCTAGCGGCCGATTGGCCGCAAATTTGCAGGGGGTGGCATTGCACCAGCAGTTCACAATAAATTTGTTGATGTGTAGCGGACATGATATGCTACATTGTATCATGTCCACTCGCACTATGTAAAATATACCGCTATTGTATTAGGCCAATAGAACACATAATGGAGAAGTAACCAGACCAGTTAATGTTTGATATGTGTTGTCTTAAGTAAAGCAAGCTCACTATGATTAGTAAAAATGTTATCCAACCTGGAGTATCTCTTATTGGGAATAGAAAAAATGTGGTAATTCCCCCTACCGGGTTTATTTTTTTGGGGGACATAAGAGTGGCCTGTTGAATTATCACATAAATTTGGCCCTTGGCAATATCAAACAGTCTATTTATTCGATTATAAAAAATGGCTGCATGAATTGCCTGACACCAAGGTTTTGTACCCTCTGTCCTGGCAGCACTAAATCACACCCACGCAGTTTTCTGGGCATCCCATAAACAAGAAATTTCATATGAACCACAAACCATTACATTCAAACATTGTGCCAACTTGTTTTTGATCATTCCATATGCATTATAAAATGTTATTTACCATTTCCTGGAATTACTAATTGTTAATAAATATTGCGTTACTCTTCCCTGTTTGTAATTTTTGTGGCAGGTCAGTTCCCTCAAAGTTGGTTGCTGGTTAGGTGCCTGTATCATTTATGTTTAATATTTATTGGTTTTACTCGGTGGCATTTGCATTTGTGTACGGTTTTATAAAGTGAGGTTTAATTAAGTAGACACACTTTATATAGGCTGACGTGCTGTAAACATAGAGGGTTAAATCTAATTAAAACATTTATTTTCTTTATAAGTTTCCCTGTTATCTAATGAGTCTATATAGAAGCCCTCCTATATAAAGCTACAACATAAGGAACATGGTGCCACTTTGAGGGTTTCCTTAAACTTTCATCTCTTTCTTGCTGCTATATCTTTATAATGGACCCAGCATTTATGTGCTATAGTTATGCTTTAAAACTGCATTCTTACATACCTAGTGCTCTCAGCCTCCAGCTGAGAAGTGAATTTTTATGTGTAAATTTGGAGATAACTCCCCATATTTGATTACCCATTCATGTTTGAATCCTTGCACCTGGCTTGCTACTACCTGATGATTAACTATGCTCTCAGGTTTTTCTAAGGTAACTTTTACTGCTTTACTATAATGGCGTTTATGTGCTATTTAAAGGAAGAAGTTCCTGAAAAGTTCCACACTTAGTTCCTCATTGTGAGCTCCTTTTTAAATCTGCCTTCCTGAACCCTAAACCTTTAGAAGACAACATCTCTACCTTACAGCCTATGATGTGGTCCAGATGTTGTTTTACATGAACACTCTTCTACCAATAAACAAGGCCTGAGAAAATTACCCAAGTCTGATATGAAGGAAATAATCTTCATGTTTTTTTAAAAAAAAATTATAATTTTTTTATTGAGGAAAAAGAAATATATACAAATCATATAAAGAAAACAATACAGCAGACTTCTGTTACACAGAAATAGTGATAGTCCTCATTTTTCAGCCCCTAAAACACAAGTACAGGTCACTCTTGTACCTTATCTGAAACCTTAATATAAGCCCAGGGGTTCATGGAATAGTGATAGTCCTCATTTTTCAGCCCCTAAAACACAAGTAAAGGTCGCTCATGTACCTTATCTGATACCTTAATAAAAGTCCAGGGGATCATACTGAGAGTAAAAATTAAAATATGAACAAAAAAAAAAAGATATAACATACACACAAAGAGTTAAATATTCAAGAAGAGATGGCATGGACTGTACCTTCCAGCATCAATCTGAAAAGAATATGAGCATACTCTATAGCTTGCGTTTTTACAGAGTGATAGCATAGCCCCAAATATATTAAGAAAATTATTGCCCCAATATATTCCAATTCTGAAAATTAAAATTGCTAAGAATACATAGAAACTTAATAACAACAACCTGGTTTGCATTACATAATCTTCATGGTTTTTAAATATGCTATCCTCTGCTAGGATGTAAATGAGATTAAAAACAAATATGTGACACCCCAGAAACAATTACTAAAGACATACCTGTTTTTTTTATTTATTTTTTATTCTTTAGCTGACAGTGCATTATTTGTCATTATTAATCTTCAAATTGAGCATAACCACAGAGCACCCCAAAATTCCTGGCTACAAGCCTCGTTGGAAAGTTATAGTTCACTTTCATCACATCCCTGATACAGACAAAAATGACAAAATATTATTAATTTCCGAAGACACACTATACAAATTTTCCAATAAGACTTTTCAAAAAAGTAAAGAACGACAATGCCTCAAGAAGATTCCCTACTCTTGGGGGTAGATTTATCAAAGCTTCAACTTCTGGAATCCAGCGTCAAATTCTACCTGAGATTGATCAGCCGTAGTTAACAAAGCTGTCAAGATTTGTTGAAATGTGTGACGTAATATACGGTCCCGCGATACTAATCCGACACAGATCGATGGTTGCGTCATTCCAGATGTTTAGAATTCACATTCGACTCTATTTGATCCTCTTCCCAATTTATCAAACATTCAACAGGTATGCTTGCGTCAATTCCGACGCAGCGTACCTATCATTCAAACCACCACCCTTGAGGCCGCAAATGCAATAGAAATCAATGGGAGTCTGAAAACACAGAAAGGTTATGTTCGATGCTGCAACACAATGAAGCATATTTGTCACGGATACCAGAAAGCTAAGGCTACCTATAACCCCCCCTACAACCTCACCCCTGTTTTTTCTCAGTGGTTTTGAGCTCCTCAGAGCAACCACAATCTCTGGAAGCTTTTGTTTGCAAAGTATTGCTCCAAATTTGGTGCAAAGTATTCCTCCAAACTTGGTGCACTAGTAGATATAGAGATAAAAATGAAATAAATACATAACATAATATAGCTAACTTCATTTATTTTTTTTATAAATCTATTTGCACCATGTTTAAGGCATGTAATACAAGTCCCAATGCAACACTTTTCACACCAAATTTTACGCAATACTCCTAAACCACCCACACACTAGTGAAATTTTCCACCACTTTTGATTGGGAAATGCATAATCACATGATTTATGACAGCAGCCAATCTGATTTAAATATACATTTTCTACTATAACTAACGAATCAAATAGCTCGATACTTGTGTCATTGACCACTCATCAGAACTTGTAAGTGCCATTTGTTATATTGTGTATTATACTTTGGAAGTATGTATATGTGAAATTAGTATTAAAGTTAAACATTTATGATGACATTAGGACACACAGTGTAATATTTTAGACAATGATTTTAAAATTCGAATGATGTTTGATTCAATATAATCTTAAGATGATAGCTCAAAGGGATAGTTTACCTAACCTTAAACTGTCATGCTTCAGATACAGCAGAAATTAAAATCACCTCTTTACTGTCATGCTATTTTCAGTGGTTTTTTTCCTTCTCTTAAATTTCATTTTCATTAAGAAATGTCAATTTATATGCCAGCCCATTTTATAACACCTGTGTAGGGGTGGTGTTTAAAACTAGACTGCAATCAGGAGGGGTTACAAAGGTGCAGAGAGAAAACTAGCCCAGCTCTTAAAATATCTATTGATTGCAAATAAATACATATGATACCCTGATTACATGTTATATTCGCAATTATTCAAGTATACAAGTATGTGCAAAGATATATGTACAAATTCTAGCATTAATCATTTTAAAAAACAAAAAACATGAGATAGGCATATCATGATTTCTAGAAATACAAATACACATTAAAATATGTGGAAATATCAAATACATAGAAAAATACTATCTAAGAGATATTGTTTTTTTCGGTATAAATCTAGCTTTTTCTTGAACTTTAACAGATGAAAAATAAAAAATTAGCTTTAGAGAAATGTGCTTGTTCATGGACAGTAATGAAATGGTATAAATAAAGTTGGAAGAAACAGAATATCCGCGACATTGATGACTCATCGCTCCATACTTGACGCATGTAGATTTGCGGCAGCGATGTCTGGAGATATCTGGCGAGAGAATTGACTCAAGCGAATGCGTCGAGATTGACGCAATGATAAATAGGCCTCTTGGGGTTTATGTTCTACCTCGCCATCACTTACCTTCAGAAAGTTATGTCTATTCCCCCCACAGGGGTCATTTTTTTAACAGTACAGAGTAACTCAATTCAACAGGCAGAAACACACACACACATATGTGTGTTTATATATATATATATATATATATATATATATTAATATTTATAGATGTATATAAATATATATATATATATATATATATATATATATACAGATATATGTATATATGCACTATTCCTCTAAAATTATCTTAAACTGGCAACTTACTAGCAAATGATCAATATAATCTGCAGACTAAAAGTTTAGACTGTAAGAAGCAGTTCACCAGTTTATTCAACTATACACCATATATCCTATATAGCTGCTAGTTGCTGACAGCTTGTATAAAGTCTCTACATACTATGCTGTGTCAAAAGCAAAATATTTAATTAGGGCATAAAAGAATGATTCTAGCTTGACAAGCCCAGGTGCCAGGGCATGGCACCAAGGTTTGTACCCTATGTCCTGGGAGCAATAGATTGCACCCTCATGGTTCTAAGGGTATCCCATTAACAAGACATTTTATAGGATCCACAAACCTTGGTGTCAGTCTCTGGCACCTGGGTTTGTCAAGTCCAGAATTAATATTTTATGCCCTAATAAGGTATTTTGCTTTTGCTACAGAATAGTGCATAGAGGCTTTATATAAGCAACTCGCACCTATATAGGAGATATAAGATGTATATTTGGATATACTGGGGAGCTGCTACTTACAGTATTGATAATTTGTTCGATAAGTTGCCAGTTAAATGTAATTTTAGAGGAATTGCACATATATACATATATCTATCTATCTATATAAATATAGATACAAAATTTGGTTATCCAAAACAAAAAACAAAAACAAATTTTGTATCTGTATTTAAAAATAATCAGGGAGACTGACCATCTCCCATTGGTTTAAGCACCCCACCCAAGCTCAGGTGTGCTTATGACAGTGTAATGGAGTTGTGAATATTAAGCTAGGGAGTCTCATTCTATTATGAAGAGTAAAAGCAGGAATGATTCAGCCCTCTGTGGCAAAAGGACTGTAGTGTTAGGACCAGTCTATATTGGGGTACCTTGTAAGTGGTGACTGGCTAAGCAAAAATATGGACATATTGTGTGACTAAGATCCCAATTTTATTTAAAAAGAATAGTTGTCTCGATGTTGTTTGCAGGCATTTTTTTGCAGCAGTTCAAAAAATATGTT
Source organism: Bombina bombina (assembly GCF_027579735.1). Taxonomy (NCBI): domain Eukaryota; kingdom Metazoa; phylum Chordata; class Amphibia; order Anura; family Bombinatoridae; genus Bombina; species Bombina bombina. Next base: position 748,062,980 of record NC_069500.1, read on the forward strand.
GTGCTTTTGAAAATAGAACGGCGCCGATGCCTCTTTGTTTGTGTATCTATATATATATATAAGTATATAATTACACACACATAAATATATGTGTGTGTGTGTGTGTATATATATATATATATATATATATATATATATATATATGTGTGTGTGTGTGTGTTTCTGCCTGTGAAGTTGAGTAACTCTGTATTGTTAAAAAAAAGGATAACTGTGCAGAGAGAATAAGTGTCATTACACTATAATTTTGGAACTTCCCTGGATGACCTCACTGAATGAAAAGTTGGGCCAAAATTTTATACATACGAACATTAATAATGAACTAGTGTTGTACCAGATCATGAACGTGTATTCAGTTCCAAATCCACCGTTCTTTGTTTTTTATTACCTTTTCTTTAATTTCTTGCTATTGTTTATACGTAAGGTCTGTTATATCATATAATATTAACATGCGGCTAGATTACGAGTTTTGCGTTAAGGTGAAAAAGCAGCGTTAACAGGTCCTAATGCTGCTTTTTTACGCCCGCTGGTATTACGAGTCTTGCAGGATTAGGGGCACCGCACACTTTTTTGGCCTTAACGCAAACCAACTTCCGTAAATTTCGTAAAGGCTTTTTTCAATGGGCTTGCATAGCGCCGGTATTACGAGTTTGTCCTGGGAGGCCAAAAAGTGAGCGGTACACCCTCTACCGCAAAGATTCCTAACACATTTTAAAGTCAGTAGTCACTAAAGTGCTAAAAAGTACACTAGCACCCATAAACTACCTATTAACCCCTAAACCGAGGTCTCCCACATCGCAAACACTAGAATAAACATATCCGGACATCGCCACCACTAGAATAAACATATTAACCCCTAAACCGCCGCACTCCCGCCTTGCAAACACTAGTTAAATATTATTAACCTCTAATCTGACACCCCTAACATCACCGCCACCTACTTTATACTTATTAACCCCTAATCTGCTGCTCCGGACATCGCCGCCACCTACATTATACCTATTAACCCCTAATCTGCTGCCCCCAACATTGCCGACACCTACCTACATTTATTAACCCCTAATCTGCCGTCCCCAATGTCGCCGCCACTATTCTAAATTTATTAACCCTTTAAACCTAAGTCTAACCCTACCCCCCTAACTTAAATATAATTAAAATAAATCTAAATAAAATTCCTATCATTACCTAAATTATTCCTATTTAAAACTAAATACTTACCTATAAAATAAACCCTAAGCTAGCTACAATATAACTAATAGTTACATTGTATCTAGCTTAGGCTTTATTTTTATTTTACAGGCAAGTTTGTATTTATTTTAACTAGGTAGAATAGTTACTAAATAGTTATTAACTATTTACTAACTACCTAGCTAAAATAAATACAAATTTACCTGTAAAATAAAACCTAACCTAAGTTACACTAACACCTATCACTACACAACAATTAAATAAATTAACTAAATGAAATACAATTAAATAAATCAAATACAATTAGCTAAATTACAAAAAAAACAACAACTAAATTACAGAAAATAAAAAACAAATTACAAGATCTTTAAACTAATTACACCTAATCTAATAGCCCTATCAAAATAAAAAAAGCCCACCCAAAATAAAAAAAACCTAGCCTAACCTAAACTACCAATAGCCCTTAAAAGGGCCTTTTGCTGGGCATTGCCACCAAGAAAGCAGCTATTTTAGCTGTAAAAAAAAAAATACACACAACCACCCAACAGTAAAACCCACCACCCACACAACCCACCCCCCAAATAAAACCCTAACTAAAAAAACCTAAGCTCCCCATTGCCCTGAAAAGGGCATTTGGATGGGCATTGCCTTTAAAAGGGCATTTAGCTCTATTGCGGCCTAAATCCCTAACATAAAAATAAAACCCACCCAATACACCCTTAAAAAATCCTAACACTAACCCCGAAGATACACTTACCGGGAGAAGTCTTCATCCAAACGGCAAGATGTCTTCAACGAAGTCAGCAGAAGTGGTCCTCCAGACAGGCAGAAGTGGTCCTCCAGATTGGCAGAAGTCTTCATCCAGACGGCATCTTCTATCTTCATCCTTCCGACGCAGAGCGGCTCCATCTTCAAGACATCCGACGCGGAGCATCCTCTTTCAATGACGACTACCCGACGAATGAAGGTACCTTTAAGTGACGTTATCCAAGATGGCGTCCCTTAGATTCCGATTGGCTGATAGAATTCTATCAGCCAATCGGAATTAAGGTTGAAAAAAATCCTATCAGCCAATAGGATTGAGCTCACATTCTATTGGCTGTTCCAATCAGCGAATAGAATGTGAGCTCAATCCTATTGGCTGATTTTTTAGTTAGGGTTTTATTTGGGGGGGTGGTTGTGTGGGTGGTGGGTTTTACTGTTGAGGGGGTTGTTTGTATTTTTTTTTACAGGTAAAAGAGCTGATTTCTTGGGGGCAATGCCCCGCAAAAAAGGCCCTTTTAAGGGCTATTGGTAGTTTAGGTTAGGCTAGGTTTTTTTTTATTTTGGGTGGGCTTTTTATTTTGATAGGGCTATTAGATTAGGTGTAATTAGTTTAAAGATCTTGTAATTTTTTTATTTTCTGTAATTTAGTGTTTTTTTTGTAATTTAGCTAAATGTATTTGATTTATTTAATTGTATTTCATTTAGTTAATTTATTTAATTTTAGTGTAATGTTAGGTGTTAGTGTAACTCAGGTTAGGTTTTATTTTACAGGTAAATTTGTATTTATCTTAACTAGGTAGTTAGTAAATAGTTAATAACTATTTAGTAACTATTCTACCTAGTTAAAATAAATACAACCTTGCCTGTAAAATAACAATAAAACATAAGCAAGCTACAATGTAACTATTAGTTATATTGTAGCTAGCTTAGGGTTTATTTTATAGGTAAGTATTTAGTTTTAAATAGGAATAATTTAGGTAATGATAGGAATTTTATTTAGATTTATTTTAATTATATTTAAGTTAGGGGGGTTAGAATTAGGTTTAGGGGTTAATAAATTTAGTATAGTGGCGGTGAATAAATGTAGGTAGGTTGCGGCGACATTGGGGGAGGCAGATTAGGGGTTAATAAGTATAATGTAGGTGGCAACGATGTCCGGAGCGGCAGATTAGGGGTTAATAAATACAATGTAGGTGTCGGCGATGTCGGGGACGGTAGATTAGGGGTTAATAAGTGTAAGATTAGGGGTGTTTAGACTTGGGGTTCATGTTAGGGTGTAAATATAAAATGTGTTTCCCCATAGGAATCAATGGGGCTGCGTTACTGAGTTTTACGCTGCTTTTTGGCAGGTGTTAGACTTTTTCTCCGCTGGCTCTCCCCATTGATGTCTATGGGGAAATCGTGCACGAGCACGTATAACCAGCTCACCGCTCACTTAAGCAGCGTTGGTATTGGAGTGCGGTATGGAGCACAAGTTTGCTCTACGCTCACTTCTTGCCTTTTAATGCTGTTGATAAAAACCTGTAATACCAGCGCTGTAGGTAAGTTAGCGGTGAGAATAAACTGCAAGTTAGCAATGCACCCCTATTATCGCAAAACTCATAATCTAGGTGATGTACTTTAGTCCTGCTAATAAAATATTGTTACTAATCTTAAATAAAAATAAATGTGAAAGATAAATTAAAATAAATAAATATACTCAACACTGTGTGCCAGTCAAGTATGAATAAATGATGTAGAAGAATGTTGTACAAAAAGTCCCCCATGTATTGACCCTTACACTCAACACATATATATATATATATATATATATATATATATATATATATATATATATATATATATATATATATACAGGGAGTGCAGAATTATTAGGCAAATGAGTATTTTGACCACATCATCCTCTTTATGCATGTTGTCTTACTCCAAGCTGTATAGGCTCGAAAGCCTACTACCAATTAAGCATATTAGGTGATGTGCATCTCTGTAATGAGAAGGGGTGTGGTCTAATGACATCAACACCCTATATCAGGTGTGCATAATTATTAGGCAACTTCCTTTCCTTTGGCAAAATGGGTCAAAAGAAGGACTTGACAGGCTCAGAAAAGTAAAAAATATTGAGATATCTTGCAGAGGGATGCAGCACTCTTAAAATTGCAAAGCTTCTGAAGCGTGATCATCGAACAATCAAGCGTTTCATTCAAAATAGTCAACAGGGTCGCAAGAAGCGTGTGGAAAAACCAAGGCGCAAAATAACTGCCCATGAACTGAGAAAAGTCAAGCGTGCAGCTGCCAAGATGCCACTTACCACCAGTTTGGCCATATTTCAGAGCTGCAACATCACTGGAGTGCCCAAAAGCACAAGGTGTGCAATACTCAGAGACATGGCCAAGGTAAGAAAGGCTGAAAGACGACCACCACTGAACAAGACACACAAGCTGAAACGTCAAGACTGGGCCAAGAAATATCTCAAGACTGATTTTTCTAAGGTTTTATGGACTGATGAAATGAGAGTGAGTCTTGATGGGCCAGATGGATGGGCCCGTGGCTGGATTGGTAAAGGGCAGAGAGCTCCAGTCCGACTCAGACGCCAGCAAGGTGGAGGTGGAGTACTGGTTTGGGCTGGTATCATCAAAGATGAGCTTGTGGGGCCTTTTCGGGTTGAAGATGGAGTCAAGCTCAACTCCCAGTCCTACTGCCAGTTTCTGGAAGACACCTTCTTCAAGCAGTGGTACAGGAAGAAGTCTGCATCCTTCAAGAAAAACAGGATTTTCATGCAGGACAATGCTCCATCACACGCATTCAAGTACTCCACAGCGTGGCTGGCAAGAAAGGGTATAAAAGAAGAAAATCTAATGACATGGCCTCCTTGTTCACCTGATCTGAACCCCATTGAGAACCTGTGGTCCATCATCAAATGTGAGATTTACAAGGAGGGAAAACAGTACACCTCTCTGAACAGTGTCTGGGAGGCTGTGGTTGCTGCTGCACGCAATGTTGATGGTGAACAGATCAAAACACTGACAGAATCCATGGATGGCAGGCTTTTGAGTGTCCTTGCAAAGAAAGGTGGCTATATTGGTCAATGATTTGTTTTTGTTTTGTTTTTGAATGTCAGAAATGTATATTTGTGAATGTTGAGATGTTATATTGGTTTCACTGGTAAAAATAAATAATTGAAATGGGTATATATTTGTTTTTTGTTAAGTTGCCTAATAATTATGCACAGTAATAGTCACCTGCACACACAGATATCCCCCTAAAATAGCTAAAACTAAAAACAAACTAAAAACTACTTCCAAAAATATTCAGCTTTGATATTAATGAGTTTTTTGGGTTCATTGAGAACATGGTTGTTGTTCAATAATAAAATTAATCCTCAAAAATACAACTTGCCTAATAATTCTGCACTCCCTGTATACATATATAATAATGATAAATAAAACAAGGAGACAAAAACTGAGGTAAATTACCATAAGCCAATAACTTATTATCTTAGAGCTAGCCTCCCCCATAACCTCATGTGCCTTCCACTGGCTCCAAACCAGGCATGCCCACAATTCATAAACTCTCCCCAACCCAGGGAGGTACCATTTATTCCCTCAGATAATGCCAAACCGAGGCCAGCAACCCGCCTAAGCTGCGACAACAACTACTAAAAATAAAAATGGGGAGAGAGGGAGCTTCAAATTTGCGCTCTGTCTGGCTAAGCTCCGCCCCTTCATCTCACGATAACACCACTTCAAACTATCTCCAAACCAGCTAGGAGCAATGGGCTTCGATATGGGTAAAAAAAAAACCTCTCCATAATTTCATGCGTACAGGGTTTAATTGACCCTTACACTCAGCACATATATATAATAATGATAAATAAAACAAGGAGACAAAAACTGGGGTGTAAAAAGGCCGCAGCCCAAATGTATTTACAATTGATAAAATATAAATGACCATAAGCCAATAACTTATTATATTAGAGCTAGCCTCCCCCATAACCTCACGTGCCTTCCACTGGCTCCAAATCAGGCACGCCCACAATTCATAAACTCTCCCCAACCCAGGAAGGTACTATTTATTCCCTCAAATAATGCCAAACCGAGGCCAGCACCCGCCACAGCACGACCTAAGGATGTGCGCCACCCACCCTTCCTTTAAGGTAAAATTAAACAGATAGACCAACTTTATTTAGGTGAACACCATCTTTCAAGAAAAAACATTTCCCCGATTCACCTTCAAACTCCACATGCCGAATTTCGAATCCACCTATCTTTCTAACAAAACTAGAGATCATTCAATTTACTTTCCATCTGGAAACCTCCAATTTTTTGGTATCCCAAGCAGATCTCCAAACCAATCTTGTTTCTATTTCAGACTAAATAATCATTAACTGTGGGAATAACTCCTTTAATCTTCCAATATCCCTACGAATATTATCAACCAATTCCTTTTGGGACATGAAACCCAGATCACTGCCTCCAGCATGACTTATTAATAGATCCGGCTGCCTGAACAACCGAGCTCTATCAACAACTTGTCACAAAATCTGACCCCATCTTAAACCCCGGACCCCAAACCATTTTACCATAACTTTGTTAACAGGCAAACCCAACTGAACACCCGCCTCTTTAACAGCTGCAGCTTTACGAGCCCAATACACATGAGTGTCCCATGATCCAACAATGGACTGCGCCTGTTAAGACAGAATACAAATTACAATTTCAGATTAGGACGTATGTATAACTTAAAACAACTCGATTTCCACCTCCCAATATTTTTTACCACCTCTTCACTTAAACCTAAATCATAAACCTCCGTTGCAGCCCCAATCCTAAACGAATGGCAACCAAACTCATTCTCATTCACACCCAACAATCTTAATGATTTCTTAAAAACAGCGTCAAATTGATATTTAGACAAGGGGGAACCGTCCTCATGACGGAAAAAGGGACCATCTGAAACAAAGTTAATCAATGACCTAAATTCCTCAACAGCTAAAACCGGGCAACATAAACCCCCAATTTTAAACAAACAAATCCATCTCCCAAACCCTTCTTGATCAGTCTTAGACTTAGGCAACCATATAAGAACTTCCGACTGATTTAAAACAATATGGGATGACCACCCATATCCTTTCTATTAGTCCCAACCAATTCAGAAATTCGAAAAGCACCAAAAAATGACAATACAAAGGCAACTTTAAACAAAACATATTCGAAATGGGACACGCATATATCTGACAGAGAAGAAACTATTCTCAGAACTAAAGAGAAATCTAAAAGCCTTCTTTTGTACTTAACTATTCTATTCCTACACAAGCCCTTGGCCATCATTCTAACCAAGAAATCTTTTATCAAATCCTGCCAGCTCAATAATTGAAAAAGAAAAGCCAGAGCAGCCAATCTCATTTTAACCACAGACCTAGACAAACCAATCTTACCCCATTCCTCCATCCACAACAACAAACAATCCAGCCTACCAAATGTTCTGTTTTGAGAACCACATTTACCAACCCTGTAGAACCATTGAACCCAAACTGAAGAATAAGGTTTCAGAGTTTTAGGAGCTAAAGCTCCACATGCCAACTTTAAGAACCTGGGAAGCTCAGCAGCCACAAATCTTCAGGACAAGGCGTTCCTCTCACTTTCGCATCTGGGGTCAGTTTCCGGAAATAATCCCACTGCAGACGGGATAAAGCATCAGCAATTTCATTAATTTTACCAGGCACGTGAACCACCCTGAAAACTACATTATTTCTCAAGCATTCAAGAACAAACACTCTCAGCAAATTGATCACAGGAACCGAATTGGCCATTAGACAATTCAACGCCAAGATCACCCCCATATTATCCGAGTGAAAGATGACTCTCCAATTACATAACTTATCACTCCATAATCTAACCGCTACCACCAGTGGGAACAATTCCGAGAAAACCACATTTTTTGTAAGGCCAACATCAAACCAATCCTGCGGCCAAACGTCAACACACCATCAACCGTTCAGGAATGCACCAAAACAAATAGAACCTGGGGCGCGATCCGATATACGGCGTAGTTTGCGGCGCAAGCGAGGGAACCCGCATCGCCCGCAGTTTCAGCTCGCAACTCGAGCTATCCAATATACGGCGCCGTCAGATGCTAACGCAACGTAAGTCGGATAAACCAGCGATGTCCAGAAATATGCGCAAGTACAAATTTCTGGCGTCGCCAGTGACTTGCGCCACGTTAGAAACTGCCGGCGCCTACAAAACCTGACTAAAGTATGAAATCACCCGCACTGTCTAACACGCCTCCTAAACATAGCCCGACACGTCTAACCCTCTCTCCGCTATCCCCCCTCACTATCCTAACAATAAAAAATGTATTAACCCCTAAACCGCCGCTCCCAAACCCCGCCGCAACCTAATAAAGTTATTAACCCCTAAACCGCCGCCAGCTATATTAAATCTATAACCCCCTAAAGTGAGCCCCTAACACTGCCGCCATCTACCTTACCTACCCCCTAAAGTGAGCCCCTACCCCGCCGCCATCTATTTTAAAATTATTAACCCCTAATCTAATCCCCCTACCCCGCCGCCATCTATATTAAATTATTTAACCCCTAAAATCCTAAACTATCCCTACCACTAAACCTAAGTCTAACCCTACAAATAGCCCTGAAAAGGGCTTTTTGCGTGGCAGTACCCCAAAGTAAACTGCTCTTTTGCCAGCCCTTAAAAGGGCTTTTGGTGGGGCTTTGTCACAAAGTAATCAGCTCTTTTGCCTACAATCTAAATCCCCCTACACCGCTGCCACCTATAATAAATGTATTAACCCCTAATCTAATCCCCCTACACCGCCGCCAGCTATATTAAACACATTAACCCCTAATCTAATCCCCCTACACCGCCGCCAGCTATATTAACTATATTAACCCTAATTATATTAGGGTTAATATAGTTAATATAATTATTATATTATATATATTAACTATATTAACCCTAATTATATTAGGGTTAATATAGTTAATATCGTTATTATATTATATATATATTAAGTATAATAACCCTATCTAACTCTAACATCCCTAACTAAACTCTTATTAAAATAAATCTAATATTAATATTATAAACTAAAATATTCCTATTTAAATCTAAATACTTACCTATAAAATAAACCCTACGATAGCTACAATATAATTAATAATTACATTGTAGCTATGTTAGGGTTTATATTTATTTTACAAGTAAATTGTTAATTATTTTAACTAGGTATAATAGCTATTAAATAGTTAATAACTATTTAATAGCTACCTAGTTAAAATAATTACCCAATTACCTGTAAAATAAATCCTAACCTAAGTTACAAATACACCTACACTATCAATAAATTAAATAAACTACAAATATCTAAACTAAAATACGATTAAATAAACTACAAATATCTATCTAAAAATACAATTAAATAAACTAAACTAAATTACAAAAAAAAAACAACACTAAATTACAAAAAATAAAAAAAAGATTACAAGATTTTTAAGCTAATTACACCTATTCGAAGCCCCCTAATAAAATAATAAACCCCCAAAATAAAAAAAAATGCCCTACCCTATTCTAAATTAAACAAGTTCAAAGCTCTTTTACCTTACCAGCCCTTAAAAGGGCTTTTTTTGCGAGGTATTTACCCCAAGTTAACAGCTCTTTTGCCTGTAAAAAAAAGAACACAACACCCCCCCCCCAACATTACAACCCACCACCCACATACCCCTATTCTAAATCCACCCAAACCCCCCTTAAAAAAACCTAACACTACCCCCCTGAAGATCTCCCTACCTTGTCTTCACCCAACCAGGCCGAACTCCTCACCCGAAACCGGGCGATGTCTTTATCCAAGCGGCAAAGAAGAAGTCTTCATCCCGGTGATGTCTTTATCCAAGCGGCAAAGAAGTCTTTATCCCGGCGATGTCTTTATCCAAGCGGCAGCAAAGTCTTCTTCCATCCGGCAGCATCTTCCATCAAGCGGCATCTTCAATCTTCTTACTTCGCTCCTCCGACGCGGAGCATCCATCCCGGCCGACAACTGAACTTGAATCTGATCGGCTGATTCAATCAGCCAATCAGATTTTTCTACCTTAATTCCGATTGGCTGATAGAATCCTATCAGCCAATCGGAATTCGACGGACGCCATCTTGGATGACGTCATTTAAAGGTACCTCATTCGTCGTTCAGTTGTTGGCCGGGATGGATGCTCCGCGTCGGAGGAGCGAAGTAAGAAGATTGAAGATGCCGCTTGATGGAAGATGCTGCCGGATGGAAGAAGACTTTGTTGCCGCTTGGATAAAGACATCGCCGGGATGAAGACTTCTTTGCCGCTTGGATAAAGACATCACCGGGATGAAGACTTCTTCTTTGCCGCTTGGATAAAGACATTGCACGGATCGGATGAGGAGTTCGGCCTGGTTGGGTGAAGACAAGGTAGGGAGATCTTCAGGGGGGTAGTGTTAGGTTTTTTTAAGGGGGGTTTTGGTGGATTTAGAATAGGGGTATGTGGGTGGTGGGTTGTAATGTTGGGGGGGGTGTTGTGTTCTTTTTTTTACAGGCAAAAGAGCTGTTAACTTGGGGTAAATACCCTGCAAAAAGCCCTTTTAAGGGCTGGTAAGGTAAAAGAGCTTTGAACTTGTTTAATTTAGAATAGGGTAGGGCATTTTTTTATTTTGGGGGTTTATTATTTTATTAGGGGGCTTAGAATAGGTGTAATTAGCTTAAAAATCTTGTAATCTTTTTTTTATTTTTTGTAATTTATTGTTTGTTTTTTTTGTAATTTAGTTTAGTTTATTTAATTGTATTTTTAGATAGATATTTGTAGTTTATTTAATTTATTGATAGTGTAGGTGTATTTGTAACTTAGGTAAGGATTTATTTTACAGGTAATTGTGTAATTATTTTAACTAGGTAGCTATTACATAGTTATTAACTATTTAATAGCTATTATTCCTAGTTAAAATAATTAACAATTTACCTGTAAAATAAATATAAACCCTAACATAGCTACAATGTAATTATTAATTATATTGTAGCTATCTTAGGGTTTATTTTATAGGTAAGTATTTAGATTTAAATAGGAATATTTTAGTTTATAATATGAATTAGATTTATTTAATAAGAATTTAGTTAGGGGTGTTAGGGTTAGATAGAGTTAATATAGTTAATATAAATACTATAGTAACTATATTAACTATATTAACCCTAATATAATTAGGGTTAATATAGTTAATATATATATAATGTAATAACTATATTAACTATAATATACTTAGGGTTAATATAGATAATATAGCTGGCGGCGGGGTAGGTAGATTAAATTAGGGGTTAATAATTTTAATATAGATGGCGGCCATGTAAGGGGCTTACATTAGGAGTTAATACTATTAATATAGGTGGCGGCGGTGTAGGGAGGGCAGGTTATAGGGCAAAAGAGCTGTTTACTTTGGGGCAAAGCCCCGCAAGAGGCACTTTTAAGGGCTGGTAATAGAGCTTATTACTTTAGGGATATTAGATTAGGGGTTAATAATATTAATATAGCTGGCGGCGGTATAGGGGGATTAGATTAGGGGTTAATAACTTTATTAGGGATTGCGGCGGGGGATCGCGGTTGACAGGTAGATAGACATTGCGCATGCGTTAGGTGTTAGGTTTTATTTAGCAGATCGCGGTTGACAGCTAGATAGACATTGCGCATGCGTTAGGTGTTAGGTTTAATTTAGCAGGTAGTTTAGGGAGTTACGGGGCTCCAATAGTCAGCGTAAGGCTTCTTACGGCTGCTTTTTCTGGCGAGGTGAAAATGGAGTAAGTCCTTACGCTGTATATTGGATACCAAACTACGCTGGTTTGGTATACCTGCCTATGGCCCAAAAAACTACGGGCGACGGCAGAAATATACGCGTGTAACTTCTAAGTTACGCCGTATATAGGATACCAAACCAGCGCAAATATTGGCGTCGCCAGCTTTTGCGGGCGACGATTTTTATCGGATCGGGCCCCTAATGCCTCTAAATAGATGTTAATCCTCATCAGAAATAGGAGTTCCAGAACCAAATATCTACCATTGTATTCATTTAGGAAAATCAACTAAATTCTCAGATCCGCTTTTAGATCTGCAGATAACCGGATTAGAAAATTATGCAACTTGACAGCTGACATAGCAAGAGATAATCTCCTACAGAAAACCCTTCCTACCGGGATCACACGACAAGCAAAATTCAATTTACCAACCAAAGACTGTAATTTCTTCAAAGACAACTTCTTTTTCTCTATGGCTAAGAAAATAGAGCATTTTAAATCCAATAACTTATCCTCAGGGATACTGCATTCCATAGCTACAGAATCAATATGAATACCCAAAAAATTGTAATTCAGTTATAGGGCCTTCAGTTTTTTCCTCAGCTACAGGAATACCAAATTCCTCCACAATCTTCATGAAAAAGTTCAATAAATTACCACAAATCTCAGAATCAGCCGGACCCACAAACAAAAAATCATCCAAATAATGGATAACAGAAAACTCCCAAGACCAAGATTTCACCACCCATTCAATGAAACTACTGAATTTTTCGAAATAGGAACATGAAATCGAGCAGCCCATGGGCAAACACAAATCCACAAAGTAGGATCCTAGAAAATGGCAAACCAAAAGATAATGAGATGTAGGATGGAGTGGCAATAATCTGAAAGCTGCTTCAACGTCCACCTTTGCCAAAAGAGCTCCAAAGCCTGCTTTTCTAACTAGAGCTACCACTTTGTCAAAAGACGCATATCTAACAGCCACTAAATCAGGATTGATGCCATCATTAACAGATGAACCTTTAGGAAAAGACAGATGGTGAATCATCCTAAACTGACCTGGTACCTTTTTTGGTACAACACCCAAAGGAGAAATGCAAAGATTCCATCTTCCACTCCTCTCCTCCTAACTGGAGAGATACGACTCCCATGTTTTTTCTGATAAAATTTGTAATGCTCGAGTCTTCCCCAGATGGGAGACTCCGGTAAATCCCTTGTCCTGCGTGACAATAAAGGCGACCAGGACCTAACCCTCCGCCGTGAACTACTCCTCCTGTGACTACTAGGCTGATCACGCCTCCTCTGATCTATGGAAAGTTCCTGAGGTTGAGAGGAAGAAAAAAACCTGGCGCTATTAACTGAGCTCCCATCCACCCTATAACTCCTATCTAAACTATTCTCTCCTTTACTTAACTCTCCTCCCCCCCCCCCCCCCATTTTCACCCCTAGGTAACAAAGAGTGTAATACTTGCGTTAAGGCATCTAGGTCTCCTACCTGGTTTGCCGTACTAGGTTCTGCTTGTGGTTCCTCCTCCGCTTCCTCACCTTCGAAATCACTATAGGTTTCATTAACCCAAAGTGAGTCAGCGACCAGGTCCAGATCTGTTAAATGCCTCCTGTGCTGTTAATCTCCCAGCTGAATGCTTGCTCTCCACCAATGACAAATCTAAAGGGTATAAAGCAGACACAAACCAATCAAAGTCCCTAACCTCACCTAACTCTAACCTTTTCTGCTGCGTACCTACAACCTGCCCGCCCTTTGCACTTTCCACTTGACTAACTTCCAAATTCTTAGACTTACACTTCCTCTTCCCAGAAATAACTCTTTTACTAACTATATTGCTTTCATGCAATACCTGACTCTCATTACCTTCTAAAACCCTTAAACTTGCCTCAGCTCCTTCTTCCTCTCTAAATTCTCTACCCTGTACTCCCAATGTAACCTTCTCCAACTGTTTTTCTCCTGCAACACCTGAACCCACATTCAAACCTTGAAAGTGTTTCTCAGTTCCTGCAACTAATTCCATGTTCTGTCTTAAAAGAGCCAACTGTGCATCTGCTCCCTGCATGTCCAAAATAAACCTTGTGCAGAGGCCCTTACCTGCTGTCGTATCAGCTCCTGAAGGTGTGCTGTGAACACTCAGTGGTTTTTTGCTCCTGCCTGATGCTAAATGGCGACATCTTACCCTCATAGTCTCACCAGCTCTTTTTCCTCTTCCTTTACCCTCCGCTCTCACCATTTCCCCACAGACCGCCACCTGCTGTGACGCCGTATCTCCTCCACTAAGTGATGTCCCAGGGCTGCAAGACAGTCGTTTTCTCCTTCTCCTCTGGTACTGACTGCTGCCAAGTGACGGGCACAGCCTCTCAGGCGGCTGAGAATGCCTCACAGGTTTTTTTTTATAATTTCACCTTCCTCCTGTCCCCTCTGTACCGCCGTAACAGCTCCGGATCCGCTCCCAACATTATCACACAGCTTCTGCTGTAACCACCCAAGTCCCTTTGATTTAGCTAAATCCTGAACTAAGCTTAAAATTTCTTGAAGCTCTGCCATTACCGTTAGCTTCAAATTTGCGCTCTGTCTGGCTAAGCTCCGCCCCTTCACCTCACAATAACATCACTTCAAACCACCTCCAAACCATCTAGGAGCTTTGGGCTTCGATATGGGTAAAAAAAAACCTCCCCTTTATTTCATGTGTACAGGGTTTAATTTATCAGGGAAACCTTAAAGAGATAAAAAGGTCAAAAATTAAATGTGCATTGGTGTGTTTCATTTTGAATATAAGTATTTTTGCAATATACCTCCATTAGGAAAAATGCTTCAAGTAAAAATTATTACTGTTTTTCGGTAGCGTACACACATATCCTGTGAGGGCCCGTGCAACAGTATTCAAACACCAGGCCTGCTGAGAGAGTCAGCAGTAGCTTGTATGACACAAATTACATCTTCAGAAGCAATGCACACCGCTGCCAGCTCTCTGAGAAGGTGGGGTGTTTGAATAATGGTGCACAAGATATATGCTTATACTGCTGAAAAACTAATAACTTTTACTAGAATAACATCTAGATTTAGAGTTTTGTCGGTAAAGACCCGCGTAGCTAACGCAGCTTTTTTTCCGCTGCTTCCAAACAACACTGGTATTGAGAGTTGTCTGAGGGGCTGCGTTAGGCTCAAAAAAGGGTGCATTGAGCCGAATTTACAGCCACTTCAACCCTCAATACCAGCATTGCTTACGGTAGCGGTAAGCTGGCAAAACGTGCTCGTGCACGATTCCCCCATAGGAAACAATGGGGCAGTTTGGGCTGAAAAAAAACCTAACACCTGCAAAAAAGCAGCGTTAAGCTCCCAACGCAGCCCCATTGTTTCCTATGGGGAAACAGTTTCTTTGGCCTAGATTTGGAGTTTGGCGGTAGATGGGCTGTTAACGCTACGCGGGCTTTTTTCTGGCCGCACCATAAAATTAACTCTGGTATCGAGAGTTCAAAAAAATGCTGCGTTAGGCTCCAAAAAAGGAGCGTAGAGCATTTTTACCGCAAATGCAACTCTCGATACCAGAGTTGCTTACGGACGCGGCCAGCCTCAAAAACGTGCTCGTGCACGATTCTCCCATAGGAAACAATGGGGCTGTTTGAGCTGAAAAAAAACCTAACACTTGCAAAAAAGCAGCGTTCAGCTCCTAACGCAGCCCCATTGTTTCCTATGGGGAAACACTTCCTACGTCTGCACCTAACACTCTAACATGTACCCCGAGTCTAAACACCCCTACCCTTACACTTATTAACCCCTAATCTGCCGCCCCCGCTATCGCTGACCCCTGCATTATATTATTAACCCCTAATCTTCCGCTCCGTAAACCGCCGCAATTTACATTATCCCTATGTACCCCTAATCTGCTGCCCCTAACACCGCCAACCCCTATATTATATTTATTAACCCCTAACCTGCCCCCCACAACGTCGCCGCCAGCTACTTACAATAATTAACCCCTAATCTGCCGAGCGGACCTGAGCGCTACTATAATAAAGTTATTAACCCCTAATCCGCCTCACTAACCCTATCATAAATAGTATTAACCCCTAATCTGCCCTCCCTAACATCGCCGACACCTAACTTCAATTATTAACCCCTAATCTGACGACCGGAGCTCACCGCTATTCTAATAAATGTATTAACCCCTAAAGCTAAGTCTAACCCTAACACTAACACCCCCCTAAATTAAATATAATTTTAATCTAACGAAATTAATTAACTCTTATTAAATAAATTATTCCTATTTAAAGCTAAATACTTACCTGTAAAAAAAATCCTAATATAGCTACAATATAAATTATAATTACATTGTAGCTATTTTAGGATTAATATTTATATTACAGGTAACTTTGTAATTATTTTAACCAGGTACAATAGCTATTAAATAGTTAAGAACTATTTAATAGTTACCTAGTTAAAATAATAACAAAATTAACTGTAAAATAAGTCCTAACCTAAGTTATAATTAAACCTAACACTACCCTATCAATAAATTAATTAAATAAAATACCTACAATTACCTACAATAAAACCTAACACTACACTATCAATAAATAAATTAAATACAATTTCTACAAATAACTACAATTACATAAACTAACTAAAGTACAAAAAATAAAAAAGAACTAAGTTACAAAAAATAAAAAAATATTTACAAACATAAGAAAAATATTACAACAATTTTAAACTAATTACACCTACTCTAAGCCCCCTAATAAAATAACAAAGACCCCCAAAATAAAAAATTCCCTACCCTATTCTAAATTAATAAATTTAAAAGCTCTTTTACCTTACCAGCCCTGAACAGGGCCCTTTGCGGGGCATGCCCCACGAAAATCAGCTCTTTTGCCCGTAAAAAAAAACATACAATACCCCCCCCAACATTACAACCCACCACCCACATACCCTTAATCTAACCCAAACCCCCCTTAAATAAACCTAACACTAAGCCCCTGAAGATCTTCCTACCTTGTCTTCACCATCCAGGTATCACCAATCCGTCCTGGCATCCGGTGCTGAAGAGGTCCAGAAGAGGCTCCAAAGTCTTCCTCCTATCCGGCAAGAAGAGGACATCCGGACCGGCAAACATCTTCTCCAAGCGGCATCTTCGATCTTCTTCCATCCGGTGCGGAGCGGGTCCATCTTGATGCAGCCGACGCGGATCCATCCTCTTCTTCCGGCGTCTCCCGACGAATGACGGTTCCTTTAAGGGACATCATCCAAGATGGCGTCCCTCGAATTCCGATTGGCTGATAGTATTCTATCAGCCAATCGGAATTAAGGTAGGAATATTCTGATTGGCTGATGGAATCAGCCAATCAGAATCAAGTTCAATCCTATTGGCTGATCCAATCAGCCAATCAGATTGAGCTTGCATTCTATTGGCTGATCGGAACAGCCAATAGAATGCGAGCTCAATCTGATTGGCTGATTGGATCAGCCAATCGGATTGAACTTGATTCTGATTGGCTGATTCCATCAGCCAATCAGAATATTCCTACCTTAATTCCGATTGGCTGATAGAATCCTATCAGCCAATCGGAATTCGAGGGACGCCATCTTGGATGACGTCCCTTAAAGGAACCGTCATTCGTCGGGAGACGCCGGAAGAAGAGGATGGATCCGCGTCGGCTGCTTCAAGATGGACCCGCTCCGCACCGGATGGAAGAAGATCGAAGATGCCGCTTGGAGAAGATGTTTGCCGATCCGGATGTCCTCTTCTTGCCGGATAGGAGGAAGACTTTGGAGCCTCTTCTGGACCTCTTCAGCTCCGGATGCCAGGACGGATCGGTGATACCTGGATGGTGAAGACAAGGTAGGAAGATCTTCAGGGGCTTAGTGTTAGGTTTATTTAAGGGGGGTTTGGGTTAGATTAGGGGTATGTGGGTGGTGGGTTGTAATGTTGGGGGGGGTATTGTATGTTTTTTTTTACAGGCAAAAGAGCTGATTTTCTTGGGGCATGCCCCGCAAAGGGCCCTGTTCAGGGCTGGTAAGGTAAAAGAGCTTTTAAATTTATTAATTTAGAATAGGGTAGGGAATTTTTTTATTTTGTGGGTCTTTGTTATTTTATTAGGGGGCTTAGAGTAGGTGTAATTAGTTTAAAATTGTTGTAATATTTTTCTTATGTTTGTAAATATTTTTTTATTTTTTGTAACTTAGTTCTTTTTTATTTTTTGTACTTTAGTTAGTTTATGTAATTGTAGTTATTTGTAGAAATTGTATTTAATTTATTTATTGATAGTGTAGTGTTAGGTTTTATTGTAGGTAATTGTAGGTATTTTATTTAATTAATTTATTGATAGGGTAGTGTTAGGTTTAATTATAACTTAGGTTAGGACTTATTTTACAGTTAATTTTGTTATTATTTTAACTAGGTAACTATTAAATAGTTCTTAACTATTTAATAGCTATTGTACCTGGTTAAAATAATTACAAAGTTACCTGTAATATAAATATTAATCCTAAAATAGCTACAATGTAATTATAATTTATATTGTAGCTATATTAGGATTTTTTTTACAGGTAAGTATTTAGCTTTAAATAGGAATAATTTATTTAATAAGAGTTAATTAATTTCGTTAGATTAAAATTATATTTAATTTAGGGGGGTGTTAGTGTTAGGGTTAGACTTAGCTTTAGGGGTTAATCCATTTATTATAGTAGCGGTGAGCTCCGGTCGTCAGATTAGGGGTTAATAATTGAAGTTAGGTGTCGGCGATGTTAGGGAGGGCAGATTAGGGGTTAATACTATTTATGATAGGGTTAGTGAGGCGGATTAGGGGTTAATAACTTTATTATAGTAGCGCTCAGGTCCGCTCAGCAGATTAGGGGTTAATAAGTGTAGGCAGGTGTCGGCGACGTTGAGGGGGGCAGATTAGGGGTTAATAAATATAATATAGGGGTCGGCGGTGTTAGGGGCAGCAGATTAGGAGTACATAAGGATAACGTAGGTGGCGGCGCTTTGCGGTCGGTAGATTAGGGGTTAATTATTGTAAGTAGCTGGCGGCGACGTTGTGGGGGGCATGTTAGGGGTTAATAAATATAATACAGGGGTCGGCGGTGTTAGGGGCAGCAGATTAGGGGTACATAAGTATAACGTAGGTTGCGGTCGGCAGATTAGGGGTTAAAAAAATGTAATCGAGTTGCGGCGATGTGGGGGGACCTCGGTTTAGGGGTGCATAGGTAGTTTATGGGTGTTAGTGTACTTTAGGGTACAGTAGTTAAGAGCTTTATGAACCGGCGTTAGCCCAGAAAGCTCTTAACTCCTGCTATTTTCCTGCGGCTGGAGTTTTGTCGTTAGAGCTCTAACGCTCACTTCAGAAACGACTCTAAATACCGGCGTTAGGAAGATCCCATTGAAAAGATAGGATACGCAATTGACGTAAGGGGATCTGCGGTATGGAAAAGTCGCGGCTGAAAAGTGAGCGTTAGACCCTTTAATCACTGACTCCAAATACCGGCGGTAGCCTAAAACCAGCGTTAGGAGCCTCTAACGCTGGTTTTCATGGCTAACGCCGAACTCTAAATCTAGGCCTTTGTCTGCACCTAACACCCTAACATGAACCCCGAGTCTAAACACCCCTAACCTTACACTTATTAACCTCTAATCTGCCGCCCTCGCTATCGCTGACACCTGCATTATACTATTAACCCCTAATCTGCCGCTCCGGACACCGCTGCAACCTACATTATACCTATGTACCCCTAATCTGCTGCCCCTAACATCGCCGACACCTATATTATATTTATTAATCCCTAATCTGCCCCCCACAACGTCGCCGCTACCTTACCTACATTTATTAACCCCTAATCTGCCGACTCTTCTGCCCCATCGGATGAAGACTTCGGCCCGGCTGGGTGAAAGGTAGGGAGATCTTAAGGGGGGTAGTGTTAGGTTTATTTAAGGGGGGTTTGGGTTAGAGTAGGGGTATGTGGGTGGTGGGTTTTAATGTTGGGGGGGTTGTATTTTTTTTTACAGGCAAAAGAGCTGATTACTTTGGGGCATGCCCCGCAAAAAGCCCTTTTAAGGGCTGGTAAAAGAGCTGGTTACTTTTTAATTTAGAATAGGGTAGGGACCTTAATTATTTTGGGGGGCTTTTTTATTTTATTAGGGGGCTTAGAGTAGGTGTAATTAGCCTAATATTCTTGTAATCTTTTTTTATTTTTTGTAATTTAGTGGGGTTTTTTTTGTGTGATTTAGTTTAGTTTATTTAATTGTATGTAATTGTAGGTAATTTATTTAATTAATTTATTGATAGTGTAGTGTTAGGTTTAATTGTAACTTAGGTTAGGATTTATTTTACAGGTAATTTTGTAATTATTTTAACTAGGTAGCTATTAAATAGTTAATAACTATTTAATAGCTATTGTACCTAGTTAAAATAAATACAAAGTTGCCTGTAAAATAAATATAAATCCTAAAATAGCTACAATATAATTATTCGTTATATTGTAGCTATATTAGGATTTATTTAACAGGTAAGTATTTAGTTTTAAATAGGAATACTTTAGTTAATAAGATTAAATTTATTTCATTAGATTAAAATTATATTTAACTCAGGGGGTGTTAGGGTTAGGGTTAGACTTAGCTTTAGGGGTTAATACATTTATTAGAGTAGCGGCGAGGTCCGGTCGGCAGATTAGGGGTTAATACTTGAAGTTAGGTGGCGGCAACGTTGCGGGAGGGCAGATTAGGGGTTAATACTATTTATTATAGGGTTTGCGAGGCGGGAGTGTGGCGGTTTAGGGGTTAATACATTTATTATAGTAGCGGCGAGGTCCGGTTGGCAGATTAGGGGTTAATAAGTGTAGGTAAGGTAGCGGCGACGTTGGGGGGGCAGATTAGGGGTTAATAAATATAATGTAGGTGTCGGCGATGTTAGGGGCATTAGATTAGGGGTTCATAGGGATAATGTAGGTGGCGGCGATGTGCGGTCGGCAGATTAGGGGTTAAAAATATTTATTATAGTGGCGGCGATGTGGGAGGACCTTGGTTTAGGGGTACATAGGTAGTTTATGGGTGTTAGTGTACTTTAGAGCACTGTAGTTAAGAGCCTTATAAACCGGCGTTAGCTCTTAACTACTGACTTTTTTTGGCGGTAGGAGTCTTGTCGGTAGAGGGTCTACCGCTCACTTCATCCAAGACTCTAAATACCAGCGTTAGGAAGATCCCATTGAAAAGATAGGATACGCAATTGGCGTAAGGGGATCTGCGGTATGGAAAAGTCGCGGCTTGAAAGTGAGCGGTAGACCCTTTCCTGCCTGACTAAATACCAGAGGGCGGCCAAAAGCAGCGTTAGGACCCCTTAACGCTGCTTTTGACGGCTAACGCAGAACTCTAAATCTAGGCGTAATTTTTGTAATGAAAGTATATTGCAAAAATACTTATATTTCATATATAATTTGTGACCAGCATTTGGAACAAAGTCCTATGCTTGGTATATCCAAGTTCAGTGTTGCTGGTATGTTTATGTGAAAAGAGTCCGCCCCTCATTGACGGAAAATTATGAATCAAAGCATATTTGCAATTGAATTTAACGCAAATCGGGGGTAAGTGACTGAAGACACTTCATAAAGGTTAAGGGCTAAAATAAAAGTTGCACCAAACACAACATAAACACATTATAATAAACTCTTATAATCAAAAAAACACAATCACCCAGTTTACACACATATTGCGAGTCATGTCGGTATAGCTATACCGCATTTTAGACTGTAACGCAATGTCCATTCCGCAATCAAAAAAATGACGTTTAAGTGCGGTATTTTCATAGCGCTGGTATTACAGGTTATGCGTTCAGACTAAAATGCTTGCGTTACAGCCTATACCGTCATGATCCATACCGCCATCTGAGAGTAGTAGTTATGGATTTTGCAACACAAATTTTTTTCACAAAACTCATAACTAAAATGTTACAAAGTACACTAACACCCATAAACTACCTATTAACCCCAAAACCGCCAACCTCCCGCATTGCAAACACTATATTAAACCTATTAACCCCTAATCTGCCGCCCACCCACATCGCGACTATTAAATACATTTATTAACCCCAAAACCGCCGCTCTCCAACATCGCTGCTACTATAATAAAGTTGTTAACCCCTAAACCGCCGCTCCCCAGCATCGCTGCCCTAAAAAAATGGGCCTTTTGTAGGACATTGCCCTAAGTTAAACAGCTCTTTTACCTGTAAAAAAAATACAAAGTCCCCCCCAACATTAAAACTCACTACCCAACCAACCCCCCAAAATAAAAACCTAACTCTAAAAAAAAACACTAAGCTAAAGGGGCATTTGTATGGGTATTGTCCTTAAAAAGGCATTCAGCTCTTTTGCAATTTGCCCAAGGCCCTAATCTGAAGAAAAAAAAAAAACACCCCAAATTTTTTAAAAAAAAAATAACACTAACCCCAGAATATCTACTCACGGTTCCTGAATTGAACATCCAATAGGATTTCAGAAGCTCTCATCCTATTGGCTGATTTGAATTCGAAGAATCAAATCAGCCAATAAGAATGCAAGGTACCCCATTTTGAAACTGGTACCTTGCATTGAAGTCTCAGTGTACGGCGGTGACCGTATGAAGAGGACGCTCCGCGCAGGATGGCATCGATTTCTAGTATAGCTCCTCGCCGCTGAGATGAAGATAGAAGACGCCCCCTGGGATGGATGAAGATATCGCCGCCTGGATGAAGACTTCTCGCCACCTGGATGAAGACTTCTCGACGCCTGGATGGAGATGGATGTCCGGACTTCAGGAACCGTAAGTAGATATTCTGAGATTAGTGTTATTTTTTTATTTATTTTATTTGGGTGTTTTTTTTTTCAGATTAGGCCTTTGGGCAAATTGTAAAAGAGCTGAATGCCCTTTAAAGGGCAGTGCAAAACCGCTAAATGCCCTAATGGGTAGTTTAGTTTTTTTTTAGAGTTAAGTTTTTTATTTTGGGGGGTTGGTTGGGTGATGGGTTTTACTGTTTGTATTTTGTATTTTTTTAAAGGTAAAAGAGCTGTTTAACTTAGGTCCATTCCCTACAAAAGGCCCTTTTAAGGGCTATTGGTAGTTAATTGTAGGTTAGGGGTGTTTTTATTTTGGGGGACTTTTTTTATTTTTAGGGCTATTAGATAAGGTGTAATTGTTTTTATTTTTGATAATTTTGTTTATTATTTTTGTAATCTTAGTGTTTTTTATTTTTCGAAATTTAGCGTTTTTTTGTGGTAATTTAGGATTTTTAATTGGTAGTTTTCTTTATTTTATTAGAATAGTAAGGTTACGTTAATTTATAGTTTAATGTTAGGTTTATTTTTATTTCACAGGTAAGTTTTTATTTATTTAAATATAGTTATATTGTAATTTTAATTTAAAGTTAGGGGGGCTGTTAGGTTTAGGGGTTAATAGTTTAATTTAGTGTTTTGCGATGTGGGATGCCAGAGGTTTATGGGTTAAAAGCTTTATTTAGTGGCGGTGATGTGGAAGGCTGGAGGTTTAGGGGTTAGTAAGTTTATTTAGTGGCGGCGATGTAGGAGGCCGGAGGTTTAGGAGTTAATAGGTTTATTTAGTGGCAGCGATGTCGGGGAGCGGTGGTTTTGGGGTTAATAACTTTATTATAGTGTTGGCGATGTCAGGGAGTGGCGGATTAGGGGTTAATAATTTTTTATTAGTGTCAGTGATGTTGGGGGCGGTGGATTAGGGGTGTTTAGACTAGGGGTTTATTTTAGGGTGTTAGGTTTAAACGTAACTTTCTTTCCCCCCTAGACATCAATGCGGTTGTGTTACGGTGATCGCCATTCCGCACTTCAGGTGTTTTTTTTCTAATACTCTCTCCCAATTGATGTCTATGAGGGAAAGCATGCACGAGCACATCAAATCAGTCCTCGGCTTTTGTGCAGCATGGAGCTTAACGCACCATAACGCACAGCAGAGGCTTTTCAGTAACTCGTAATGGCAGCGCTATGGAGAGTCAAATAACGCAACTATTTTGGTGTTATTTTCGCACCCTGTTTAGTGTTAAACTCGTAATCTTGGCATATCTGATTAAAAATTTGTCATAAAAATATACATAAAAAGGCTCGCCAGAAATACGGGGCATCAAGCTCCATACGGAGCTTGATAAATATGCCCCTTAATGTCAACTCCATGCATAAGCCCAAACGGAGCCTTCTGCAAAACTTAGAACAAGATGTAAACTCCAAGGAGGAGCACTAGATCTAAACACAGACCTGATCTAGTCAAAGCCTGAACAAGACTGGACATCTGGAAGCTCTGTGAGCCTCTCAAGCAGTAAAACAGATAGGGCAAAAATCTGTCCCCTAAGGGAGCTAACAGAAGGCCCTTCCCCAGAGCAACCTGGGGAAAAAAAAGGATCCTGGAAAACCTGGCCTTATGCCAGGAGAATCCCTGCTCTACATATCAGAAGAAGTAGGTCCTGCACCCCTTATGATAGATGAGACTATACACCGGCTTATGAGCTAGAACGAGAGAAACAATATTCTTTCAGAAAAAACCTCTGTTGGCTAAGACTCAGCGTTCAATTCTACGCAGTCAGCCTCAGAGAGTCCAGGTTGTGATGAACACAAGGACCCTCCTCCAGCAGATCTCTGAAACAAGGTCCATGGAGTAAAACCATCTCACTGACGTCTGTTCCTGCTAGGATCGACCATCCACAACAAAGAACGACTTTGCCGAAGAGAAGAAGGTTAAAAGAAACCTCTAAGGAATGCTAGATGTCTAGCATAATCAGGATAAAAAGGTCGGAGCTCCACCTGGGTTCAAACCCACCTTCTGGTCCAGAAGCGGTGGAGTTAACACTGACGCCTTGAAAGCCTGATCGGCTTCCCCATCAGACACAAACATTAGAGCAGGGAATGATTGTAGGGGACATCCGAACCTGAAGAGTACGCTCATAGAGAGCGTCGTTGGCAATGAGCCGATGTGGGCTTCCGCCCACCACCAAACACGAGACCCCTCCCCCATTTAGCAGGAGGAACTGTCCTTCTTCAAAAGAAGGTCTCCCCACTGAGAGATCCCAACTGGTACGAACACAGAAGACCAAATCCTCCAAGCAGAATGCTCACTGAGGAACCAAAGGAATAATAGGAAGGAAACTCCCAACCCACAGACCTCCCTAGGACACTCTTTCCCCACGGACAAGGAAGCGACAAGGTCTGTTAAGACAGAATCACGGGGGGGCGGAGCCAGCTGTTGGAGAGAGCAGACATGTTTTCTGGAAGCTCTTGCTTCAATATACTATATCTACATAACGATCTCTGGGAAAATAATTCATTTCTTACATCTCATCTTATGGTAGCTGTGCCAGTGCCTTTGATTGGGATTAAAGAGTGGAAGCTCCGATGCAAAGCTTCTATATAACGCAGCCCTGATTTACTGAAAAATTTAGCCGCCATTATAAACTTCCCCTTGCTGCCTGGTGAAGTGGGAAATCGCATCACAACACCTCATCGCAAGCTGCAGGCAAGCTGGTGGGGATTCAATTAGATTTGCAACCTGACTTCCTCGATTTTTATTACTTTGACCTCGTTCAATAACAATATCGCTAAATTTACATTCAGGGCGGCTGAACCTTCCCCCCCCCTTTCCCTCTGATATGTAGGCTAAAGGCTTCCCGCTAGAAAATAGTGGATAATAGGGCCCGAAATACACTCTTGTGGCTGCTTACATACTATCCTCATCCTAAACCCCTAAGGATATGGAGACTGATGATGGAGAGGAGAACATAATAAGACATTCGGAGGAACATTTAGCCAACTTTAAGCAAAGCTTGCTTGCCATATGGGAACTTGCCAAAAGGCTACCACAAGATGCACAAACAACACTGCATCACGGAAGTGCAGAGGCCCCCTTCATGCCGGTTGGAGTTCATCCTACAAGAAACGGTGAAGCACTTCTAGATCAAAATGCCTCAGGGGTGATATGTGTAACGCTCCATACTAGGATCTCGCACACTGGGAAATTTTCTCACAACCGGACTGACAACATCCTGCCCAAAGACGTAACTACCACTGGGTCTCATACTTCCTTCCTTCTAACCCGGGCGGTATCCAGCCGCAGGGGAGAGAAAACCCTTCTGTGGGACTTACCCCTGCCTAGGGAAAAATGTAGGTCACATCACTACATCATTTAGGGTATAACTGTTCTCCCATCAGCAAGAATATGGGACTTAAGACAGGTTATGGGACAAATTTGCATTCTCACCCTATTCTGCCTTTACTGTGCAAAATCTGGAGTTGTTTAAACACTTGCATATTCACATATGCCTATATGTTTTATTTTGGATACCACTAGCTCCTCCTTAGTTCGCACAATCCTTTCTCCCACAACTTTACATTGCATTTTTTTTAGTAAGTAATGCAATGTGAATTTTTTTTTCTTGCAGTATACTGTTTGCAGTTAAGACAGGATGTTTTATTATTGTTCCTTTTATTTATCTCTTGATAATTTTGGAGGATGATGTCTAGGTGTTAAAAGTATGATCCATAGAGCTCTTTTGGTATTAGTGACATCACACATCTACATTAAGAAATTACATATTTAATAAAGAAGTGTCAACTAAATCAGCAGTAATCTTTAGAGCCCTATCTCCTCTCTAGGAAGGAAGCCTATATATTCATTACTAAATCTTTATTAAATTTCAAGGACCATTTAGCCTTACCTGAGACAGGATAGCACTTACATATATGTGCTGCCGGCGGCCGAGGTAGCACAATATCTATTTAGAGCTGAGGGAGGTAGGTTAATTAATAGGCACTCTACTAAAGCTTAGTGACTTTTATGGAGCTTCCTTTAACTATCGGCTAGATTACGAGTTGTGCGTTAGGTTTAAAAAGCAGCGTTAAGAGGTACTAACTTTTTAACGCCCGCTGATATTACGAGTCTTGCAGGTACAGGTGTACCGCTCACTTTTTTGGCCAGACTTGGAAATACCGCAAATCCACTTACGTAAATTGAGTATCCTCTTTTTTAATGGGACTTGCATAGCGCCGGTATTACGAGTCTGCCAAAAAGTGAACGGTAGACCCTCTCCTGTCAAGACTGGTACCGCATTTTAAAGTCAGTAGTTAAGTGTTTTACACTACAACACCGTAGCATAAAACTCTTAACTAAAGTGCTAAAAAGTACACTAACACCATTAAACTACCTATTAACCCCTAAACCGAGGGCCTTCCGCATCGCAAACACTAAAATAATTTTTTTAACCCCAAATCTGCCGAACCCGACATCGCCGCCACTATAATAAACATATTAATCCCTAAACTGCCACACTACTGCCTCGCAAACATTAGTTAAATATTATTAACCTCTAATCTGCCGGCCCTAACATCGCCGTTTTATTTTACAGGTTTTATTTTACAGGTAACTTTGTATTTATTTTAGCTAGGTAGTTATTAAATAGTTAATAACTATTCTACCTAGTTAAAATAAATACAAACTTGCCTGTAAAATAAAAATAAATCCTAAGCTAGATACAATGTAACTATTAGTTATATTGTAGCTATTTTAGGGTTTATTTTATAGGTAAGTATTTAGTTTTAAATAGGAATTATTTAGTTAATCATAGGAATTTTTATTTAGATTTCTTTTAATTATATTTAAGTTAGGGGGTGTTAAGGTTAGAATTAGGTTTAGGGGTTAATACATGTAGTATAGTGGCGGCGACATTGGGTGCGGCAGATTAGGGGTTAATAAATGTAGGTAGGTGGTGGCGATGTTAGGGCCGGCAGATTAGGGGTTAATAATATTTAACTAATGTTTGCGAGGTGGGAGTGCGGCGGTTTAGGGGTTAATATGTTTATTATAGTGGCAGAGACGTTGGGGACGGCAGATTAGGGGTTGATAAGTGTAGGTAGGTGGCAGCGACATTGGGTGGGGCAGAGTAGGGGTTAATAAATAAATATAGGGTTCGGCGATGTTGGGGCGGCATATTAGGGGTTAATAAGTGTAAGATTAGGGGTGTTTAGACTCGGGGTTCATGTTAGGATGTTAGGTGTAAACTTTGGGGCCTATCTATTAAGCTTCAAAAGGAGCTTGACGCCCCGTGTTTCTGGCGAGTCTTCAAACTCGCCAGAAACAGCAGTTATGAAGCAGCGGTCACAAAGACCGCTGCTCCATAACCTGTCCACCTGCTCTGACACCCCCCTGCTGGCGGCGGCGTTGCACCAGCAGCTCTTGTGAGCTGCTGGTGCTATGCTGAATATGGAGAGCGTATTGCTCTCCGTATTCAGCGAGGTCTGGCGGACCTGATCCGCACTGTCGGATCAGGTCCGCCAGACCTTGTTAAATAGAGGCCATAAAATGTATTTCCCCATAGGAATCAATGGGGCTGCGTTAAGGAGCTTTATGCTGCTTTTTTGCAGGTGTTAGACTTTTTTCAGCCGGCTCTCCCTGTTGATTCCTATGGGGAAATTGTGCACAAGCATGTAACACCAGCTCACCGCTAACGTAAGCAGCGCTGGTATTGGAGTGCGGTAATGAGCAAAATTTTGCTCAACGCTCACTTCTTGTCTGGTTTGTAAAAACTCATAATACCAGCGCTGTCTGTAAGTGAGCGGTGAGCATAAACTGCTCGTTAGCACCGCACAGCCTCTAACGCAAAACTCGTAATCTAGGTGTATGTTTGGTAGGTTTTAATGTTTTATATATATATCCTACAAAAATATATGTGTGTGTTTACAATTCTATTTATCTAAACACTTGGTCACTAATAAGCACTGACTCACTCTAGAGGATCATTTTATACTTGAGCAGCCATAGATTGTTCTATATTGAAGGTTAAAAGAACATACTTGGGTCTTACGTACATACAATTCTAATAGTAATGTAGTAATCTACTTTCCAGCCCCCAATTATTTACTTCTTTATCTTTTTTCCCAACCCTGGATATCAGAAACTTATACTAGAGTGGCTCTCGTCCTCTGTATTTACCCCATACCCTCAATTGGTCCAAGAGTGACCCCTTCTGTAACAAAAAAATACAATTTTGTACAAATAGGTCCAAAAGAGATCATTTATGTAACTGCCACTCAAAATACCTGCTCATACTCAATTTGTCCATAAAAGACCTAAATAGTAGTTACCCCAATGCAATATAAACTATAGAAAATTAGGTTTTAATTGTAAAGGCGCAACTTTATTGTAGATTGTTACCTATGGTACCATCGCTAACTCTACTATGCATATCACACATTACTAACTGTGGTTACTATTTCTCTGAGAAAGACTATGACTATCCTGTGTATACAGCTAAAACCAACATGTATTGTTAGTCTATTTAAAGATTGAAGTGTAATTTCTTTTCGTTGCCTAAAAGTAACATGCCTACGGAACTCTGTTTATAAAGCCTTTGGTTTATTCTTGTATAGGTAGCAAACCTCAATAAAAAAATTTAATAATAAAAAAAAGACAATCACCAACACCATGCCAAAGTCACGGCCTCGGCTGTGTCTATCACTCTCCACCCACGCATCAAAGACTAGAAGGGGGCTGGAGGGCATAACCCGATGGTAAATTCGCAAGATCTCAGGATTAAAAGAAAGCTGCCACAGCAGGATTCAACGCTAAGAGGCCCATTTATCAAGCTCCGTATGGAGCTTGCGGGCTCATGTTGCTGGAGAGTCTTCAGGCTCGCCAGAAACAGCAGTTATGAAGCAGCGATCGAAAGACCGCTGCTCCATAACCCTGTCCGCCTGCTCTGAGCAGGGGGACAGGAATCACCACAATTCAACCCGATCGAGTATGATCGGGTTGATTGACACCTCCCTGCTGGCGGCCCATTGGCCACGAGTCTGCAGGGGGTGGCGTTGCACCAGCAGCTCTTGTGAGCTGCTGGTGCAATGCTGAATACGGAGAGCATATTGCTCTCAGCATTCAGCGAGGTCTTGCGGACCTGATCCACACTGTCGGATCAGGTCCGCAAGACCTTTGATAAATAGGCCCCTAAGCCTTCAGCTTGCTAGGCAGGGTAGATAAAAATCCCTGTCCCTAAGACAAAACAGCATCCAGATCCACCTTGGTGTCGACACCAGCAACTCAGGTCTAGATCCAACTCTGAGGATCGAAAAGACACAAGAAAATCCCTAAAAGTCTATTAGCAGGCGAAGGTAAGAAAACTAGAAAGGCCGGGAACTACTGTAAAATCTGAAAGCAGGATACTGCCACCTTAAACCCCAGATCCCAAGAAGGATCAGAACGAGGTTTACTGTTATCATGTTCCTTGCTTAGTTGAATCACAACTGCAGAGTTTAAATAAATTGTATATGTTTCACAACTGGAGTACAGGCTATTATATCAGCATAGACTGTATATACTCAGAGTGATTTTTATAAGGAAATGCAGGAAGACTTTATATGGTTATATATTGTTGTTATACCATATAAATATGAGACTGAAAATAAGTATTAGTATTAATAACAACTTTTGACATTTGTATAGTTCAAGCCCATATAGGAGAGATAGAATTCACTGAAATAACCACTGAAACGTGAGAGACATGAGACAGACAAACTGCAGGTGCTGACAGGGGCGTGACCTGCTGCGAGACACAGCACACTGAATAATGTTTGCAGCGTGGATAACTGAACACAGACCAGAGAGTGTATTGAGAGCTGTGAGACTCGCTGCGTTGTGAGATGCTGTGTGACACGCTGAGATATGTGAAGCTGTGTGACGTCACAGAAAGTCCGTTACTGTCCGGTATGGGAATGAAACAAAGAATGGTTATAACATTATCATGAAACATACGTTGCAAATGTTAGAAGTATTTCAGAGACAAAGTCAGTTTAGAAATGTTCAAGAGGAAACATGACATTTGAGTTAGCCGTTAGATTAGGCTTCCAAAGGGAAGTAGAAGTGATACAAATACCGTAGCGGTAGTAAGTAGAATCCGTTTGTTGGTAACAAAGTAGCAATTCCTGTAGAGATGTTAAGTTGAGACAGATTATTACTTCTTGGAATAATCTGCTTCAGGTTGAAATGTAACTAGTTGTTATCAGTCCTTAATGAGACCAAACTGCAGCTGGTATTTGTAATCCAAAAGTTAATGTAGTAATAGTAAATCTTTTCTTAATAAGAAATAGCTTTAAGAAACAGAGCACTGATTCTAGCAAACAATACTCAACAACTAAGCACTTGTTTGGGGCGTGGTGATGCCTTAAGTACAGGTGAGGGAGGTGAGTTGAAGCAAAAGGTAAAAGCAGGACTGGAATCCTTACAGATCCCCCCTCAAGCAAGCCGACCACGGGTTGGAATTTAGGTCTACTTGGATAGCGTCTATGGAAACGAGCAATAAGCTTCGGAGCATTAATGTGTGCATGAGGTTCCCAAGTGTCATCCTCTGGGGCGAACCCCTTCCAACGGACCAGATACTGTAACTCTCCATTATAATGTCTTGAGTCCAAAAGATCATAAACTTCATAGACATCAGTGCCTAATTGTATAGGAGAAGGAGGTTAAAGAGGTGCATCAGGCTTATCTCCTTAGTAGGGTTTCAATAATGATACATGGAAAGTTGGGTGGATGGGTAAAGATTCAGGTAAGTCAAGCCGGACGGCATTTTCATTGATGATGTGTAGAATTTTGAATGGGCCAATGAACAACCCAGCCAATTTTTTACTTGGTAAGTGCATTTTAATATTTTTGGAAGATAACCAAACATAGTCCCCGATGGAATAATTCGGAGAAGCTCTACATCGTAGATCATAGAATTTTTTCTGAGAAGCCTGAGCATGTTTGATGTTATCACGTAAGTGTTGGAAATTTTCAGCTATGTTTTGTGTTAACACATCAACAGATGGTGAATCATGTGTAGAAGTCGTTTGAATAGTGAATCTTGGGTTAAATCCATAGTTGGCAAAAAAGGGAGAATAATTTGTAGTGCTGTTGATGGTATTATTATAGGCAAATTCAGCCATAGATAGGAAAGAAGTAAATTTATTTTGATGATATGAGCAATAGCAACGTAGATATTGCTCAAGCCACTGATTGAGTCTTTCAGTTTGGCCATTTGTCTGAGGGTGGAAGGCTGTGCTTAACCTTTGATCAATTTGGAGTGCTTTAGTGAGTGCTTTCCAGAAGCGAGAAGTGAACTGGGTTCCTCTATCAGTAGTTAAAATGGAGGGTAACCCGTGGTATCGTACAATGTGGTTTATAAATAAGTATGCTGTTTCTATGGAAGTGGGTAACTTGTGATAAGGAATAAAATGTGCCATTTTAGTAAAATGATCTGTAACGACTAAAATGGTAGTTTGACCTGAACTAGGTGGTAAGCCAACTATAAAATCCATTCCCAAGTGAGTCCAAGGAGATTCTGGTACTTCCAGAGTTATCAAATACCCGTAGGGTGGTCTCCTTTCTGGTTTCGATACTGTACAAGTTGTACACTGTTGTATATATTCTTTTATACTGGTTTTCATCGATGGCCACCAATAACTTCTGGCGATAAGCTCATAAGTACGTTTGATACCTGGATGACCAATTAGTGGAGGGTCATGATGTTCTTTGATTATTTTCTGTCTGAAACGTTCTGGAATATATAGTCTAGAACCATGGAAGTAGAAACCATTCTGGAGGCTTAGACTATCTAATAGGGTTTGGTCTTCTGATGATAGATCAGATTGGTATTCCTTATCCTGTTGAGATAGGATAGCAAGGAAACGAGTAGGGGGAAGAATGCTAGTAGGTGAGTCTTCTTGTACAGGTCTTGAATCTCGTCGAGAGAGTGCATCTGCCTTCCCATTTTTTGATCCCGGCCTATACATGATTTGAAAATTGAAACGACTGAAGTAAAGACTCCATCTCACTTGACGTCCAGATAAAGTTTTGTTATTTTGTAAATATTCCAAATTCCGGTGATCTGTGTAAATCACTATAGGTAGGGAGGTACCTTCAAGAAGATGTCTCCAGATTTCAAAGGCTCTTTTAATGGCTAAAAGTTCCTTGTCCCCAATGGAATAGTTAATCTCTGCTGAAGTCATGATTTTTTAATAGAACCCAACTGGGTGTAGAGGTTCTTTAGGAGATGTCTTTGGGAGAGGACAGCGCCAAGAACATAATCTGAAGAGTCCACCTCTAGGATATATTGAAGGTTTGGATCAGGATATTTCAGAATGGGAGCAGATGAAAAAGAATTCTTCAGAAAGCTGAAAGCATCATCCTGTTCTTTGGTCCACTGGAAAGTGCAGTTAGCACTAGTTAATTTAGTCAGAGGTTTCGCTATTTTTGAGAAATTGCGAATGAACTTTCTGTAATAGTTACTGAACCCAAGAATTTTTTGTAGTTCTTTCCTTGTTGAAGGTGTGGGCCAGGATTTTACTGCTTCCACTTTGTTATCTTGCATTTGAATCCCATTCGGGCTGATGGAGTAGCCCAGGAACTCTATTTTATTGGTGTGAAAAATGCATTTTTCCAATTTGGCGTAGAGCCGATGGACTTGGAGTCTTGCTAAAACCCAACTAACATGTTTGATGTGTTCTTCTAGATTTGTGGAGTAGATTAGAATGTCATCTAGGTAGACAACAACACAGGTGTCGAGAAGGAGAAGATCATGGAAAATGTCATTAATAAAGAACTGGAAAGTTGCGGGTGCGTTGGTTAAGCCAAAGGGCATAACTAGATATTCAAACAAACCATACCTAGTTCTGAAAGTGGTAAGCCACTCATCCCCCTCTCGAATACTTATTAGATTGTACGCCCCTCTCAAATCTAATTTAGTAAAAATCTGAGCATGCCTCAGTCTCTCTATGAGTTCAGGAATGAGGGGGAGGGGGTATCGTTTTTTTATGGTGATTTTGTTCAATTGTCTGAAATCAATGATAGGCCGAAGAGATTGGTCTTTGTTCTGCACAAAAAACATTCCTGCACCAGCAGGAGAAACTGAAGGACGGATAAACCCTTTCTTTAGATTTTCATCTAGGTAAGTCTTCAGATGATCCAATTCTGGTTGGCAGAGTGGGTATAAATGCCCAATGGGTGGTGTGGTTCCAGGTTTCAATTCGATAGGGCAGTCATAGATTCTGTGTGGGGGAAGGGTGTCTGCTTCCTTATTACTGAAGACTTCAGAGAACTGCTTGTACATTTCTGGTATCTGAGTCTCTGATGTGGAGTATATACTGTGAAAAAAGGTTCTATGACAAGTCTGTTGGCAAAAATCAGAATTTAATTGAACATTTAAAGATTTCCAGTTGATATCTGGTTCGTGTAGCTGTAACCAAGCTAGCCCAAGTACTATAGGGAATAATGGAGAAGTGATTACATCAAAGGTGAGATGTTCATGATGTGTTTTTAATGTGGTGACAGAGAGCAGGATGGTGTGATGTGTTATGGGCCCTGATGATATCTCAGATCCATCAACCGCACGAAGGAAAATGGGAGACAACTTTTTGATCAATGGTATTTTATTTTTTGAAACCAGAGAACTGTCAATGTAGTTTCCTTGTGCTCCTGTATCCAAGATGGCTGGAATGGTCACTTGTTTATTTGCCCACTGTAGAGAGAGAAGTAAAGAACAATGAAGAGGGTTGTTATACTTTAACTGGATAGAAAGATTGGTATGGTACTTACTCTTCTTGTTCTGTGGCAAAGAGGGGCAGTCCTTTAAAGTATGAGATGAGGATGCACAATACATACAGAGGCCTCTAGTCTTCCTTCTGATGCGTTCTTCGGGAGTTAGAGGTCCTCTGATAAAACTTATATCCATTGCTTCAGCACCAGTTTAACCAGTATGAGAACTGTTAGGAGTGGGATGGTTTAGAACCTTATCCTTCTTGTAAGCAGATTCAGGGTATTGACGTTCAAATCTTCTTTCACGTAATCTCCTATGAATTTGCCTGCTAAGCTTCATGAGGCCTTCCAATGTTTCAGGTAACTCAGTTCGGGCTAATTCATCTTTTACTGCATCAGAGAGTCCAAGCCTGAACTGGTTTTTTAGGGCAATGGCGTTCCATTGAGAGTCAATAGAATATTGCTTGAATTCTGTTATGTAACTTTCAACAGGTTTGATACCTTGTTTTAGGTTCCTCATCTTTTTCTCAGCAGTATACTGTAGGTTAGAATCATAATATAATTCATCCATGATATCCAGAAAAGATGAAAAAGATGAGAGAACTGGATTATTTGTCTCAAAGAGAGTGTCTGCCCAAATGCAAGGTTCACCTCTTAAATAACTTATCATTGTAAGGACTTTAACGCTATCATTTGGGTATGTTCTAGGTTTAAGGCTGAAATTAAGCAGACAAGCATTTTTAAATTGATGGTATAAATTCCTATCTCCATTGAAAAAATCTGGGGGTGCAATGAATGGTTCTGACAGATTGCCAGGGACACTCTGTTTAGTAGAGACAGTATCTTTTATGACTTTTCTTAAAGTTTCATTTTCTAATTGTAACTCTCTAAAGGCTTGACTAAGCTGATCAACTCTTTGTGTTAAATTATAAACAATTTGAGGAAGCTCTGCTGGATCCATTATATATGGCTTAGTTATATCAGGTTCCTTGCTTAGTTGAATCACAACTGCAGAGTTTAAATAAATTGTATATGTTTCACAACTGGAGTACAGGCTATTATATCAGCATAGACTGTATATACTCAGAGTGATTTTTATAAGGAAATGCAGGAAGACTTTATATGGTTATATATTGTTGTTATACCATATAAATATGAGAATGAAAATAAGTATTAGTATTAATAACAACTTTTGACATTTGTATAGTTCAAGCCCATATAGGAGAGATAGAATTCACTGAAATAACCACTGAAACGTGAGAGACATGAGACAGACAAACTGCAGGTGCTGACAGGGGCGTGACCTGCTGCGAGACACAGCACACTGAATAATGTTTGCAGCGTGGATAACTGAACACAGACCAGAGAGTGTATTGAGAGCTGTGAGACTCGCTGCGTTGTGAGATGCTGTGTGACACGCTGAGATATGTGAAGCTGTGTGACGTCACAGAAAGTCCGTTACTGTCCGGTATGGGAATGAAACAAAGAATGGTTATAACATTATCATGAAACATACGTTGCAAATGTTAGAAGTATTTCAGAGACAAAGTCAGTTTAGAAATGTTCAAGAGGAAACATGACATTTGAGTTAGCCGTTAGATTAGGCTTCCAAAGGGAAGTAGAAGTGATACAAATACCGTAGCGGTAGTAAGTAGAATCCGTTTGTTGGTAACAAAGTAGCAATTCCTGTAGAGATGTTAAGTTGAGACAGATTATTACTTCTTGGAATAGTCCGCTTCAGGTTGAAATGTAACTAGTTGTTATCAGTCCTTAATGAGACCAAACTGCAGCTGGTATTTGTAATCCAAAAGTTAATGTAGTAATAGTAAATCTTTTCTTAATAAGAAATAGCTTTAAGAAACAGAGCACTGATTTTAGCAAACAATACTCAACAACTAAGCACTTGTTTGGGGCGTGGTGATGCCTTAAGTACAGGTGAGGGAGGTGAGTTGAAGCAAAAAGTAAAAGCAGGACTGGAATCCTTACAACTGTAAGATACAGTTCCTAAGAACCAAATTTGCATAAAAAGGATGAAACAGGACAGACATCCTTCTTCTGAACAAAGGAAGGGAGAACCTTACATTCTCCAGTGAAAAGAAGAACTAATAAGCTCTGCTTCAATATCATAGAACCCAATTAGGACGGGAAGACCCTCCCCCTATTAGGGCATGCACCAACAGTGGAAGAAAATATACCCGCAATGCGATAGATACCGAGACAATGACTCCAAAGGTCCCTTGTCTTCTCTGACAAGACAATTGTCCAGAAAAGAAGCTTAGTTCCGGCCTCTAGGACCCCTAGATCCATATGATACAGTATCAAGCACCCATCCCAGATATTACCTAATAAGTTCCAGCCTGTTAACTAGGATAGATGGACTGCTGCTGTACCTGGACCGGAATCTAGAAGAAAAAACTCCTTCTCCTAAGTAGAAAGAAGGAACAGACCTAACTAGTTTCCACAACAGGTCCTGCCTGTCATCTAGGATATGACATATCTACCGGAACACTCCCGGGGTAAAACAAAACTTCTTAAGTTCCAGCTAGAACAACTGAATAATCAAATTAAAGAAATTAAGCTCTGAGGCTTAAAATCTTCCTCAAAAATATTGAGAGAACCATCATCCCGTGCAGAAATTTATAAGCTTCCACCGGATGTCTCCAACAATCTTGACCATCAAAGTCGATAGTATCAAAAATCTCATGTGACGAAACGTCTTTTTAAGAAGAGTTTCTAAAACAATCCAGAGCTAAAAAAAAAAAAAAAAAACCTATCCGGAACGGAATATCAAAGTAAAAGAAAAAAAGCAAGCGCACACAAGTAATAAGCTGAAAAGGAGTATGTAAACAAAAACAGGTCCTGCCTGTTATACGACACAACCCCCCCATAGAGCTCAGAACTGGGATTCTAAATAAACGATAAAACAAAAAGTAAAACAAGACGACAAGAAATATCACTATCCTCCACTCATCTAGTTAAGATCGTTATCTGATTTAGAGGACTAAGATCCAACTGACAGGGCAGTAATGGAAACCTCTAACATCGCCAAAACCTCTCTCAGAAGTAAATGCAGGCATGCCAATCTAAATGCTAAGCCCTCCACAGTCGGAGGACCCAAGTCAGCAGTCTCTGACCCTGGAGGTTCTCCCTCTGAAGCCTCAGAGGGAACCGCATCCCCAGAGGACTGATCGGACACAATCATTATTTTACACGAATGTCCTTGGGCAGGAGAGCCCAGATTAACCCTTTGCTTGCGCGTAGCAGGAATAGGTAACCTCCCTAAGGCCGTATATACACAGTTATCAAATTCTGTATAAGAGGGATCCCCCTCTAAATTATCAGAATCCTTCATATATCTATATCAAATTATAGAAAGGAAAAACAACTGGCACCTTATACCCCCAATGGCTGGAGCACTCACCACCTCCTATGACCCAGACAGATAGAGAAGATGCTCCTCTCCGCAGACACCCAGTCAGGAATCAGAAGCGGGGATCACATGGTGCTCATGCAGGACCTGCCCCTTCTAAGGAAAGAGTGTGCCAGCTTAATATAAATAAACCGTGCAGCTCTCAAAATAACCTGTATGTTCCATATCAGTCCCAGACATATAAGCAGTCGAAATCACATAACAAATATGATTTTAAAAAAACACTGTTCAATCCTCAGGAGATATTAACCCTTGATTCCATAAAGATAAAGGAGTCTCACTGTGACTGTGAAAGCAGGCAGCTAGGGCTGAAACAACTAATCGACTAAGTCAATAATAATCGATAATAAAAATTGTTGAAGGCTTGCGCAGAAACAGGAGCATCAAGCTCCATTCGGAGCTTGATAATTCGGCTCCTTAGGGGTCAATTCAGCCAATAGGATTTAAGCAGCTTTCATCCTATTGGCTGATTTCAACATTTCAGCCAATAGGAATGCAAGGTACCCCAATATAAAAGGGGTACCTTGCAAAAAATCTTCAGTGTGCAGCGGACGATCACATGAAGAAGATTCTTCACTCTGGATCACTGCAAGGCCACCGTTCCTGCTGCTCGCTGCCTTCGCTCTGCGCCACCGGGATGAAGAAAGAAGATGTCCCCGCACTGGATGAAGACTTTACTCCACCTTGAAGAAGATGGATGTCTGGACTTCAGGAATGGTGAGTATATTTTTTGGGGTTAGAGTAAGTTTTTTTTTTTGGGGTGTTTTTTTTTAGAATAGGGTTGTTTTTTTTAAATTAGGGCTTTTTTTATTTCTTAATGGGCTGCAAAAGAACTGATTGCCCTTTTAACGGCAATACCCATACAAATTAGATATTTGTTTTTATTTTAGGAGGTTCGGTGAGTGGGGGTTTTTACTGTTTGGGGGGTACTTTGTAATTTTTTTAATGTAAAAGAGCTTTTAAACTTAAAGGGACCCTAAACACCTGCTGGAAATGCTTTAAACTAACTTTTACTGATTATCCAAAATAAACTGATTGTAATGCTGTATGCAGGCTTTATCTTACTGCATTCTATTGTATATAAAAGCTTTACAATTTAAACATTGATCTGCAGCATTGTATGTGCTATGCAAGCTGCCATCTTGTAACGTGCGTTCCACAACACTGTGTCACATGATGCACACTGCACCAGCTATTACTAAATCATGGTGATCCCTGCAGTGTCTGACAAGAACGGCTTCAGGCACTGTTATGCTTATAAATAGCACAAGCAGAGAAGGATGTGTGAGGGTGAGGAGAGGTGGAGAGAGGGAGGCGCAGGGGGAAGAAAGAAAGCAAACTCACGCTGCATAAAAAATTGTAACAAGAGACATTCATCTACCTTACCTATGATCTCCGGAGCCTTTCTTCCCCCTGTGCCTTCCTCTCCACCTCTCCTCCCACTCACACTTCCTTCCCTGCTCGTTCTATTTATGAACATAACCGTGCCTGAAGCCATTCTTGTCAGACACTGCAGGGCTCACTATGATTTAGTAATAGCTGGTGCCGTGTGCATCACATGACACAGTGTTGTGAAACCTACTTTAACAAATGGCAGCTTGCATAGCACATCCAATGCTGCAGATCAATGTTTAAATTATAAAGCTTTTATCAAAAACAGAATGCAGTAAGATGAAAAGACTGCATACAGCATTACTAGTTAGTTTATTTTGCACAATTAGA
Organism: Bombina bombina; assembly: GCF_027579735.1. Lineage (NCBI taxonomy): Eukaryota > Metazoa > Chordata > Amphibia > Anura > Bombinatoridae > Bombina > Bombina bombina. Next base: position 748,102,433 of record NC_069500.1, read on the forward strand.
AAAAGTTAGTTTAGAATATGTCAATCAGGTGTTGAGGTTCCCTTTAAGACAATGGCCTACAAAAGGCGCTTTTAAGGGCTATTGGTAGTTTATTGTTAGATTAGGGGGTGTTTTTATTTTTGGGTGGCTTTTTTGTTTTTATAGGGGTATTAGATTGTTTAATTTTTTTATTTTGGATAATTTCACTTATTATTTATTGTAATCTTAGATTTTTTTTATTTTTTTATAATTTTAGACTTTTTTGTGGTAATTTTAGTTGGGGGTTTTTCGGTGGTGTAAGGGTTTTTAAATTTTCGTTTATTTATTTTATTTTTTTAAAATAGTAATGTTAGGTTTATTTATAGTTTAAGCTTAGGTTTTTTTATTTCACAGGTAAGTTTTTATTTATTTTAAGCTAGTAATATTGTAAATTTAATTTAAAGTTAGCGGGTGTTATGTTTATGGGTTAATAGTTTAATTTAGTGTGTCGCAATGTAAGGGGCCGGCAGTTTAGGGGTTAATAGTGTTGGTATATACCAGGTTACAAAATTATCATTTATTATTATCTTAGCAGTTGCCAACCAATAAAATGTATATACGTAACAATTACAAATTAATATTTATTCCTTAGTTCTCGATTAGTTACCTCTATAGACACCTTGAATTATATTTATGTAGAAACTAGATTATAAATCAATTATGCATGCTTATTCCATTACAATATTCTATACAACAGATCATAAAAAAATATATCTCCAAAATTAACCTTACTCACAATGAATCACATTAAAATACCCTAAATGAGGATACCAGAACAGTCTATAATTATCCAGCTTAGTTCACTCCAATATCAGAATATGGACTATTAGCTTTACAATGCTTAATTAATAACTACAAGAGATTTAACCACAATAACCAAGTTATGTACAGTTCTAAGAGAGTTCACAATAATAAAACTGACATAAATCTGGAGTGCAAATTATTTTCTAGCAACTAAAATTATTTAGCATCAATATGAATAGTTCTAAACTACACAAGTAAGGGGATAGTAAGGGCGCTAGAAGCTAAAGATATCCAAAGTGAGTATACTATAGTAACGTATAACAGAGGATGGTATAACAATATCCTAACTTATAAGGTAAAAACACAAAGAGATAATGTATAGGCATATAATATGAATGAATATCCAAAAAAAGCATATACAATTTATTTAATAAAAATCATTTATTTGTAGAAAAGTCTCTATATAATGAGACAATAAGATGATAAGATCTCCAGAGAGGTTAATAAAAATAGGGACGTCTCCCTAAAAACAAATGGATATGAACAGTCTAAAATAACATCAGTACTTCATATCCATAATATGCAAAAATATGAATTTTAAACTAACATACATAGCAGCATGAGAACGCTGGAGACTAAGTTGCTAAAAAGCAAATATATGCAACTTGAGATATCCACAAGAACGTCTTTGATCATAAAAGGTCATAGTGAGTAGCAAAGCTTTTTTAAAGTAAATTAGACAATGTCCCACTTTGGAGGAAACAAATTACTTGCGTCACAATTTTGCAGCAGGGTTACCTTTAATCCTATCATCAGATTATACAGCTTGCAACTGGAAAGTTACTACCTTAACTTCTATACCTCTGAGAAGTTGGAACTCCGTATGGACTGTAGATTTGTTACTCGACCGCAAGTTCACCCCACGTGACTGTGGCGTCTGACGTCACGGGTAACACTCGGGGGGCTCATATCGGCCCAAAAATACAAACATTCTGAGGATCCCTGGCAAGATGGGTCCTCTCATCCAGTGGAAGATGATGTCAGCCTCCCAGTGAGAGTAATCCCGTATCTTCGTCTGTACTTAGTGCTATGCACGCAGGCAGTAAATTTAGCAGGATAAAAATAAGTGAATAACCAGGGTTATGAAAGTCTTATGATGTAAGGCCAATGTATTAAAAGAAGTAAAAAGTCACAGCATTCAATGCATTTCGCTCTATCAGAGAGTTTTATCAAGATCTAAACTATGCAGGACTATGAATATAAATTTAAAATACCAAATATACTCTTTAAAATTATCAGCTTCAATTAAACTGTAGCAATAATAAATGTATTTGCTTTAAAATATTAAATTATAATCACTGCCATACATTACAACTTAACCCATTTGAAGTTTCAGCTTTCTCAGATAAATTTGTTCCCCTCATAAATAAGAAAGGTATTGCAATCCTGGATATAAAAGGTTAGCCCAATTTTGCTTATAGAGACTGTCTTCCATAGGCAGCAATTGTGAGTCAGTCAAAATCCCAGCAAAATCCCACCATTTTTTATAATCATTGGTGAATATTCGTATAAGCCTTTATTGAAGCTTGTCCCTTCATTGGCTCTTGGAAATGCATGTATTTTAATAACAGCCAATCTCTTTTGGCTGCAATACCATTTCTGAACTATTGGTGGCAGCAGACAACCAGAAATGCAGTCTCACCATCAATACTGCTAACAGTAAATACAGATTCTTATATATTTTTTTTATCAAATGGCTATTTTTATACACTTATAATCTCCTAGTTTTAAGAACTATGGCCTAGATTACGAGTTGTGCGTTAGCCGTAAAAAGCGGCATTAAGAGGTACTAATGCTGCTTTTTAACGCCTGCTGGTATTACGAGTCTTGAAGGTACAGGTGTACTGCTCACTTTTTTGTCCAGACTCGGAAATACCACAAATCCACTTACGTCAATTGCGTATCCGATATTTTTAATGGGACTTGCATAGCGCCGGTATTACGAGTCTGACCAAAAGTGAGCGGTAAACCCTCTCCTGTCAAGCCTGGTACCGCATTTAAAAGTCAGTAGTTAATAGTTTAACACTACAACGCCGTAGCATAAAACTCTTAACTAAAGTGCTAAAAAGTACACTAACACCCATAAACTACCTATTAACCCCTAAACCGAGGCCCCCCACATCGCAAACACTAAAATAAATATTTTAACCCCTAATCTGCAGAACCAGACATCGCCGACACTATAATAAATATATTAAAACCTAAACCTCTGCACTCCCGCATCGCAAACACTTTTAAAATATTATTAACCCCTAATCTGCCGGCCCTAACATCGCCGCCACCTACCTACATTTATTAACCCCTAATCTGCCGCCCCCAACATCGCCGCCACTTTAATAAAGTTATTAACCCCTAAACCTAAGTGTAACCATAACCCTAACACCCCATAACTTAAATATAATTTAAATAAATCTAAATAAAATTACTACAATTAACTAAATAATTCCTATTTAAACTAAATACTTACCTATAAAATAAACCATAAGCTAGTTACAATATAACTAATAGTTACATTGTAGCTATCTTAGGGTTTATTTTTATTTTCCAGGCAACTTTGTATTTATTTTAACTAGGTAGAATAGTTATTAAATCGTTATTAACTATTTAATAACTAATTAGTTAAAATAAATACAAATTTACCTGTAAAATAAAACCTAACCTAAGTTACAATTACACCTAACACTACACTACAATTAAATTAATTACCTAAATTAAATGCAATTAATTACAAATAAATAAAATTATCTAAAGTACAAAAAACAAATAAACACTAAATTACAGAAAATAATAAAGAAATTGCAAGATTTTTAAACTAATTACACCTAATCTAATCCCCCTAACAAAATAAAAAGCCCCCCCCCAAATAAAAAAAAGCCCTACCCTACACTAAATTACAAATATTCCTTAAAAGGGCCTTTTGCGGGGCATTGCCCCAAAGTAATCAGCTCTTTTACCTGAAAAAAATTACAATTCCCCCCCAACATTAAAACCCACCACCCACACAACTAACCCTACTCTAAAACCCACCCAATCCCCCCTTAAAAAACCTAACACTAATCCCCTGAAGATCACCTTACCAGGAGACGTCTTCCCCCAAAAGGCCGAAGTTCTCAACGAAGCTAGGAGAAGTCTTCAACCAAGCTGGGCGAAGTGGTCCTCCAGACGGGCAGAAGTCTTCATCCAGACAGCATCTTCTATCTTCATCCATCCAGCGCGGAGCGGGTCCATCTTCAAGACATCCGACGTGGAGCATCCTCTTCTTTCCATGGCCAATGACTGAATGAAGGTTCCTTTAAATGACGTCATCCAAGATGGCGTCCCTTCAATTCCGATTGGCTGATAGAATTCTATCAGCCAATCGGAATTAAGGTAGAAAAAATCCTATCTGAACTTCAATCCTATTGGCTGATCCAATCAGCCAATAGGATTGAGCTGGCATTCTATTGGCTGTTCCAATCAGCCAATAGAATGCCAGTTCAATCCTATTGGCTGATTGCATCAGCTAATAGGATTTTTTCTACCTTAATTCCGATTGGCTGATAGAATTCTATCAGCCAATCGGAATTGAAGGGACGCCATCTTGGATGACGTCATTTAAAGGAACCTTCATTCAGTCGTCAGCCATGGAAAGAAGAGGATGCTCCGTGTCGGATGTCTTGAATATGGACCCGCTCCGCGCTGGATGGATGAAGATAGAAGATGCCGTCTGGATGAAGACTTCTGCCCATCTGGAGGAGAGGACCACTTCTGCCCGGTTGGGTGAAGATGTCTCCCGGTAAGGTGATCTTCAAGGGGTTAGTGTTAGTTTTTTTTTAAGGGGGTATTGGGTGGGTTTTAGAGTAGGGTTGGTTGTGTGGATGGTGGGTTTTAATGTTTGGGGGGGAATTGTAATTTTTTTCAGGTAAAAGAGCTGATTACTTTGGGGCAATGCCCGCAAAAGTCCCTTTTAAGGGCTATTTGTAATTTAGTGTAGGGTAGGGTTTTTTTTATTTTGGGGGGCTTTTTTATTTTGTTAGGGGGATTAGATTAGGTGTAATTAGTTTAAAAATCTTGTAATTTCTTTATTATTTTCTGTAATTTAGTGATTTAGATCATTTTATTTAATTGTAATTAATTGTATTTAATTTAGGTAATTAATTTAATTGTAGTGTAGTGTTAGGTGTAATTGTAACTTAGGTTAGGTTTTATTTTACAGGTAAATTTGTCTTTATTTTAACTAGGTAATAACTATTTAATAACTATTCTACCTAGTTAAAATAAATACAAAGTTGCCTGTAAAATAAAAATAAACCCTAAGCTAGCTACAATGTAACTATTAGTTATATTGTAGCTAGCTTAGGGTTTATTTTATAGCTAAGTATTAAGTTTTAAATAGGAATTATTTAATTAATTGTAGTAATTTTTTTAGATTTCTTTTAATTATATTTAAGTTAGGGGGTGTTAGGGTTAGACTTAGGTTTAGGGGTTAATAACTTTATTATAGTGGCGGCGATGTTGGGGTGGCAGATTAGGGGTTAATAAATGTAAGTAGGTTGCGGCGACATTGGGGGCAGCAGAGTAGGGGTTAATAAATAAAATGTAGGTGTCGGCGATGTTGGGGGCGGCAGATTAGGGGTTCATAAGTATAATGTAGGTGGCGGCGGTGTCCGGAGCGGCAGATTAGGGGTTAATAATATAATGCAGGTGTCGGCGATGTTGGGGGCGGCAGATTAGGGGTTAATAAGTGTAAGATTAGGGGTGTTTAGACTCGGGGTTCATGTTAGGGTGTTAGGTGTAGACATAAATGTATTTTCCCCATAGGAATCAATAGGGCTGCGTTAGGAGCTTTACGCTGCTTTTTTGCAGGTCGTTAGCACCGCACAGCCTCTAAAGCAAAACTCGTAATCTAGGCGTAAATGTTCCATACATGGCCCATTTAATACTATTTAGTCTCAGTATTTTCATACTAAACATGATATACTACTTATAATATTTTAGAAGATGCATATTGTCATCTTTCCCAGTTATTATAAATATTGTATACTTGTGGATATCATTTTAATATTTAGTGTCTGGACTTATATTTATGACCAATATTCATAGGACATCTTGTTGGCTTATTACATGTCTGAAAAATAAAGAAACAGATGTTGTTATTTTGAAATAAGTCAAACTTTTTTAAATATCAATGCAGTTATTTATTTTTAATTATTATATCCAACACAGTATGTAACATGGTATGTATCTCTTATATCATTATATATATATTATTCAGGCAGTCTGTGGTACACATTAATTTATCTAAGAACTATATAGATAATGTGTTATCAAAAGTACATAGGTTAAGATATTTTAAAATCTTAATTCTTAGGCTTTCAACTTCCCACATTACCCTTCTTAGGTAAAGACAATCTTCTAGGTTTCATATATATATATGTTGTTAATACAATCTGAGTACAGGTAGCCCTCAGTTTACGCAAGGGTTAGGTTCCAGAAGGAATGGTTGTAAATCGAAGCCATTGTAAATTGAAACCCAGTTTATAATGTAAGTCAATGGGAAGTGAGGGAGATAGGTTCCAGGCCCCTCTCAAAATTGTCATAAGTAACACCTAATACATCATTTTTAAAGCTTTGAAATGAAGACTTTATATGCTAAACAGCATTATAAACCTAATAAAATAATCACACAACACAGAATATATAATTAAACTAAGTTAAATGAACAAAAACATTTGCTAACCAGCATTATAAACCTATTAAAATAATCACACAACACAGACTTCACTTGCATTTTTCTGCAAACAGTTCTTTCTATGCATTCCAATCTGGACTGATATATAGACAGGAAGATCTTGTTCCTTTGAAATCTGCTCGATAGCTCAGGTCTGGTTAAACTGATTAATTTCAGCTTGCTTGGCTTTGCTGCAACACAAGCGGACAGCTCCACCTACTGGCTATTTTAATAAATGCACTGCTTCTCAATGCTTTTCAATAGCAGTCACATGACTGGAAAAAAGGTTGTTATTCTGAAACGGTGTAAATTGAACCGTTGTAAAACGAAGGCCACCTGTATTTTAAATTATATGAAAGTTACAGACAAACCATTTATATGACTTTCTAAGTACACATTCTGCTATTAAGATCTAAGCTGCCATAAATGCTAGGGTTCTGTGTATTCAACTCAGCACAGGGTAATTAACTCTTGCATACAAAGTGGTTACCTACAAGCTTCCTTTGAAGTGGGTAATTGAGACATCCTGGCCTGTAATGTGTATCTAGTCACAGCAAGTAGTCTGTGCATTTAATGTAGAGTGAGTTTGGGGCTGAACATTCTGATTTTAGAATTTAGCCAGTTTCATCTACAAATTAATTATTTTACCTTATCATATATAGGTATGTGTGTGTGTGTGTGTATATATATATATATATATATATATATATATATATTTATATTATCTAATGCCACTCAGCAATAGCCTGACATTAGGTTTATTATAGTATTAGCGATGCGTGGGGTGGCGGATTAGAGGTTAATACTTTAATTTAGGTAGTCGCAATGTGGGTGGGCAGTGTATTAGGGGTTAATAGGTTTATTTAGGTTTTAGCGATGTGGTGGGTTGGCGGTTTAGGGGTCAATAGGTTTATTTAGTGTTGGCTGCACATATACTATATTAATAGGTTTAATATAGTATTTGCGATGCGGGGGGATGGCGGTTTGGGGTTAATAGGTAGGTTACTTTGTAACATTTTTGTTATGAGTTTTGTGAAACATTTTTGTTTGCAAAATCTATAACAAATGGATTGTGGCGGTATAAGCCATAACGCTAGAGGAATAGCCGGACCACACAACCTGTAATACGGGTGATCTGACTATTCCACATTTAAAAGCCATATTTTGAGTGCGTAATGGAGAGTTGCGGTATAGGCTAAAATACTAATGGTATAGCCGTACCGCCGCAACTTGTAATATGGGTGAGCTGAATATTCCGCTCGCAAAGGCCAATTTTTCAGAGGTATAGCCGTACCGCAACACTTGTAACCTAGGTCATTAAGAATTAGTCATCTTAAAGCACATTCTTGAAATATTAAAAAATAATAATAATTATTAAAAACTAGATACTGGGGGGGCGTGTCCAAACCGCGATCAGAGATGGTCGCACTTCTCCTAAGCTCCTTCTGAGTTCTCAATAAGCCGTTGATTATTTGGGACATTCTACAGGACAATCTTATATTTTCTTTATTCATTACATGTAGCAGCATTATATCTTCAGTAAGGCTGGTCTGTATTTTTGAAGTTGGAGCCGGAACTGGACAAGAAGCTTAGAGCGGCGGCTCACATGTAAGCAACGTCCCCCCCTCGAGAGATCGAGGGTCACTTGGCTGCAGCTAGACACAGTTAAATAGCAATAAAGATCTGTGTCCCATTGCCAGCTAAACTGGAAAGATCTTACAGCCTGGACTTACCCTGACACCACCGACCCTTAATATCTATAGCTACGCCACGACTTATTGTCGTTAAAATGGCCGACGGAGAGGAAGCTGACTACCAGGACATATTTGACAATGTGCACTGGCGCCGGATTGAAGAGCTTTGCTTGCACCTCGCAGCTAGTGCACCACAGGACGCCCTGACATCAAGCCATTCCGCTAAGACCCTGTTACTCACAGGTGAGCCCAGACAACAAGAAGTTAGGCGAGACGACATCGCCATTTTGCCTGACGACCACAATCGCAATGCGGCAAGTACAGAGCCGCTGAATAACATACAAGTTGTTGCTTGTGAAGGGACAGCATTTGCGCTCCTAGCACCACCGGGCCTACATGCTACAGTGGGTGAGCCTCGGCAGATGGCAGATCATGGTTCTGATGTTGTGGCTCCGTGGGGCTTAGGGGGGGGCCCCCTGGAAGCTAAGACTTTAGGACGCTCACCTTTTGAGAATGCCGACTCACCCAAGAGCCCGGATAATTGCAGTTTCTTACCGGTGCTTATGGGGCTACCCACTGAATATCTTTATTTCCCGAGTAACATCAGCACTTTGAACTTTATTGCCCTGTTGAAACTATCACTATCCTGGGTCCTGTATACAAAAGGCGCACCACAAGACTGTCTGATTCCCTCCATAGTCCACACTTTTCGGCAACTAAGGCATGGGGATAAAGGAACCTAGGACTCAAAATATTGAAGATACGCAGCAGCTAAATTGGCATCACCTTGTGAACTTGTTGCTTTTCTCTTTAGGTTTTAAATATTAGCCTGTTGGTTAAAGTTTCAGTAGTCTATATATTGTATTCTTTATTGTATATTGCTTGGTGGCAGATCATCTTCTGTTTTTTGGCTATTATTTTGAGCTAGTTTACTCCAATGTAGGTATATACTAATTTAGACATAAGGTACATACTGGAGGATTCTACACCAAGGTGTGGAGTTGGGACCTACTCTCTTACTAAAAACATATTAGATACTTTACTGTAATCAAAACTGGAGCCACATTTACTTTCCTATAAGGTTAACACTACTGTCTGTTTATATCATGGAGTGGAGAGTATAGCACATATGTACTAGTTAAAACATCATACCAAAGAATCATAGAACATTCTGTTATTACCACTGTATATTAAGATGACACTGCTTAGTTAGGATGACCAGTTTAGAATCCTCTAATTTTATATTAGATATGATTAATTGATGCATCTTTTGAGGAGTATAAGGTTATGTCTCTAGACCTAGTGGCTTGCGGCCGGAGCTGCTGGGAAAGAGACGAGCCTGTTACCACACGGGGAATGCAGCTTTTTACCTGGATGCTTTTAGTTGCTATTTTCAGGGAATCATATATTTATAGTATATTAAGCAAGTAGTTAAGCAAAAGATTTTGCAACTTATCCCTTATGTTTTGACTTGTTTATGATGAGATGGCTCAACTATCCGAAAGTGCTATTTATTTAACTTAATTTTTGCAACCTGTTACTCCATACTGTCAAGCGTCAGAGAGCTAGGTGTTATAGCTATATTGCCAATATCCACCAATGCTGTAATGCCAACTCTCCACTAGTTAATGTCCATCATGTGTGGAGAGTAAGATATGAGGCTGTGTCTGGCTGTAGCTCATGCATTGATATATTCCAGTCTAGCATCTAACACACTTTTTAGAACAATGCATTTTTTTTTTCTCTTTGTTTTTCTTTAAAAGTAAAAAAGGGGTCCTTCATTTGGGGTCCAAAAGTGGCCCCTGCACATCCATGGTTACCTGCTACATTCTATGCTCCTGCAACTTAATGTGGTCCAAGAGTGGCCGCTTAGCATCTCCAGTGGGTATATAGTCTAAGTGACACATATTGTTTATTTTGAAAGTGTAGTTTGCCGATTAGTTATACAGTGCTCTTAACTGACTTGTTTTTGTATCCTATTCTGTTATAACTTGTGTCTTTATATGATGTATTATCAACTACTGTTTGTTTGCCTTGCAAAGAACCTCAATAAAAATAATAACAAACAAAAAAAAACCAAAAAAAACTAGATACTGTAATATATATATATATATATATATATATATATATATATATATATATATATATATATATATATATATATATATATATATATATATTGGATTATTTAGAATATTTATAATGTTTCTAAATATATATTTTTATATTACTATTATTATTATCATTTATTTGTATAGCGCCACCAAATTCCGTAGCGCTGGGTACAATGATAGAGGTATACAATGACAAGGATTTGTGATAAAATACAAAACATAACAAAACTAAACAAATTGAGTACAGGAGGAAGAAGGCCCTGCTCCAGAGAGCTCACAGTCTACAGGTTTAGGGTGCAGAGACATAAGGTTGCGGGTAGCTTGTCACATCGGCTGTAGTTGCAGCAGTGAGTCAGGCAGTTCATGTATACCTGTATATATTCATATAGATATATATTTTATACATATATCTCCATAATGCATATTTTTATGGCTGTATATACATTTTATTCTAGACTAAAGGAGCATAAATATTAGCTCCAAACATATAATTGGTCTGATATTTTCAGAAATTTACAATAATGGGTATTTCTTTTTCGTTTTTAAAATAATAAATAAATAAAAAATATAAAAAAAACAGTTTTGGGCCTGTAAGCTTATACCCAAAAGAACCCCCAACTAAATGATTATTTTAATTTGTTATCTCCTTAATAGGTGGTCTGGTTTTTATTTGCTATCTCTAGTAAATGCTATCTCCTTATATACATAAGGCTTAATTGGTTGTAAATATCATGTACAAAGTCTATAGGAATTGTAGGCATTATATGTCAGTTTAGAAACATGAAAATCATCTCTGTACCAATGTTTGTATACAAAGAAAAAAACTGTTATCTCAAGAATGTAAAATAAGCAACTATTTGATCACAACGTGCATTTCTAGTAACAGTCATTGTTTCAGAATTGGTAACGATGTGTCTCCTAAAAATACACTCCCGGTTTACAATGATACAACTCAAGAACACACATCTTTCATTGAACCAATAATATTGACTCATAGAGACATTAGGAGAGGTGTGTGTTATTCACCCAATCAGTGTGCAGGGCGGTAAACCCGCGAAAAAACAAACCGGATTAAAAGATCAGCCGTGCAGTACAATTTCAGTCTCTGGGGAAGAAGGAAGCATTAGAAATCCTTTGAAACGCGTTAGACAAAGAGGAGTATATCGGACTGATCTACTACCGGAAACTCTGGTATATCTTGATCTATTTTAACTACTTTGGGCTCTCATCCCTGAAGGGAGCATTTTATTGCGGTACTGAGCGGAGAAGAACTGTGCCTCTGCTCTTATCCATTTTCAATCACTTTATTATATACCTCATAATGTTGAGGATTTTAAATGCATTTGTGAGAGAGTGTGTTTAGCAATAAATCTGTGTTTTTAAAAAAACAATATCACACTATTTGAGCTTTTCTTTCCTCTATATATACGCTGTGGGAGATCGTGTCATATTTCTGGAGGAGCCATACTTAAAGAGGCAAAGGAAGTATTGATCGCAAATCCACTGAAGTTTCTCCTACACCCCAAAGAGGAAAAGCTGAATACCATAAGAGGAACCCCCGGCTGTGCTGTCTACTTACCTCATACGATTGAGGTTTGTTCCTGTAAGTTTGCATTTCATATAGATTCACCGCTAAATGTGGAATAGTCTGTCTCAGCAATTGGATATACAAATATACCATATCTATGCACTGTGCTGACTGACTATTTCAATATCTTTATGTATTTATTCATAAGAATACTGTGTATATTATAATTTTATTGTAGTAGATATTCTGACATCCAGTTCTCTACCTTTTATCATATATACTAACTCTAAGCAACCAGCGCTATTCAAGTCCATTTTTGATCTCTTGTTGTACCATATAGATATATAGGTATATATTTATATATTTTACAAAAAACATCAGATATATGTTAAAATAAATATTTACAAATATTTTATCCTATGTAAAGAACATAGGAATGTAAAATATTTATTACTCAAGTCGGGATAGCGCTGTAGGTTGAACGTGGTGTTGGGTTAGCGCACAAATGATAAGTGTTAGGTTGCACCCCCATTGAAGTCTATAGGGAGAAGAAGTTGCGCGGTTGCGATATCTGAAGACCTGAAGCGTCAGTTTCGCTCTTGCCCTAACTTTGTACATTCAACCTGTAATACGCATGCTATCCCACAGGCGTTACAAGTTTTCTTACAGCGGTATTAACACTCAAGCGTGAGTGCTAAATACCGCTCAACTTATAATATGGCCCTGTATCTCCTGAGCTATATGGACAAGCCCATTAATAATGTTATAAAATCTCATAATCATATAAGATATATACTGTCAGTCAACACTGGTTAAATATGTTTATACGCAAATTCTCTGTACACGTGTGTTGTCTTTGAATTATCTACGAACATGCCTCTTTGTAATTTTAAAACATTTCAGCTCGAGCTTTGGTACATCACTATTACAATTTAAATATAATAATATATAACAACTTTGAAGATATATAGAAACTGTGAAATTCAGTACAGCAGAAAGGTGCTTTATATCTCTCCCTATTTATTGTTGTATTACTTTTATTTTTATAGCAGCAGGGTACAATGAACAATCTGTGCAGTTCACACAGTACAAAAAACACACAAGTTACATTGTTACTGTAGACAGTATGTCCTTACTTCTTCACACAGACACAGCTATCGGTATTACCATTTCTTGTACTGTAAAACTTTACTTTTGCCAAGAAACATAAAACAGAACAACAGATGCACACTGCTTTACATTTTTTTCTTTTTCCAAGAAAATATAAATTATAAATATAAAAAAATTAAAACTCAAATGTAATAACAAAACCTATACATAAATACCTTTATATAATGTCCCGAATATAGTCCATTCAGCCCAGAGGCTTTCTTCCAACTTATAGATATTGTGTTTCTAAAATGTGCAAATATCTGACGCTTTGTCTGCAAATCTTTTCATTTAATCTCCATTTGTCAATGAAGAAAGAAACTCTCAATATAACATCTGCCATATTGTCAAACCCCATTCTGAATTAAAGGGACAGTCTACTCCAAATGTGTTATTGTTTAATTGTCCTCAGTTTTGCACAGCCAACATGGTTATATTAATATACTTAATACCTCACGGCTAGATTTAGAGTTCTGCGGTCAAAGGGGTGCGTTAGCTACGCGTGCTTTTTTTCTCCCGCACCTTTTAAATACCGCTGGTATTTAGAGTTCACAGAAGGGCTGCGTTAGGCTCCAAAAAGGGAGCGTAGAGCATAATTTACGGCCACTGCAACTCTCAATACCAGCGGTGCTTACGGACACGGCCAGCTTCAAAAACGTGCTCGTGCACGATTCCCCCATAGGAAACAATGGGGCAGTTTGAGCTTGAAAAAAACCTAACACCTGCAAAAAAGCAGCGTTCAGCTCCTAACGCAGCCCCATTGTTTGCTATGCGGAAACACTTCCTAAGTCTGCACCTAACACCCTAACATAAACCCCGAGTCTAAACACCCCTAACCTTACACTTATTAACCCCTAATCTGCTGCCCCCGCTATCGCTGACCCCCGCATATTATTATTAACCGCTAATCTGCCGCTCCGTACACCACCCCAAGATACATTATAGCTATGTACCCCTAATCTGCTGCCCCTAACACCGCCGACCCCTATATTATATTTATTAACCCCTAATCTGCCCCCCTCAACGTCGCCTCCACCTGCCTACACTTATTAACCCCTAATCTGCCGAGCGGACCGCGCCGCTATTATAATAAAGTTATTAACCCCTAATCCGCCTCACTCCCGCCTCAATAACCCTATAATAAATAGTATTAACCCCTAATCTGCCCTCCCTAACATCGCCGACACCTAACTTCAAACATTGTATTGTATGGTTTTTTTACAGGCAAAAGAGCTGAATACTTTGGGGCATGCCCCACAAAAGGTCCTTTTAAGGGCTGGTAAGGTAAAAGAGCTTTGAACTTTTTCAATTTAGAATAGGGTAGGGCATTTTTTTATTTTGGGGGGGTTGTTATTTTATTAGGGGGCTTAGAGTAGGTGTAATTAGTTTAAAATTGTTGTAATATTTTTCTAATGTTTGTAAATATTTTTTTATTTTTTGTAACTTAGTTCTTTTTTATTTTTTGTACTTTAGTTAGTTTATTTAAATGTATTTATTTGTAGGTATTGTATTTAATTGATTTATTGATAGTGTAGTGTTAGGTTTAATTGTAGATAATTGTAGGTATTTTATTTAATTAATTTATTGATAGTGTAGTGTTAGGTTTAATTGTAACTTAGGTTAGGATTTATTTTACAGGTAATTTTGTAATTATTTTAACTAGGTAACTATTAAATAGTTATTAACTATTTAATAGCTATTGTACCTGTTTAAAATAAATACAAAGTTGCCTGTAAAATAAATATTAATCCTAAAATAGCTACAATATAATTATTATTTATATTGTAGCTATATTAGGGTTTATTTTACAGGTAAGTATTTAGCTTTAAATAGGAATAATTTATTTAATAAGAGTTAATTAATTTATTTCATTAGATAAAAATTATATTTAACTTAGGGGGGTGTTAGGGTTAGGGTTAGAATTAGCTTTAGGGGTTAAAAAATTTATTAGAGTAGCGGTGAGCTTCGATCGGCAGATTAGGGGTTAATACTATTTATAATAGGGTTATTGAGGCGAGAGTGAGGCGGATTAGGGGTTAATAACTTTATTATAATAGCGGCGCGGTCCGCTCGGCAGATTAGGGGTTAATAAATGTAGGCAGGTGGAGGCGACGTTGAGGGGGGCAGATTAGGGGTTAATAAATATAATATAGGGGTCGGCGGTGTTAGGGGCAGCAGATTAGGGGTTCATAGGGATAACGTAGGTGGCAGCGGTGTGCGGTCGGCAGATTAGGGGTTAAAAAATGTTATTAGAGTGGCGGCGATGTGGGGGGGCCTCGGTTTAGGGGTACATAGGTAGTTTATGGGTGTTAGTGTACTTTAGAGCACAGTAGTTAAGAGCTTTATAAACCGGCGTTAACAAATAAAGCTCTTAACTCCTGACTTTTTTCTGCGGCTGGAGTCTTGTCGTTAGATTTCTAATGCTCACTTCAGCCACGATACGATATAGGATATGCAATTGACGTAAGGGGATCTGCAGTATGGAAAAGTCGCGGCTGGAAAGTGAGCGTTAGACACTTTCCTGACTGACTCCAAATACCAGAGGGCGGTAAAAACCAGCGTTAGGAGCCTCTAACGCTGGTTTTGACTGCTACCGCCCAACTCTAAATCTAGCCGTCTGTGATTACCATGTATCTAAGTTCCCTCTGGCAGCCCCCTTATCTCAGGGCTATTTATTTATTATGTATTGCCTTGCATTTTAGCCAGTTAATACTGTGTCCTGCACAATTCCATGGCAGTGAGCACAATGTTATCTATATGGCACACATGAATTAGCAGTGTCTTGTGAAAAGCTAATAAAAAAGCTTGTTATAAGAGATGTCTGTAGTGATTAGAAACAGGCAGACATTTAGAGGTTTAGATGTTATACAGTATATTAATATAACAAATAGTTAAATATGCAATGCAGTTGTAGCACACTGTAAAAGTATTCGATCACTGTGAATGTTAAACTGTCTCTGTTTAAAGACAAAATGATAGCGTATACGTGACGGTATCAAACTGGTAATGACATGTACACAGTGAGTATAGTAAGTCCTTATTATCAAAAGGTGGAACTGTGGTAATGATAAAATTTGCTGGTAATGCAGAGTAAACGGCAGTTAAGTAATGCATGTAAATCACGGTGCAAAATAAGCCAGGTATTCTCACCACTTCTGCCCTGACGAAGTGCCTACGGGCAGGAAACGCGTTGGACGTTTCAGTTGTTCTCAGTTCACTCCTGAGCTTGTTTGCACCCTGTGATTGTTGTACTACTTACAATAAAGTTTGTGTTTTTACCTGCACCAATCGTCCTGCGGATGTGTTCAGTCCTAATACAGGATTTTGTTCTATATTAATATAACAAAGTTGGTTGTACAAAGCTGGGGAATGGTTAGTACAGGGAGTGCAGAATTATTAGGCAAGTTGTATTTTTGAGGATTCATTTTATTATTGAACAACAACCATGTTCTCAATGAACCCAAAAAACTCATTAATATCAAAGCTGAATAGTTTTGGAAGTAGTTTTTAGTTTGTTTTTAGTTATAGCTATTTTAGGGGGATATCTGTGTGTGCAGGTGACTATTACTGTGCATAATTATTAGGCAACTTAACAAAAAACAAATATATACCCATTTCAATTATTTATTTTTACCAGTGAAACCAATATAACATCTCAACATTCACAAATATACATTTCTGACATTCAAAAACAAAACAAAAACAAATCAGTGACCAATATAGCCACCTTTCTTTGCAAGGACACTCAAAAGCCTGCCATCCATGAATTCTGTCAGTGTTTTGATCTGTTCACCATCAACATTGCGTGCAGAGGCAACCACAGCCTCCCAGACACTGTTCAGAGAGGTGTACTGTTTTCCCTCCTTGTAAATCTCACATTTGATGATGGACCACAGGTTCTCAATGGGGTTCAGATCAGGTGATACCAGCCCAAACCAGTACTCCACCTCCACCTTGTTGGCGTCTGAGTCTGACTGGAGCTCTCTGCCCTTTACCAATCCAGCCACGGGCCCATCCATCTGGCCCATCAAGACTCACTCTCATTTCATCAGTCCATAAAACCTTAGAAAAATCAGTCTGAGATATTTCTTGGCCCAGTCTTGACGTTTCAGCTTGTGTGTCTTGTTCAGTGGTGGTCGTCTTTCAGCCTTTCTTACCTTGGCCATGTCTCTGAGTATTGCACACCTTGTGCTTTTGGGCACTCCAGTGAAGTTGCAGCTCTGAAATATGGCCTAACTGGTGGCAAGTGGCATCTTGGCAGCTGCACGCTTGACTTTTCTCAGTTCATGGGCAGTTATTTTGCACCTTGGTTTTTCCACACGCTTCTTGCGGCCCTGTTGACTATTTTGAATGAAACGCTTGATTGTTCGATGATCACGCTTCAGAAGCTTTGCAATTTTAAGAGTGCTGCATCCTTCTGCAAGATATCTCACTATTTTTCACTTTTCTGAGCCTGTCAAGTCCTTCTTTTGACCCATTTTGCCAAAGGAAAGGAAGTTGCCTAATAATTATGCACACCTGATATAGGGTGTTGATGTCATTAGACCACACCCCTTCTCATTACAGAGATGCACATCACCTAATATGCTTAATTGGTAGTAGGCTTTCGAGCCTATACAGCTACATATATAAGACAACATGCATAAAGAGGATGATGTGGTCAAAATACTCATTTGCCTAATAATTCTGCACTCCCTGTAAAGGCGTTATCTAGCTTTTTAAACAATAACAATTTTGGTGTAGACTGTCCCTTTAAATATTGCAAAAGGGTAAGGGCATCTTTTTCTGACCACTTACAAATAGCAACATTTAGGGCTCCATGTACTAAGCAGTCCGCGAGCTACCCGCAACAAATCTCGCGTCAAAACTCGCAAACTGATATGTACAAAGTCGTCAACTATGTTCAAACTCACATCTTTAAAATTGTGAGCGCACTTATCCGCCAAACCTCGCTACCTCTCCATTTTTCACTGTAATTAGACACATTTGACCACCAACTCGCCAAAAACGAATGTACTAAAAAATCTATTTGTCCGCTAGCAACAATTCCCGCTCCCACCTCGTTATTTTTGCCTCGCCACCTTTTAGGTGGCGGGCAAGGTACAAAACAATAGGAAAGTCACTCTAGACGCCAGTCTAGACATATATAAAAGGCAGTAATATCAGCATTGTACTTACAGCATAACTGGCGTCTAATTTGTCTCTCATTTCCATGTACATAAATTGCGCCCAATTTGTCGACTGTAATTAAAGAGTAATCTGTATATTTTAAATTTGTATTGTATAGTTGTCAATCTTTATAATTATTTTTATATTAATATTTATATTTATTATATCTTCTATTAGGAGATGGAGGATACTCATGTACAGAATGGCTGTTGACTCCCTATAACAACCCACAGACCAGAAGTCAAGTACGTTTCAATGAAGCTCACCGATCTACCAGGGGGATAATTGCTGATGCGAAAAGTGAGGATTCTTGGATTTTGAAGTGGTTTCAGATCCAGATGAAGCCATATCCAATTTGTAAATAAATATTACAAAAATAACGCTCTGTAATCACTCTTCAAAAAATTTTGAACAATAATAAAGTTGTTTAGACAAGTTGAACTTTTATAGGAGCAAAATTCTATTCCCGCGACTACTATGACGTTCGTGACACCTTGCATGTCACGTGTTAATAATTGGCCAGACAATTCAACTGAAAGTTAAGTACATCAGCTTAGTCGTGGCGAGCGAGGCGTCAAATTTATCAATAATCCGCCACTGCTCGCGGCGGGCTAGACGTGTCTATTTATTGGGGGATTATTAGTACATAGCGACAGCGGACACCATTTCGCCCGCAGCGAGTAACGGCGAGTTTATCCGCGTCTACAATGACGGATGAATTGACGGCTTAGTACATGGAGCCCTTATGCTTAGCTGATCAATTAAACTATTTGATGATAGTGAAAGTTCACCAACCATAACATGTGGGATTAAACTCCAGTCCACTAGGAGAAAAGCAAAAACATTCAATATACAGGAGCTTTTTTTAAAAAAACTTTTTATTTATAACCAAAAATGAAGGCAAATACAGCATACAGATAAACAAGAAATGGCATCACGCAGGACCCAAAACATCCCACAATCTAGAATACAACAACAACAAAGAGAGAGATTACATGCCATATCAAGAGATCATCTATTAGTGGGGTTTTACACTATACATATTCAGAAATCCATGGACAAAAAAAAAAAGGGGGAGAATAGAAGAAGGGAACCCCCCTCTCTCACTCACTCCCAGCACCACGCCAAAAGTTGGGAAGATGCCCAGCGTATATATTCAATGGAACATATGGGGATTTAATCAATGGTTTAACTAACACCCTTTGCGCCGCCTCCTGCAGTGACAGAATAAACGCTTTCCTTTTTTTTAAAAAATAGAGCCAATTGTTCATCTGAAGCATTCAGCACATTATACCTTTCAATTGTGCATTGAGTAATCAAAGCGCTTTTAAGCTCTGAAAATTTAGGAGCAAAATGTGCTTTCCACAGCCTTAAAATAAGATTACGGCCTATTAATATAATTGTATTAATAAGCTTAAAGTTTTTAGAAGCCCCTTAAAATTTAGCAAGAAAAAAAAAACCTCAACTGGTTTAATATAAAAATCCAACAATAATACTGAATTCATCCAATATGTCACTTTCTTCCAAAACTGCATAATTTTTGGGCATCCCCAGAAACAATGTAAGAGATCGGCATGCATTGCACTACACCTTGAACATAGAATATTTGTTTTTATACCACCTAGATAGAATGTCTGGAGAAAGATAAGTCTGCAGTCTTATCTTTATCTGTGACACCCTCCATGATGCCATAGTCCAGGCTTGCTCCGTTATTTTAAAACTGTTCCCTATAATCTGGGCATTAATTCCAGGAAAGTTTTTAGTCCACTTCACTACTATGTCATTAATTTGCTCAGCTGAAGGGCGTTGATTTAGTAGGGCATAAAGAGGGGAGATAGAATATATCCCGGATTGGTATCCAATAATTCTGCTGTGTAATTCAACTAAAGACCAATCTGCGCCAAAGTTTTGTTTTAATTCATGAATGAAATGCCTTAGTTGTAGATAGGCATAGAAATCTTGCTTTAAAAGACCAAATTTATTAGCTAAGACACAAACAGCGAGATTACGAGTTTTGTGTTAGCCTTTAAAAGCAGCGTTGAGAGGTCCCAACGATGCTTTTTATCTAACGCTGGTATTACGAATCTGACAGGTAGAGGCTCACCGCTCACTTTTCTTCCGCGACTCGAGGCTACCGCAAATCCCCTTACGTCAATTGCGTATCCTATCTTTTTAATGGGATTTGGCTAACGCTGGTATTACAAGTCTTGGAGAAAGTGAGCGGTAGAGCCTCTACCTCCAAGACACCTACCGCATATAAAAGTCAGTAGTTAAGAGTTTTATGGGCTAACGCCGGAACATAAAGCTCTTAACTACAGTGCTACAAAGTACACTAACACCCATAAACTACCTATGAACCCCTAAACCGAGGCCCCCCACATTGCAAACACTACAATAAAATTATTTAACCCCTAATCTGCCGACCAGACATCGCCTAGCCCTAACACCCCCCTAAGTTAAATATAATTTAAATAAATCTAAATAAAATTACTATCATTAAATAAATTGATCCTATTTAAAACTAAATGCGTACCTATAAAATAAACCATAAGATAGATACAATATAATGTAATAATTACATTGTAGCTATTTTAGGATTTATATTTATTTTACAGGCAACTTTGTATTTATTTTAACTAGGTACAATAGCTATTAAATAGTTAATAACTATTTAATAGCTACCTAGTTAAAATAATTACAAAATTACCTGTAAAATAAATCCTAACCTAAGTTACAAATACACCTAACACTACACTATCAATAAATTAATTAAATAAATTAAATACAATTATCTTACATAAAATACAAATAAATAAACTAAATTATATTACAAAAAAACAAACACTAAATTACAAAAAATAAAAAATATTACAAGAATTTTAATCTAATTACACCTAATCTAAGCCCCCTAATAAAATAAAAAAGCCCCCTTAAAATAATAAAATTCCCTACCCTAAACTAAATTACAAAGTAATCAGCTATTTTACCAGCCCTTAAAAGGGCTTTTTGCGGGGCATTGCCCCAAAGTAATCAGCTCTTTTACCTGTAAAAAAACAAATACAATACCCCCCCAACATTACAACCCACCACCCACACACCCCTACTCTAAAACCCACCCGATCCCCCCTTAAATAAACCTAACACTACCCCATTGAAGATCACCCTACATTGAGCTGTCTTCACCCAGCCGGGCCGAACTCTTCATCCGATGCAGGCACAAGTGGTCCTCCAGCCGGGAAGAAGTCTTCATCGGATCGGGGCAGAAGAGGTCCTCCATCCAGCAAAAGTCTTCATCCAAGCGGCATCTTCTACCTTCAATCAATCGGAGCGGAGCGGGTCCATCTACTATCCAGCCGACTCGGAGCCATCCTCTTCTTCCGATGTCCTAACGAAGAATGAAGGTTCCTTTAAATGACGTCATCCAAGATGGCGTCCCTCGAATTCCGATTGGCTGATAGGATTCTATCAGCCAATCAGAATTAAGGTAGGAAAATTCCTATTAGTTGATGCTATCAGCCAATTGGATTGAAGTTCAATCCGATTGGCTGATTGGATCAGCCAATAGAATTGACCTTGCATTCTATTGGCTGATCCAATCAGCCAATCGGATTGAACTTCAATCCGATTGGCTGATTAAGTCAACCAATAGGAATTTTCCTACCTTAATTCGAGGAACGCCATCTTGGATGACGTCATTTAAAGGAACCTTCATTTTTCGTTAGGACATCGGAAGAAGAGGATGGCTCCGCGTCGGCTGGATAGAAGACGGACCCACTCCACTCCGATTGATTGAAGATAGAAGATGCCGCTTGGATGAAGACTTCTGCTGGATGGAGGACCTCTTCTGCCTCGATCGGATGAAGACTTCTGCCGGTCCGGATGTCCTCTTCTGGCCCATCGGTGCCCAGCTGGCTGAACACGGTTCAAGGTAGGGTGATCTTCAATGGGGTAGCATTAGGTTTTTTTAAGGGGAGATTGGGTGGGTTTTAGAGTAGGGGTGTGTGGCTGGTGGCTTGTAATGTTGGGGGGGTATTGTATTTGTTTTTTTTACAGGTAAAAGAGCCGATTACTTTGGGGCAATGCCCCGCAAAAAGCCCTTTTAAGGGCTGGTAAAAGAGCTGATTACTTTGTAATTTAGTTTAGGATTGGGAATTTTATTATTTTTGGGGCTTTTTTATTTTATTAGGGGGCTTAGATTAGGTGTAATTAGATTAAAATTCTTGTAATATTTTTTTATTTTTTGTAATTTAGTGTTTGTTTTTGTAATATAGTTTAGTTTATT
This sequence comes from Bombina bombina, assembly GCF_027579735.1. Classification (NCBI taxonomy): domain Eukaryota; kingdom Metazoa; phylum Chordata; class Amphibia; order Anura; family Bombinatoridae; genus Bombina; species Bombina bombina. Next base: position 748,124,901 of record NC_069500.1, read on the forward strand.
TAATTGTATTTTATTTTAGATAATTGTTTTTAATTTATTTAATTAATTTATTGATAGTGTAGTGTTCGGTGTACATGTAACTTAGGTTAGGTAATTTTGTAATTATTTTAACTAGGTAGCTATTAAATAGTTATTAACTATTTAATAGCTATTGTACCTAGTTAAAATAAATACAAAGTTGCCTGTAAAATAAATATAAATCCTAAAATAGCTACAATGTAACTATTAGTTATATTGTAGCTATATTAGGGTTTATTTTACAGGTAAGTATTTAGTTTTAAATAGGATTAATTTATTTAATTATATTAATTTTATTTAGATTTATTTAAATTATATTTAACTTAGGGGGGTGTTAGGGTTAGGGTTAGACTAAGGTTTAGGGGTTAAAAACTATATTATAGTAGCGGTGACATTGGGGGGCAGGAGATTAGGGGTTAATAATTGTAGGTAGGTGGCGGCGACGTTGGGGGGCAGATTAGGGGTTAATAAAATTTACTATAGTGTTTGCGAGGCGGGAGTGCAGCGGTTTAGGGGTTAATACATTTATTATAGTGGCGGCGATGTCGGCAGATTAGGGGTTAATAAGTGTAGTTAGGTGGCGGCGACGTTGGGGGCGGCAGATTAGGGGTTCATAGGGATAATGTAGGTGGCGGCGGTGTCCGGAGCGGCAGATTAGGGGTTAATAATATAATGTAGGTGTCTGCGATAGCGGGGGCGGCAGATTAGGGGTTAATAAGTGTAAGATTAGGGGTGTTTAGACTCGGGGTTCGTGTTAGGGTGTTAGGTGCAGACATAACTTTTATTTTCCCATAGGAAACAATAGGGCTGCGTTAGAAGCTGGACGCTGCTTTTTTTGCAGGTCAACCCCATTGTTTCCTATGGGGAAATAGTGCACGAGCACGTTTTAGCCAGCTTACCGCTACCGTAAGCAACGCTGGTATTACAGTGAGAAGTGGAGCTAAATTTGCTCAATGCTCACTTTACTTTTCTGAGGCTAACGCAGCCATTCAGAAAACTTGTAATACCAGCGTTGGCTTAAGTGAGCGCTGGAAAAAAAAGACTTGTTAGCCCCGCAGGTCTTTACCAACAAAACTCGTAATCTAGGCGAAAATGTTTCTGGAGAAGAGTCTTTAGGCCTTTTATAAACCACTGCCTAAACAACGGATTAAACAAACCTAGTATGAAGTTAGGATTACCTCTGATAGGGAGAAACTTTGAAGCATCTGGGAAGTAGCCTATCTCAGAGCAGAACTTCTGCCATGCCACTATTATGTTTTTAATTGTCATCAAAGAAAAAACGTTTGAAGGTAATGATGTTATTGGACAATGTAATAGTGCGTTCAGATGGAAGGGAGCAACAAGATTAGATTCACACACAAGCAAAGTGACCTGTTCTTTTTCAGTAATCCAATCCAAAGCTATTTTAAAGAGGGCAACAAGATTATAAAATTGGATATTAGGCAGCGCCAGCCCTGCAGAAAGCTTAGAGTTCATAAGGCGATGTATAGCTATCCGAGCTTTGGCACCTTTCCATAGAAAGCTGGCGCAAGATTTATTATACCTAAGAATATCAGATTTATGTATGAATGAAGATCTGAATTATTTTGAATTTGGGAAAGAGTATAGTCTTAATCAGTGTGGCACGGGATGTCAAAGAAATAGGGAGATTAGACCAGTCCTCTATTTTTTTTTGCCGTTATTAAAGCATTGGGGATAGTTTAAACTGTACCACTCATCAGGATTAATACTCAGTCTTATCCCCAAATAGGTGATCTGAGTGGTCTCAGTAAATGGGTGTTTGGTCCTATTACTATGCTCCTTGTGCAACCAAAGAAGTTCTGATTTTAGAAGGTTCATTTTATAACCTGTTATCAATACAAACATATGGATAATATTGCATAATAATGGTAGGCTCTTCTTAATATTACTTAGGAATAACAGAAGGTCATCAGCATAGAGTAGCAGAACCAACCTTTAGCCACCCAGTCAAATTCCTTCAAGTTCTTGGCAAAGAAGGATTGCCAAAGGTTCTAATGAAATATTGAAAAGTAATGGGGAAAGCGGACACCCCTGTCTGGTGCCCCTCTGAAGCGCAAAACGTTGTGAAATAGAATTATTAATAATTAACGCGGATATAGGAGAGCAATAGATTAACCGAATAAAGTTATTAAAGTAGCCTATCAGGCCGAATTGCTCCAAAGAACAAAAGAGATGATTCCAACATATACGGTCAAGTCTCTCTGCCTAGAAGATCTAAATTTATTCCAGAAAAAATCAAGAACTAACATGACCTTCCTCATGTTTCTCACAGGGTTTCTCCCGGGCATAAAACCAGATTGGTTCTCATGGATTATTCCTCAAAGATGAGGTTTAAGCTGATTTGCTACAATAGATGTTAAAAGTTTATAATCGGCATTCAGCACCGAAATAGGCCTATATGATGCTGGAAGGTCTGGATCCTTATTTTTTTTAAGTATTAGAGAAATATTTGCGGCGGCAAAGTAGGGCGAACATTTAGTATTATCTGAAAAATAAAAGTTAAATAGTTTGTTTAACCCTTTGAGTGCTAATGAAGGCTCTGAGCCGTCACAGAGTTTCTCACTTAGGTGCTAATGATGGCTCAGAGCCGTCATGAGCACTCTCCCACCTTGAGGGAGATCTGGGGGCTCCTTACTGCTCCTACCCCGGCAATCGTGCTTGTAGAGTGACAGGCATCGCTGGGGTTTCACGTGATGCGCGGTGACATCACGCGCAATTTCGTAATGACATCACCGTGCAACTTTATTTATACTTAACAATGTTAAGTATAGGAGGAGCGGGCATGCTGCTTAGAAGCCTGTATCTCAGGCATCTAAGCAGCTACAGACCCCCAAGATCCATTGTTGTAAAGGTAATCACTTAACATTTCCAACAGTGTAAGTCTTGGGGGTCTGTAAAAAAAAATTAAAAGTTAAAAAAAAATGTTTTAAAGAATTGAAAAAAAAATAAAAAAAAATATTAGAATCCAGGTGAGAAATGGGTTAAGGTGGGAGTAATTTGTAACTGTAGAATTCTATAGGGAGAGAGTCTGGTTCAGCGGCTTTATTTATTCTGGCAGCCTTAATACCAACTAAAATTTCGGCCTCCGAAATGGGCATAATAATTTCGGACATAATTTCTGAGGAGAGTTTTGGTAGCCTGATCTTTTCCCAGAATTCTTTTTTCTTAGTTAGATCAAATCCATCACATTTGTACAGGTCATTAAAAAAGTTAAAAAAAACTTTTTCAATATCGGATTGATTCGTAAATCTATCAGTGCCATTTTTAATATCAGAGATAGTATTTTTAGAAATTGACCTCCTAATTCTAGCGATAAACTTGGCGGACCTGCCCACATGACCACTGTATAAAGCTTTCATTCTGAGATCCTCTTGAGCATTTTTTTGTTTAAGAAAAATATTGCGTGCTGTCTTAACGTTCACATACGTAATCCACGTGGGCTAGAGGGATTATCAACATAAGCTTTATATGAATTTTTAAGATGATTAGATAGCTGTATTCCGGTTTGCCTAGATCTTTTTTTCAGTCGACACATATAAGCCTTGATTTCTCCCCTCAGCACAGCCTTGGCTGCCTCCCAGAACATCTTCGTTTTCTCTAAATATGCAGAGTTATATTTATAAAATTCCCCCATTTACCTCTTAACCAATTTTGGAAATTGATACTATTAACCAAATGTTTAGGAAAATAAATATTGTTATTATATAGGTGAAACGAGCAAGTATTTAGGACTAATGATATAGTAGCGTGGTCTGAAATTAGGATATCATTAATCCCAGCTTTCCAATTAAGACCTATTAAGGATTCTGAAATAAGAAACATATCAATCGTAGATAGGGATTGGTGGGCTTTAGACATGCACGTATATGATCGCACATCTGGATTATGGACACGCCAGATATCTAAAAGCCCTAACTGAAAACAACATTTCTGTAAAATACGAGTCTTTCTATCTTTGTTAATCTGTACTTTTTTGTTCGACCTGTCTAGGATAGGTTCTGCTATCAGATTAAAGGGACATAAAACCCAAATTTTTTCTTTCATGATTTAGAAAGAGCATACAATTATAAACAACGTTCTAATTTACTTCTATTATCTATTTTGCTTCATTCTCTTGATATTCTTTGCTGAAAAGCATATCTAGATATGCTTAATATCTGCTGATTGGTAGCTGCACATAGATGCCTCCTGTGATTGGTTCACCTTGTGCATTGCTATATCTTCTTTAAAGTATATCTAAAGAATGAAGCAAATTAGGTAATAGAAATAAATTGGAATATTGTTTAAAGTTGTATTCTCTACCTTAATCATGAAAGAAAATGTTTGGGTATAGTGTCCCTTTAAGGTCTCCCGCTATTATAAGATTTTGCCCAATATATTTGTAAAGTTTTAGTGCCATAATGCTCCAGAATTCCCTATCAACATTATTTGGACCATATAAATGGCATAAAACAAAACGAGATTTCTTAAAAACTATCTCTTTAATTTGAGAGCGTCCTTCAGGATCCACTTGGGTAGCTTCAATTTGGTATTTTAAATTTTCATTGAAAGTAATAGCTACCCCCTTTTTCCTTGAATCATAAAGGGCGGCAACAACCTCCCCTACCCAATTAGTTTTAAGCTTGGGTACTTCTGCAGCTTTAAGATGTATTTCCTTGTAACAGGACAATATCAGGTTTGGACTTACCCAGATGCTTAATTATAGATTTCCTTTTGATTGGAGAGGTTATGCCGCCCACGTTCCATGATATTAAATTAAGGGTCTCTGGCATTGACCCGCACTATGAGGGTAGGTGAGAGAGGAAGATGGGATAGGTAACAGAGAGGGAGAGAGGGGGGGAGAAAAAAGAAAAAGGAAGGGGGAAAAAATGAAACACATATTATACAACAACAACTCCATTCCATATCAAATCAATAAATCAGAGATTATGGAGAGTGCACCCATTACTTAAAGGGACACTGAACCCAATTTTTTTTCTATCGTGATTCAGATAGAGCATTCAATTTTAAGTAACTTTCTAATTTACTCCTATTATCAAATTATTTTCATTCTCTTGGTATCTTTATTTGAAATGCAAGAATGTAAGTTTAGATGCCGGCCCATTTTTGGTGAATACACTGTGTTGTTCTTGCTGATTGGTGGGTAAATTCCCCTTCCAATAAACAAGTGCTTTCCATAGTTCTGAACCAAAAAATAGCTTAGATGCCTTCGTTTTCAAATAAAGAAAGCAAGAGAACGAAGAAAAATTGATAATAGGAGTAAATTAGAAAGCTGTTTAAAATTGCATGCTCTATCTAAATCACGAAAGAAAAAATTTGGGTTCAGTGTCCCTTTAATGGTTAAGATAAGCCAACCTCCTTACAAAAAGTTTCAGCTTCCAATACATTATTTAGCATATGGGAGATTCCTTCTTTAATCATTAACAGTTTAGCTGGATAAATCAATCTGATATTGTAATCGGCCCTCATAAATTTACCATAAAACGGCGACATCTCCCTTCTCTTAGTCAGTGTTTCAGATGAAAAATCTTTAGGTAAGCGGAGGACCAGCAAGGGTGGAACTGGAATCGGGAACCACACCAGGCAGGGCGGCACACGAAAGGGAGACAATATATGATAGAAAGCCCACACAAACTTAATGATGTGGCGTATGCAGGGAGCGACGGGATTTGCCCGTCCCTCTGCAATAAGCCACTGTCCAACCGCCAACGGCAGGAGTCTCTTCTACCAAGAAAGAAAAGGCTGTGTTTTCCAAACAAAGAGCAGATATAAAGTTAGTTGAGGAGGGCCGAGGGATTTTCCCATCCCTCTGATGTAGGCAGGATATTATATAGAGTATCAGTTCCCAGTATGCTGACCGGCAATCCATATACTGACCGGCAATCCATAACAGGTCAATTAAAGCCCAAGTACCGCCCGTGTAGCCAATGTCCTCAGCTTCCAATAGGTACTATTGCTCTACGGTCAGCATTGAGCTCAAACTAGGCACCTTTAAACCAAGTCTGTCCTTTAAACACCCCCGGTTGCCTTCGGGAGTGCGCTAGAGGGAAGATCCATTCAGGGAGACTGACACATACTTTTTTTGTACGTTTGGTGCAGTTTGAAACACCAAGATATGAATGGGGTGCTTCAGCTACCAAGCACATTCAAGACTTTAACAGGGACCGAACGCTTTCAGTCAGGCCAAGGACAACTGCAGAGAGGCTGATGTATGGAGCGGGTCTCAAACGCTGAGAATCGGAGCACAGACCGCTACCTGCATGCTACCTGTTTGCTCCGCCCCCAGCTGGAAGTCTCAAAAAACATCAACTGGGTTAGTCTCAAAAAACATCAACTGGGTTGATCCCTCTTTTAATCCCTCCCACTCCCCTATACAACTCAGTATACTTAAGTATTGAGAGAAAGGAGTAAAACAGAGAAGTAGAAAAGCTAAAGCAGGGCAAGTGAAGTGCAAACTAGTACTACTACCAACTGTACAAAAAATAAGGGCAGGTCTCGTGGACTAGCACCATCATTAAAAATATTATTGTATCAGTTAAGGATCTTTCTTAAAATGGTGGGAATGGAGATAGTCCACAACCCATCACATGTGGGATGCTATACCCAAACAGTGAAGTCCACAAGACCACCATGAAATAGGGCATGATAACAGTTAAATCAGGTACTTTCCTGCCAAAAGCAGATACTGAAAAGGCAAACATAACAACATAATAACATTTGATAAATGTATGTAAAGAAGACCAAGTAGCTGTTGCATATTTGCTCAATGTAAGATTCATTCTTGAAGGCCCAAGACACTGCAACTGCTCTAGTGCAAAAAGTAGTAATGTACTCAGGTGGAGTCTTCCCCACTACAAATTACTTCTTGAGAATCAAGGTCTTAAGCTAAAAGGCTAAGGTAAATGCTGTAGCTTTCTGACCCTTGCTGGGTCCAGAAAAGATTAATAAATATAGGAAGAAAAAAGAAGTTGGTAAAGTTAAGGAGGATTACAGGATAGAGATGAAAGCTAAGACACTGTTCTGGCTCAAGAAATAGCCAAAAGAAACAGAACTTTCCAAAACAACAACTGAAAATCAATACCGTGCATAGTCTCAAACAGTAGGAGCATGAAGGACTCTTAAAACCAGGTTGAGAATCCACAGGGAAGTAACTGGTTTAATAACTGGTCTGATTCTGATTAAGGCCTGAATAAAGGTCTGAATATTAGGAAGGTTAGCAATCTTCTTGTGATACAAGACAGACAAGTCAATATCTAACCCTTAAAAGAACAGTCTATCAAGGATTTTCCCAGAATACCCTGTAAGAGCTGTAGCAATCTAGGAACTTGAAAACACTAGGAAAAAAAGTTTTCCAAATTAAAATAAATGTGCCTGATCACAGGTTTCCTTGCCTGAATTAGGTTATCAATAACTTGTTTAGATAACCCTCTTTGGCTCAGGATTAGATGCTCAATCACCATATTGTCAAACTTAGCTTTTTAATATCCTGATGACAGAAGGGGCCTTGCAAAAGAAGGTACTTTCTGAGAGGAAGTTGTCAAGGTAAAAACTAGGATAATTTATTCAGTCTTGCATACCAAGTCCTGAAAGGCCACACGGGAGCAATCAGAATTACTGATGCTCAATTCCTGTGTGATCCTGGCTATCACCCTGGGTAGCAACACAAATAGAAGAAAGATGTACATCAGCTTGAATAACCAGGGAACTACTAAAGCATCTATGAGAGTTTCCTGCAGACTTCGAGACCTGGCACAATACCGGGGCATCTTGTTGTTCAAGTGGGAATCCATGAAGTGGTTTCCCACATCCCAAACATCTCAGAATTTGGTCAAACACCTCCTGGTATAAAGACCATTCCCTGGTTGAATATACAGGTGACTGAGATAGTCTACTTCCCAATTGTTAATTTTTGGGATGTGGCTAGACAAAAAAACATAATTTATGCTTACCAGATAAATTCCTTTCCTTCCGGATAGGGAAAGTCCACGGCTTCATTCCTTACTGTTGGGAAATAAAACTGGCCACCAGTGGAGGCAAAGACACCGCAGCCCAAGGCTCAAATATCCCTCCCACTTCCTCATTACCCCAGTTATTCTGCCGAGGGAACAAGGAAAAGTAGGAGAAACATTAGGGTATAATTGGTGCCAGAAGAATAAAATAAATAATAGGGCACCGCACATAGACAAGAAAAAACGGGCGGGGGCCGTGGACTCTTCCTATCCGGAAGAAAAGGAATTTATCTGGTAAGCATAAATTATGTTTTCCTTCTTAAGATAGGGAGAGTCCACGGCTTAATTCATTACTGTTGGGAAAACTATACCCAAGCTCCAGAGGACACTGAATGAATAACGGGAGGGAACAAAAAGGAAGAGGCGGACCCTATTCTGAGGGCACCACAGCCTGCAAAACTTTACTTTTAAAAGCTGTTTCAGCCCGAAGTAAAAACATCAAACTTGTAAAATTTTGAAAAAGTATGTAAGGAGGACCAGGTAGCCGCCTTACAAATCTGATCCATAGAGACCTTGTTCTTAAAGGCCCAAGAGGAAGCCACTGCTCTAGTGGAATGAGCCAGTATCCTCTCAGGAGGACGATGTCCCGCTGTCTCGTAAGCTAAGCGGATGACACTCCTTAACAAAAAAGATAGGGAAGTCGATGTAGCCTTCTGCCCCTTACATTTCCCTGAATAGACAACAAAGAGGAAGATTGTCTAAACTCCTTAGTAGCCTGAAGATACAAGGCGCGAACTACATCCAAATTGTGAAGTAAGCGTTCCTTTGATGAAGAAGGATTAGGACACAAGGAAGGAACCAGAATCTCCTGATTGATGTTGCGATCTGACACAACCTTAGGAAGAAAACCTAATTTAGTATGTAAAACTGTCTTATCTGTATGAAAAATAACCTTTCAAAATAACAATTTAATGTCAACGGAATTCAGAGGCTCAAATGGAACCTGTTGCAAAACCCAAAGAACAAGATTTAGGCTCCAAGGATGAGCCCCAGATCTAAACACAGATCTTATCCTAATCAGAGCCTTAACAAAGGATTGCACGTCTTAAAGCTCAGCCAGTCTCTTGTGCAATAAAACCGACAGGGCCGAAATCTGTCCCCTCAGGGAACTAGCAGAAAGGCCCTTCTCCAGCTCATCCTGGAGAAAAGATAAGATCCTGGAAACCTTAACTCTGTCCCTGGAAAAACCACACTCTTCACACCAGAATAAGTAGGTCCTCCACACCTTGTGGTAGATACATTGAGTAACTAGTTTATGAGCTTGAATAAGAGTATCAATGACATTCCCAGAGAAACCTCTCATGGCTAAGACTAAGCGTTCAATCTCCACGTCGTCAGCCTCAGAGAATCTAGATTTTGATGAACAAATGGACCTTGTATCAGCAGGTCTCCTCAACCTCGACCCATACCTGGGTAGCTTGTTATTGTGATGGGATGCCATGAGATCTATCTCCGGCATCCCCCACTTGCTGCATATCTCTGCAAACACCTCGGGATGGAGAGACCATTCCCCTGGATGGAAGGATTCCACTGCCTCAGAATGCACAGTTGTAAAGGTCTGAGACGGATCCTGGCAAAAGGAATGATTTCCATGCAGGACACCATGAGACCAATCAACTCCATACACTGAGCCACAGAGGGAATCAAGGAGGTCCGGAGGGTAAGACATGCCAAAGTTAGCTAGCAATGTCTCTGGTCTGTTAGAAATAAGTCTATTATAGTAGCCAGGAATTCCACCTTGGTACTTGGGATGAGAACTCTTTTCCAAGTTTATCTTCCATTCATGTGATCGAAGAACACTGAGAAGGGCCTCCCAGAATTTTTCCACAAGACGAAAAGATGGTGCTTGCACCAGAATATCGTCCAAGTATGGAGCTGCTGCAATACCCTGAGTTCTGGCAACGGCTAGTAGAGCCCCAAGAACCTTCATAAAGATTCTTAGAGCAGTAGCTAGGCCAAACGGAAGGGCAATGAACTGGAAGTGCTGGTCCAGGAATGCAAACCTCAGGAACTGAAAGTGTTCCCTGTGGATTGGAACATGAAGGTAAGCGTCCTTCAGATCTATTGTGGTCATAAACTGGCCTTCCTGAATTAAAGGAAGGATGTACCTTATCGTCTCCATCTTGAAGGAAGGGACACTGAGAAATTTGTTTAAGCACTTTAGGTCCAGAATTGGGTGGAAAGTTCCCTCCTTATTTTGGACCATGAAAAGGTTTGAATAAAACCCCAAACCTCTTTCTTCGATAGGCACAGGGACAACAACTCCTAAGGAGGATAGATCATGAACGTACCCTAGAAAGGCATCCCTCTTTTCTGGTCTGGTAGACAGATTCTAGAGAAGGAATCTGCCCCTTGGTGGATGAGAGTTGAAGCCTATCTTGTATCCCTGAGATACTACCTCCAAGACCCACAGATCCTGTACGTCCTTGAACCAGGCGTCTGAAAAAAGAGACAGTCTGCCCTCTACATGATCTGATCCCGGACTGGGGGTCACCCCTTTATGCCGATTTGTTTTTGGCGGGCTTCTTATTCTGCTTGGATTTATTCAAGGACTGAGCCGGCTTCCAAGTACTCTTGGGTTGCTCAGGCTTGGAGGAGGATTGTTGTGGGATTTGTTTTTGAACGAAAGAAACAAAAATTAGAAGATTGTCGTCCCTTAGACTTGTTTTTCTTATCTTGCAGTAGGAAGGCACCCTTGCCTCCGGTAATCGTAAATATTATGGAGTCCAGGCCTAGACCAAATAAAATCTTTCAGTTGAAGGTAAAAGAAAGGAGTCTGGACTTAGAAGTCATATCTGCAGACCAAAACTTCAACCGGAACGCCCAGCGGGCTAGGACCGCAAAGCCAGAGGCCTTTGCATTTAGGTGAATAATTTGCATGTTCGCATCACAGATAAAAAATTTGCAATTCTCAGAGCTTTAATTCTGTCTTGAATATCCTCGAGGGGAGACTCCATCTCAATCAGTTCCGACAAAGAGTCGCACCAGTAGGTATCCGCTCCAGCAACTGCAGCCGCCAGTTGAAACAAAAATCCCGTATGTTGAAACATCTTTCTCAGAAAGGTGTCCATTTTCTTATCCATCGGCTCTCTGAATGAAGAACTATCCTCAAGAGGTATAGTAGTACGTTTAGCAAGCGTAGGGATAGTACCATTTACCTTAGTAATGGCGCCCCACAAATCCAGTTAAGAGTCTGGGGCTGGTAACAACTTTTTAAAAGTAGACGAGGGGGAAAAGTAGGAACCAGTTCTTTCCCATTCGATCCTAATAATGTTCACCATCTTAACCGGCACAGGAAAAGTCAAAGGAACTTTCCTGTCTTTGTAAACTCTGTCTAATTTAGGTATCATAGGTTCTTCAGGCAGCGTGGCCTCTGGAACCTCTAACGTAGACAGAACCTGCTTTAATAAAAAACGCAAGTGCTCAAGTTTAAATCTAAAGGACAGTTCCTCCACAGCAGGAGGCTTAGACGCTAAGGACTCTGACCCAGAAAGTTCACCCTCTGAAGCTACAGAGGTTAACTCATCATTGGATAACTGGGACATAATAGGTAAATCCGATATTTAGATGACTCCGGGTCAGGAGAGCTATGTTTAACCTTTCTCTTGCATTTGTTAGAGTGAGGTAATGCACTGAGGGCTGCAGACACAGCCGTTTGTAACTTTGTGGCAAAGTCTAAAGGAAGAAGGCCCCCTCCGGATGGAGGATTAGATGTTCTACGGGGAACTGCATGTGGAGTGGATGATGTAGCAAGGGTAGTAATTGCATGGGACGCCAAGTCCTGAGAGGTAGATTGCTCAGAGGGACTAAGAGCCTTAGCAGGCTTGTCTCCCTTCTTAGACTTTATAATGGTGTTAAGGCGTGTGGAACATAATTGAGGGGGCGGGAAAACCACAGCCTCCTCACAATATAAACAGGTATGATTTAGTACAGAAGGAGTACCTTCTAACATGTCAGAGTCCTCCATAACTCAGGTTATACCCACAGAAGGACACAAATAAAAACGTTTTTTTATTATAGAAAACTACACCTTTATACTCCCAATGGCTGGGGTACTCACCACCTCCTAGACCCAGACAGTTAACAGAGGAAAATCTCTCCTCAGGTTAAAGTCTCAGCTGGAATGGAGGAAATGAACATAGACCACACCCGGCCACATGGAGTGCAAGACAGTACTTCCCCTGTTATTACAAGTCCAGCAAGTGATAGGAGCTGTGCAATACTTTCAAAAACTAAAGTGAAGCATAAACCCCCTTCAGAGGATATTAACCCTGGATCCTATTAATGTATAAAGGAGCCACACTGTGACCCTGTTATAGTGTTTTATGTGTAAAAATTTAAACAATCTTACCTCCAGGATCCATGCTGTGGAACAGAACACAGCCTCTCAAGCATATGAAATGAGGAAAAAGGAAGCTGAGTCCTGGGGTCAGTAATGGAGTTTATTGCAATGCAGGCTTACAACAAGTTAGGTGAGCTCCATCTAACGCGTTTCGCGCATGAGCACATGCGCTTCATCAGAGATATCAGTCTCTGGCGGTCGGGATCAATATAAGGATGTGAGCGGCCAATCAAGATCATTCAGATCATTAACTCTTGTGATGCATGATATTTTCTAAAATAGATAGAGTATTGGTCACTCCCTAGTTAATAACATTGACCCCGTTCCGCAAGAGACCGATGGAACAGAATTTATAACAAACAAATTTCTAAATGCTTTGTACTTAATAATACATGATATTTTACACATATATATGCATACATACAATTCAGCCATTGCGGTACTGATACTGGTTACAGAAAGTGGGGACATTTTTTGTGTGCTAGCTGGATACTGGGTATAAGCCAGGATGAACCAGGATCAATATGTTTGTACACCTAGACAGGGTGTGTTGGAATGAAGTAACAAAACAATTTTTAGTTAACTTCAGTTAGATTTAAACCCCTTGGTCTGAGCTCGTGCTCTATCTAGACACAGAGGGGCTTTTAATGATCCTTTCTAGGTCCCCAGCTGGTTGTATGTAATGTCCATTAGTTAAAATCATTAATAACATACTATACTATACATGCTATAATCCCCTGTGTTGGAATGTATTTAAACTTATATTTTTCTCCCTGCCTCCTTATAAATAAGCTAGAAGGAAGTGGTACTCTTTGCTGATTTGATGTTAATTTAATGTACCCCTACATGGTGTAAGACTAGTGAGTGTATATCACTTTGTTCAACACTTGGATAGGTAAATATCAATATGGTGTACCTCTCTAGAATTGTTATAAGAAAAACAAACAAAGTGAGGAGATGGTGCTCCATATTGGTTAAGGGGAAGCTGACGTGAGTTATCTACCCTACCAGCTGGAGGGTGGCTACTCTGAACTGAAGAAGGAAAGGGGAAAATAGCAAATATAGGAGCTTAATAAGAACATTTAGAAATTAAACTAAAAACAAGAATATGTTTCTCTCTTTCTTTAGATATTTAGGAAAAGGGGGCCGGTCTGGCTTGGATAGGCTTGCTTGGGAGTTGTTATATAACCTTTGGTGGATCTTTTTTGTATATTGGTGTATGGATGTATCTGTCTTTTATTGTTTTCTTTTATGTAGGGGATTTTTTGGACTCATGGCACTGATTTATGTGTGTTGGAAGAATATTTGTTTACTCTATGTATAGGTTTACATCATATCTTTTGTTCATACCTTGGGGTACCCTAGTTTGTAACATGAAAATCCAATATACTTCTCTTTTGGATAGTAATTTGTTCCTATCTCCCCCTAATGGATTGTTGATAATTTGTTCTATAGCTTTGAATGTAAAGTGAGTTAACTTTTGTGCGTGTGTGTGGAAATGTTTGGCCACTGGAGTTCTAGGGAATTCTTCTTCTATGGACAAGAGATGTTCTCTAATACGGTCTTTTAGGGGACGTGTTGTAATTCCTACGTATTGTTGTTGACAAAATGTACATGTGATTAGATAAATGATATATGTGGATGTGCAATCCATTCTGGTAGTAATGGGATAAGATTTTTGAGTCTGTGAAGAGGTAAAGGTAAGACTTTTATCAGTATATTTGCAACTCTTACAGGGTACATGACCACATCTATAATTGCCTTTAGTTGGAGTAAGCCAGTTGGTGGTTGGTGAGATTTTGTTGTGAAACTTGTGTGTAATCTTATCTCGTATTGTTGGTGCTCTTTTAGCTACAAATCTAATATGTTTGTGTAATTTGTCCCTTAAGGTAATGTCACCATTGAGAACTGGTAGGTATTTCTTGATGATGCTTTTGATTGTGTGGAATTGATTACTATAACTGGTTACGAAGCTTATGTGTTCTAAGGTAGTTGGTCTAATTGTGTCCTTGTTTATACTGTTAGTTGAACTCTTTACTGGTTTGCTGTTTAATAGTGATGTCCTGTCCATTCTCATTACTTGGGTTTTGACTTTCAAAAGAAGACTTCTCTTGTATCCTCTAGCTATTAGTCGATTGGTGAGTTCTTCAGCTTGTTTAATATATAACTGTAGAGAACTACAGTTTCTTCGCAGCCTAAGATACTGACCCTTAGGGATGCCTCTTTGTGTGTGGGGGGCATGGCAGGAGTCTGCTCTTAGTATCGTGTTTCTTGAAAGAGGTTTCCTAAAGGTGCTAGTCATAATGTCTCCTTGTCTATTGTGTTCTAGTGTAAGATCCAGAAAATCGATGGTTTGATCGTTGGTTTGGTACGTGAATGTCAAATTGAGTGTGTTATTATTGAAGTAGTCAATGATTTCCTGAATTGTAAGTTCTGTATTTTTCTTGTAAATTATAATTAGGTCGTCTATAAATCTGCCATATATGACTACTTTGTCCTCGAGGGCCAGCCTACCCCCAAAAAGGTAAAGATGTTCAAAATACCCCATATACAAATTTGCATATGAGGGGGCAAACTTGGCCCCCATGGCAGTGCCACATTTTTGGAGGTAGTAGTGGCCCTCGAAGACAAAGTAATTGTGTGTGAGGAGAAATCTGGTAAGTTCCTCAAGAAAAGTAATAAATTCCTCAGAGTAATTAGTGTGTCTTCTCAGCATATATGTTAGAGCCTTAAGGCCTTCCTCATGGGGGATGCTAGAGTAAAGGGCTGAGACGTCTATGGATAGCCAAGTGTAGTTGTCAAGCCAAGTAATTGCTTGAATTTGTTGTATCAAATGTGTGCTGTCACGTATGTACCCAGGTAAGGACTTGACTAAAGGTTGTAACACATTATCTAGCCAATTCCCCACTCTCTCACACAGTGAGCCTCTGCTGGCTACTATCGGTCTGCCTGGTGTATTGACAAGAGTTTTATGTATTTTTGGTACTGTGCGAAAGGTGGGGATAGTGGGATGTTCTACTAGACAATGGGTGGCTATTTCTTGGGATAAGAATCCATCTTCCACAGCTGAATCTAACAGGGTGCGGAGTTCTAATTTGAATTTGTGGGTTGGGTTGTAAATCAATTTTTGATATGTCTCACTGTCATTGAGTTGTCTGTATACTTCTCTTTTGTAGTCTTCAGTGTTAAGGACTACTACAGCCCCCCCTTTATCCGCTGGGGTGATCACTATGTCCTTATTAATACTAAATGATTTGAGTGCAAATTGCTCATTAATAGACAGATTCTGTTTTCTTGTAAAAATAGTGGTGGTGCTAGTGGTGTTCTCTAAGGCAGAGTGTAAACTTATGAGTTCAGACTCTACAAGATTTTGGAACATCTCTATCGCTTCACTCCTGCTGTGAACAGGGTAAAAGTAAGATTTAGTGTGTGGTGAAAATTTAGGTGTGGAGGCTGTATTGTAGGTGCTAGCCTCTCTGAGTGTTATGGCTTGGAGTGAAGTTAGTGTGTGTAGATCACATAGGTCTCTAAATTGTAGGCCTATGGAATCAAAAGTGTTTTGTGTTGAGTCTACTGGGGGTGAGTTATTCTCTTGTTCTTGATCTGTGTAAGTGATTTGTGAAAAGTGTTTGTATAGAGTGATTTTTCTCACCAGGGCATTTACGTCCAAAATAGTGGAAAACAAATCAAAATTGGTGGAGGGTGCAAAGGATAGTCCTTTATTTAATAGGCTAATTTGTGACTGAGTGAGTGTGATGTCAGATAAATTAATCACAGAGCCTACTTCTTCTGTGTGGTCTTTTTTATCCTGCTTGGATAACGTAGTGGTAGGTCCTTTTGTGGTGTACTGCTAGTGATTGGTGTTTGAACTAAGGTTGATAATTTTATCCTGTCATCAGAAGTGTTGGGGTGAGTTACTTCATCATTTAAAATTTAAACAATCTTACCTCCAGGATCCATGCTGTGGAACAGAACACAGCCTCTCAAGCATGACAGTCTTAAAGCAGCGCTCCTGACATGGACTTCAGTGAGAGAAAACAGGCAGTGAAACTCGTCAACACTGATTTCTTAGGAACTGTTAGCAGTAGTCTGGATGGTTTCGCAGAAAAACTTTCCCTGCATCTCCAGACAAACTTTCATCAATACTCTCACGGAGAGGTTGACATGACTACTTAAAACTCCAGTCCTATTTCGAAGGGCAGATACCCTTTTTCAGGACTCTCCGAATCTTCTGACACTTCTCTGCCACCTCCTAACGTGACAAGAGACAAAGAATGACTGGGGTAATGAGGAAGTGGCAGGGATATTTAGGCCTTTGGCTGGGGTGTCTTTGCCTCCTCCTGGTGGCCAGGTGTTGTATTTCCCAACAGTAAGGAATGAAGCAGTGGACTCTCCGTATCTTAGGAAGGAAATATACGATTGTGTTTTGGCCAAGTAAGAATGCAGGCTACTTCCTTCATCAGCAAGGAACTTTGTGTTCTGCCTTGATTATTTATTTAAGTAAAATTAAAAACACAGTGTGGTTGCGCCTATGATGTTAACTCAAAAAATTAACAAAGTCTAAAAATGGATAACACTAAGATCAATGATTAAAATATCTTAATTTTGTTTAACTAAACATAAAAAATCTTATACAATAATAAAAAGGTATTGTTTTGTTTTAGATTTTTTTATGTTTATATAACATTTTTTATTATTATAGAACGGCTAGATTTAGAGTTTTGTCAGTAAAGACCCGCTTAGCTAACGCTCCTTCCCCCCCCCCCCCCGCACCTTTTAAACAATGCTGGTATTGAGAGTTCTCTGAAGGGCTGCGTTAGGCTCCAAAAAGGGAGCGTAAAGGCATATTTACCGCCACTTCAACTCTCAATACCAGCGTTGATTACGGTAGCGGCTTGCTTGAAAAACGTGCTTGTGCACGATTGCCCCATAGGAAACAATGGGGCAGTTTGGGCTGCAAAAAAACCCTAAAACCTGCAAAAAAAGCAGCGTTAAGCTCCTAACGCAGCCCCATTGTTTCCTATGGGGAAACACTTTCTAAGTCTGCACCTAACACCCTAACATGAACCCCGAGTCTAAACACCCCTAATCTTACACTTATTAACCCCTAATCTGCCGCCCCCGCTATCGCTGACCCCTGCATTAAATTATTAACCCCTAATCTGCCGCTCCGTACACCGCCGCAACCTACATTATCCCTATGTACCCCTAATCTGCTGCCCCTAACACCGCCGACCCCTATATTATATTTATTAACCCCTAATCGCCCCCCCCCCACGTCGCCGCTACCTACCTACACTTCTTAACCCCTAATCTGCCAACCGGAGCTCGCCGCTACTCTAATAAATGTATTAACCCCTAAACTGCCTCACTCCTGCCTCAAAAACCCTATAATAGTATTAACCCCTAATCTGCCCTCCCTAACATCGCCGACACCTAACTTCAAGTATTAACCCCTAATCTGCCGACTGGACCTCGCCGCTACTCTAATAAATGTATTAACCCATAAAGCTAAGTCTAACCCACACCCCCCTAAGTTTAATATAATTTTATTCTAACAAAATAAATTAACTCTTATTAACTAAAGTATTCTTATTTAAAACTAAATAAATACTTACCTGTAAAATAAACCCTAATATAGCTACAATATAACGAATCATTATATTGTAGCTATTTTAGAATTTATATTTATTTTACAGGCAACTTTGTATTTATTTTAACTAGGTACAATAGCTATTAAAGAGTTATTTACTATTTAATAGCTACCTAGCTAAAATAATTACAAAATTACCTGTAAAATAAATTCTAACCTAAGTTACAATTAAACCTAACACTACACTATCAAAAAATAAATTAAATCAATTAACTACAAGTACCTACAATTAAATAAACTAAACTAAATTACAAAAAAAACAAACACTAAATTACAAAAAATAAAAAAAATTACAAGAATTTTAAGCTGATTACACCTACTCTAAGCCCCCTAATAAAATAACAAAGCCCCCCAAAATAAAAAAAATTCCCTACCCTAATCTAAATTAAAAAGTTAACAGCTCTATTACCTTACCAGCCCTTAAAAGGGCTTTTTACGGGGCATGCCACAAATAAATCAGCTCTTTTGCCTGTAAAAAAAAAACACAATACCACTCCCCAACATTACAACCCACCACCCACATACCCCTACTCTAACCCAAACCCCTCTTAAATAAACCTAACACTACCCCCTGAAGATCTCCATACCTTGAGTCGTCTTCACCCAACCGGGCACCGATGGACCAAAAGAAGACATCCGGAGCGGCAGAAGTCTTCATCCTATCCAGGCAGAAGAGGACATCCGGACCGGTAGACATTTTCATCCAAGCGGCATCTTCTATCTTCATCCATCTTCTTCCAGCCGACGCGGATCCATCCTCTTCTACCAACGCCTACTCGCCGAATTAAGGTTCCTTTAAATGACATCATCCAAGATGGCGTCCCTCGAATTCCGATTGGCTGATAGGATTCTATCAGCCAATCGGAATTAAGGTAGGAAAAAATCCTATTGGTTGATGCTATCAGCCAATTGGATTGAAGTTCTGATCAGCCAATAGAATGCAAGCTCAATCTGATTGGCTGATTGGATCAGCCAATCCGATTGAACTTGAATCTGATTGGCTGATTCAATCAGCCAATCAGATTTTTCCTACCATCTTCAAGACATCCGAAATGGAGCATCCTCTTCTTTCCACGGCCAATGACTGAATGAAGGTTCCTTTAAATTATGTCATCCAAGATGGCGTCCCTTCAATTCTGATTGTCTGATAGAATTCTATCAGCCAATCAGAATTAAGGTAGAAAAAATCCTATCTGAACTTCAATCCTATTGGCTGATCCAATCAGCCAATAGGATTGAGCTGGCATTCTATTGGCTGTTCCAATCAGCCAATAGAATGCCAGTTCAATCCTATTGGCTGATTGCATCAGCGAATAGGATTTTTTCCTACCATAATTCCGATTGGCTGATAGAATTCTATCAGCCAATCGGAATTCGAGGGACGCCATCTTGGATGATGTCATTTAAAGGAACCTTCATTCGGCGAGTAGGCGTTGGTAGAAGAGGATGGATCCGCGTCGGCTGGAAGAAGATGGCTCCTCTCCGGATGGATGAAGATAGAAGATGCCGCTTGGATGAAGATGTCTACCGGTCCGAATGTCCTCTTCTGCCCAGATAGGATGAAGACTTCTGCCGCTCCGGATGTCTTCTTTTGGTCCATCGGTGCACAGTTGGGTGAAGACGACTCAAGGTAGGGAGATCTTCAGGGGGGTAGTGTTAGGTTTATTTAAGGGGGGTTTGGGTTAGAGTAGGGGTATGTGGGTGGTGGTTTGTAATGTTGGGGGTGGTATTGTGTTTTTTTACAGGCAAAAGAGCTGATTTATTTGGGGCATACCCCACAAAATGCCCTTTTAAGGGCTGGTAAGGTAATAGAGCTGTTAACTTTTTTAATTTAGATTAGGGTAGGGAATTCTTTTATTTTGGGGGGCTTTGTTATTTTATTAGGGGGCTTAGAGTAGGTGTAATTAGCTTAAAATTCTTGTAATCTTTTTTTATTTTTTTGTAATTTAGCTTAGTTTATTTAATTGTAGGTACTTGTAGTTAATTGATTTAATTTATTTATTGATAGTGTAGTGTTAGGTTTAATTGTAACTTAGGTTAGGATTTATTTTACAGGTAATTTTGTAATTATTTTAACTAGGTAGCTATTAAATAGTAAATAACTATTTAATAGCTATTGTACCTAGTTAAAATAAATACAAAGTTGCCTGTAAAATAAATATAAATTCTAAAATAGCTACAATATAATTATTCGTTATATTGTAGCTATATTATGGTTTATTTTACAGGTAAGTATTTAGCTTTAAATAGGAATACTTTATTTAATAAGACTTAATTTATTTAGTTAGAATAAAATTATATTTAACTTAGGGGGGTGTTAGGGTTAGACTTAGCTTTATGGGTTAATACATTTATTAGAGTAGTGGCGAGGTCCGGTAGGCAGATTAGGGGTTAATACTTGAAGTTAGGTGTCGGCGATGTTAGGGAGGGCAGATTAGGGGTTAAAACTATTTATTATAGGTTTTTTGAGGCGGGAGTGAGGCGGTTTAGGGGTTAATACATTTATTAGAGTAGCGGCGAGCTCCGGTCGGCAGATTAGGGGTTAATAAGTATAGGTAGGTAGCGGCGACGTTGGGGGGGGGGGGCAGATTAGGGGTTAATAAATATTATGTAGGTGTCTGCGATGTTAGTTGCAGCAGATTAGGGGTTTATAGGTATAATGTAGGTGGCGGCGGTGTGCGGTCGGCAGCTTAGGGGTTAAAAAAATTATTAGAGTGGCGGCGATGTGGGGGGACCGCGGTTGGAAGTGAGCGTTAGACCCTTTCTTGACTAACTCTAAATACCAGCAGGCGGTAAAAAGCAGCGTTTGGAGCCCCTAACGCTGCTTTTGACGGCTAACGCCAAACTCTAAATCTAGGCGTAAGATTTTTTATGTTTAGTTAAACAAAATTAAGATATTTTAATCATTGATCTTAGTGTTATCCATTTTTAGACTTTGTTAATTTTTTTAGTTAACATCATAGGCGCAACCACACTAACTGTGTTTTTAATCTAGCTTCTATATTTGCCAATTTCCTTGGGTTTTATTGGTATAGTATGGTTGTTTAGTGGAAATACACTATACTATTTTACTGTTTTCATATTCTCTCTTTTTATTTATTTAAGTAACTGCTGTGGCATTGTCTGATTTGAATCTGAGAAAGGATTCCTGCCTTAAGATGGACCAATTCTGGAGGGCCCTGAAGATTGTGTAGAGTTCCAAAATCTAGATTTGTAACCTCGCTTCCGGAGGAGACCACACTCCTTGCAACCTCTGGGACCCCTATGCAACCTGTCAGGCTGGTGTCGTGGGGATCACCAACCACACTGGCCAAAGAAAGAAGGCCTCCTGAAGAATAGACTGACGAGTCTGCCACCACATCAGAGAGAGCCATCCCTTAAAGTCCAGTACTGAGTTCTGAGTCAAATCCTTATAATCTCCATTCCACTGTTGCAACATCCTTAGATGGAGAGATTGAGATTAAATCTGTTAAAAGGGTTTACATTATCACTGGAAGAAATATATCATAGTTACTATGATTGATCTGACCAGTTCCTTAATGTTTCTTTTTTTCTGGGATCAAAAATAGTACTAATATTAATATGTTTACTAATTAAAAAATCATTGAGGGATATT
The DNA here is from genome assembly GCF_027579735.1 of Bombina bombina. Lineage (NCBI taxonomy): Eukaryota > Metazoa > Chordata > Amphibia > Anura > Bombinatoridae > Bombina > Bombina bombina. The sequence continues at coordinate 748,146,560 of NC_069500.1, forward strand.
TATAAAGTCGTCAACCGCAAATACGCTGGAATTCCGCACCGTAATTGTGGCGAGCCTGATTTGACCCATTTATCAAAGCCTACAGACCGGCAAAAGTTCAAATTTGTGACGTAACATACGATCTGCCAGTCTCAATCCGACACAGATCGATGCTTACATCATTACAGATGTTCTGAATACAAATTAGGCCCTATCTGACAACTTTTGCAAGTTATCAAACTTTTAACCGGTACGCTCGCCACTATTCCGGCCCAGCGTACCTGGTTTTCAATCCACCAGCCTGGAGGCCGCGGATGCCATAGGAATCAATGGGAGTCTGAAAGCAGCGAAAGCTCATGTTCGCTGCTGCCCGATATCCTATTGATTTCTATGCTAGAATAAAAGTTACGTTTACACCTAACACCCTAACATAAACCCAGAGTCTAAACACCCCTAATCTGCCGCCCGACATCGTGGCCACCTACAGAATGTTATTAACCCCTATCCCGCTGCTCCCCGACACCGCCGCAACTAAATAAAAGTAATAACCCCTATCCCGCCGCTCCCGGACCCCACCGCAACTAAATAAATGTATTAACCCCTAAACCCCTGGCCTCCCACATCACTACCACTTACTAAACCTATTAACCCCTAAACCGCCAGCCCCCCACATCGCCATAAACTAAATTAAGCTATTAACCCTGCGAACGTTACATTATAATTACTTCATCGCTATCTTATCATAAATTTAAACTTACCTTTAGAATTAAATTAAACTATATTAAACTATTAATTATATTAATTAACCTACCCTAACTATTATACTAAAATTACATTAACCTATATTAAACTAATAATTAATCTACCCTATTATACTAAAATTACATTAAACTATATTAAACTAATAATTAATCTACCCTAACTATTATACTAAAATTACATAAAACAAACAATTAAATTAACTATATTACATATTTAAAAACCTAACCCTACTCAAGTTATTTAAATCTACTATAAAGAATTACTAAGTTACAAAAAAATAACAACTAAGTTACACAAAATAAAAAAACACTAAGTAACACAAAATAAAAAATAAATGATCAAATATTTAAACTAATTACACCTAATCTAATAGCCCTATAAAAAAAAAAAAAAACAAGATAAAAAAAAACCTAGCCTACAATAAACTACCAATGGCACTTAAAAGGGCCTTTTGTGGGGCATTGCCCCAAAGAAATCAGCTCTTTTACCTGTAAAATAAATTATCTAAAAAAACTAAGCTCCCCATTGCCCTGAAAAGGGCATTTGTATGGGCATTTAGCTCTTTTTCAGCCCAAAGTCCCTAACCTAAAATTAAAACCCACCCAATAAACCCTTAAAAAAAAAAACTAACTCTAACCCCCGAAGATCCACTTACAGTTTTCGTAGACCGGACATCCATCCTCATCCAAGCGGCAGAAGTCCTCAGGGAAGCCAGCATAAGTCTTCATCAAAGCGGGCCAAGTCTTCCTTCAAGTGGGCAGAAGTCTTCATCCAGACGGCATCTTCTATCTTCATCCATCCGGCGCAGAGCGGCTCCACCTATAAGACATCCGGAACAGAGCATCCTCTTCTTCCGACGTGTCTCTTGCAGAATGAAGTTTCCCTTTAAATGATGTCATCCAAGATGGCGTCCCTTACATTCAGATTGGCTGATAGAATTCTATCAGCCAATAGGAATTAAGGTTAAAAAAATCCTATTGGCTGTTGCAATCAGCCAATAGGATTAAGCTTTCATCCTATTGGCTGATCCAATCAGCCAATTGGATTGAGCTCGCATTCTATTGGCTAAGTCCAAGAAAAAAGCGTCTTTAAAAATATGATATGTGAGGAGCTTAATTTCTTTGATCGTCTGGATCCACGTATATTCCAGTATTTCATGTTCGGAACTATTAAGCTCCTCACATATATTTTTAAAGACACTTTTTTTCTTGGACTTTTTAACATCTGGATTTTTTCTATTGCCTTAATGATTTTTGACTATTCCTCTATGAGATCTCATCTTATGTCACTTGCTTATATACACTGTATATGAATTTGTATATGTTCTTAGTCAGTTTATTAAAATAATCGGACTCACTAGCGATATTTTAGTTTTTTGTATATTGCAGTGGATTGGCCAATCCACTTTCGATTGCTAACTGTTTATATTATATCATTATCTTTGTGCACTTGTTACATCTAACTAGTAGATTTCTCTTTATTTACTTGAAATATTCTAACACTAACTACAACGATTCTAATTCCCTCACTGACAGTTTGCAACCCTTTGCTACTTTGTTTCTCCATTCTTTCACAATATCATTTTCTTTTAACATTTGCAACAACTGTTGCAATATTAATTTAAAATCACTTTTCTAAGAAGATCTTATTATTAACTTGTTAACATCCAAGTATCGTTCTACATAAACGCCTCTAAGCAATTCATTTCTGTTCTGTTTTATATATAACTATACAGAATTGTTAACATTTTCAGTTCTACTCTATATTTAAGACCTCTATATAGCTGGTTTTATAGATCTGCTCTGTAGCATAGGCTTCAATGAAGCCAAATTTGTTTTTAACTGTGTTTACTGTATAATTCTGGTTTTATTATAAATTGTTGCTCACAACTTAACATATGTTATATTTTTAACATTTTTTAGTAAAAGACTGAATACATTTATAGCATACGCTGTCTCGAATATATTTTATTATTAGCTAATCCAAATATACACATTATGGATGTATATGCTTAAAGGGTCTAAAAAGTACAATAAAAAATAATAGCGTTCAAAACCATCGCTATATATTATTTATATTGCAAGATATTCACCAGATTGCTAGCTATATAATACATACGTGCTAAAGCCTTTTTTATGGCGCTCCTTCTTTCAATAACTTTTTCCTTACAGTTAATTTAATTGTTAGTTTAATGTAATTTTAGTACAATAGTTAGGGTAGATTCATTATTAGTTTAATATAGTTTAATATAATTTTAGTATAACAGTTAGGGTAGATTAATTATTAGTTTAATATAGTTTAATATAATTTTAGTACAATAGTTAGGGTAGATTCATTATTAGTTTAATATTGTTTAATATAATTTTAGTATAATAGTTAGGGTAGGTTAATTAATAGTTTAATATAGTTTATTTTAATTCTAAAGGTAAGTTTAAATTTATTATAAAATAGGGATGAGGTCCCCTCCTACTAAACCATTGGTCTTTACATTGTCCTTTACATTCTAATCAATATATTATTTGATATTTATCATATAATTGCTTACAAGCAAAGGAAATACAAACTAAATTAAAAACGTAACCTTGTAAACTTTCGCTCCCAATACATGTCTGGGGGCGAGAGTACATATCAAACTGAAGTGTCTGACTTTCCTAATCACTTTATGAAGAGTTTTCATTTGATTTGTTTATTCTATATATGTTGTATGGCTTTAACTCATATGTACAACCTTTCTTCAATAAAGCTTCTTTGAAAAAAAAAAAAAAAAAAAAAAATAGGGATGAGGTAATTATAATGTAAAGTTAGCGGGTTGTTAGGTTTAGGGGTTAATAATTTAATTTAGTTTATTGCGATGTGGGGGGTTGGCGGTTTAGGGGATAATAGGTTTAGTAAGTGGTAGTGAGGTCAGGGGTTTAGGGGTTAATACATTTATTTAGTTGCGGAGGGGTCCGGGAGCGGGGGGATAGGGCTTAATAACTATTAGAGTTGCGGTGGGCACCGGGAGCGGAGGGATGGGGGTTAATAACTTTATTTATAGTTGCGGCAGGGGAAGGGAGCGGCGGGATAGGGGTTTAACATTTTAGTATAGTGGTGGTGTTTAGTGACAGGGTATAAATAAAGTTGGGAAAAAGCCGAATAGCAGCGAGATCGATGACTGTTAGTTAACAACAGTCCGCTGCTCATCGCCCCATACTTGATGCACGGCTTTTTGACAGCTTTTTTTATAAATAAGGATAGCGTATTCAGGGACACAGACACGATCTTAGGCGAGCGTATTGGTGCCATCGAATGCAGCACAGTTGACGGCTTGATAGATAGGCCTCATTGCATTCCCTGTATAATAGATACAATCATTCGGCTAGATTACGAGTTGTGCGTTAGGCTTAAAAAGCAGCATTGGCCGGTCGCTGCTTTTTAACGCCCGCTGGTATTACGAGTCTTGCAGGTACAGACTTGGAAATACCGCGAATCCACTTACGTAAATTGCTTATCCTATTTTTTCAATGGGACTTGCATAACGCCGTTATTACGAGTCTGCCAAAAAGTAAGCGGTAGACCGTATCCTGTCAAGACTGGTACTGCATTTTATAGTCAGTAGTTAAGAGTTTTACACTACAACGCTGTATCATAACACTCTTAACTAAAGTGCTAAAAAGTACACTAACACCCATAAACTACCTATTAACCCCTAAACCGCTGCACTCCTGCCTCACAAACATTAGTTAAATATTATTAACCCCTACTCGGCGACACTTACCTACATTTATTAACTCCTAATCTGCCGCCCCCAATGACGCTGCCACTATACTAAAGTTATTAACCCCTAAATTTAAGTCTAACCCTAACACCCCCTAACAAATATAATTAAAAGAAATCTAAATAAAAATTACTATCATTAACTAAATTATTCCTATTTAAAACTAAATACTTACCTGTAAAATTAACCCTAAGCTAGCTACAATATAACTAATAGTTACATTGTATCTAGCTTAGGGTTTATTTTTATTTTACAGGCAAGTTTGTATTTATTTTAACTAGGTAGAATAGTTAGTAAATAGTTATTAACTATTAAATAACTACCTAGCTAAAATAAATACAAATTGACCTGTAAAATAAAACCTAACCTAAGTTACACTAACACCTAACACTACACTACAATTAAATTAATTACCTAAATTAAATATAATTAAATAAAATTAGCTAAAGTACAAAAAACAAACAAACACCAAATTACAGAAAATAATAAACAAATTACAAGATTTTTAAACTAATTACACCTAATCTAATCCCCCTAACAAAATAAAAAAGCCCCCCCAAAATAAAAAATCCCTACCCTACACCAAATTACAAATAGCCCTTGAAAGGGCCTTTTGCGGGGCATTGCCCCAAAGTAATCAGCTCTTTTACCTGTAAAAAAAATTACAAATCCCCCCCAACATTACAACCCACCACCCACACACAACCAACCCTACTCTAAAACCCACCCAATACCCCCTTAAAAAAAAACTAACACTAACCCCTTGAAGATTGCCGGGAGAAGTCTTCATCCAACCAGGCCAAAGTCCTCAACGAAGCCGGAGAAGTCTTCATCCAAGCCGGGCGAAGTGGTCCTCCAGAGGGGCAGAAGTCTTCATCCAGACGGCATCTTCTATCTTCATCCATCCGGTGCAGGTCCATCTTCAAGGCATCCGACGGGGAGCATCTTCTTCATCCGACGGGTAACACTGAATGAAGGTTCCATTAAGTGATGTCATCCAAGATAGCGTCCCTTCAATTCCGATTGGCTGATAGAATTCTATCAGCCAATCTGAATTAAGGTAGAAAAAAAATCAGCCAATTAAGGTAGAAAAAATCCTATTGGCTGATGCAATCAGCCAATAGGATTGAGCTGGCATTCTATTGGCTGATTGGAACAGTCAATAGAATGCCAGCTCAATCCTACTGGCTGATTGGATCAGCCAATAGGATTGAACTTCAATCTTATTGGCTGTTTGCGTCAGCCAATAGGATTTTTTCTACCTTAATTGGCTGATTTTTTCTACCTTAATTGGCTGATAGAATTCTATCAGACAATTGGAATTGAAGGGACGCCATCTTGGATGATGTCATTTAAAGGAACCTTCATTCAGTGTTAGCCGTCGCATGAAGAGGATGCTCCGTGTCGGATGTCTTGAAGATGGACCCGCTCTGCGCCGGATGGATGAAGATAGAAGATGCCGTCTGGATGAAGACTTCTGCCCGTCTGGAGGACCACTTCGCCCGGCTTGGATGAAGACTTCTCTCGGCTTTGTTGAGGACTTCGGCCCGGTTGGATGAAGACTTCTCCCGGTAAGGTGATCTTCAAGGGGTTAGTGTTAGGTATTTTTAAGGGGGTATTGGGTGGGTTTTAGAGTAGGGTTGGTTGTGTGGGTGGGGGGTTTTAATGTTGGTTGGGGGGATTTGTAATTTTTTTTTACAGGTAAAAGAGCTGATTACTTTGGGGCAATGCCCCGCAAAAGGCCCTTTTAAGGGCTATTTGTAATTTAGTGTAGGGTAGGGCTTTTTTTATTTTGGGGGGGATTAGATTAGGTGTAATTAGTTTAAAAATCTTGTAATTTGTTTATTATTTTCTGTAATTTAGTGGGGTTTTTTGTACTTAAGCTAATTTTATTTAATTGCATTTCATTGTATTTAATTTAGGAAAATTAATTTAATTATAGTGAAGTGTTAGGTGTAATTGCAACCTAGGTTAGGTTTTATTTTACAGGTACTTTTGTATTTATTTTAGCTAGGTAGTTATTAAATAGTTAATAACTATTTAGTAACTATTCTACCTAGTTAAAATAAATACAAACTTGCCTGTAAAATAAAAATAAATCCTAAAATAGCTACAATGTAATAGTATTTGTATTTCGTTTTAAATAGGAATAATTTAGTTAATGATAGGAATATTTATTTAGATTTCTTTTTATTATATTTAAGTTAGGGGGTGTTAGGTTTAGGGTTAGACTTAGGTTTAGGGGTTAATAACTTTAATATAGTGGCGGCAACGTTGGGGGCGGCAGATTAGGGTATAATAAATGTAGGTAGGTGGCGGCAATGTTAGGGCCGGCAGATTAGGGGTTAATAATATTTAACTAATGTTTGCGAGGCAGGAGTGCGGCGGTTTAGGGGTTAATATGTTTATTATAGTGGCGGCGACGTTGGGGCGGCAGATTAGGGGTTAATAAGTGTAGGTAGGTGGCGGCGACATTGGGGGCGACAGATTAGGGGTTAATAAAGATAATCTAGGGTTTGGCGATGTTGGAGGCAGCAGATTAGGGGTTCATAAGTATAATGTAGGTGTCGGCGATGTCGGGGGCGGCAGATTAGGGGTTAATAAGTGTAAGATTAGGGGTGTTTAGATTTGGGGTTCATGTTAGGGTGTTAGGTGTAGACATAAAATGTATTTCCCCATAGGAATCAATGGGGCTGCGCTAGGGAGTTTTACTCTGCTTTTTTGTAGGTGTTAGACTTTTTTTCAGCCGGCTCTCCCCGTTGATTCCTATGGGGAAATCGTGCACGAGCATGTTACACCAGCTCACCGCTGACTTAAGCAGCACTGGTATTGGAGTGAGATTTTTAGCAAAATTTTGCTCAACGCTCACTTCTTGTCTCTTAACGACGGGTTTCAGAAAACTCGCAATACCAGCGCTGCATTTAAGTGAGCGGTGAGTGAAAACTGCTTGTTAGCACCGCATAGCCTCTAATGCAAAACTCGTAATCCTACCGATTGTTTGCATTATTTCCAAATTAAATCTCTGGTTTCTCAGCATTTCCTTAGAACCCTTCCTTCCCTCTTACTACTATCCTCAGCCCCCTATTTTTCTCTATTTCCCTTTTCCCCTTTCACTTTCTCTCTTATATATATGACTCAATGGGGTCTATTTATCAAACCCCGGACGGACATGATTAGTTATAGTGAATCAGTCCCCCTGCATCGTTAAATGCTTGTGTAATGCCGCCCCCTGCACATTCGCGGCCAACTGCTTCTTAATTACAGTTTCTGGTGAACCGGAACCTACACGGGGAGATAGCAGCATCCGTTGCTTGGCAAATCGCCCACAATGTATCAAAATTTGGCTACATATTTTGACTTCATGTCCCGGAGCATTGATGTTGTTTTTTATTCCCTTTTCCTTATGTATAAACTATCGGCTAGATTACGAGTTTTGAGGTAAGAGGGGTGCGGTACTAACTTGAACGTTATGGTATTACAGGTTTTCAGAAACCCGGCGTTAAAAGACAAGAAGTTAGCGTAGAGCAAAATTGTGCTCCATACCGCACTCCAATACCAGCGCTGCTTAAGTCAGCTGTGAGCTGGTTGTACGTGCTCGTGCACGATTTCCCCATAGACATCAATGGGGAGAGCCGGCTGAGAAAAAGTCTAACACCTGCAATAAAGCAGCGTAAAGCTCAGTAACGCAGCCCCATTGATTCCTAGGGGGAAACACATTTTATGTTTACACCTAACACCCTAACATGAACCCGAGTCTAAACACCCCTAACCTTACACTTATTAACCCCTAATCTGCCGCCCCGACATCGCCAACACCTACATTATACTGATTAACCCCTAATCTGACGCTCCAGACATCGCCGCCACTATAAAAAACATATTAACACCCTAAACCGCCGCCCTCCCGCATCGCAAACACTAGTTAAATAGTATTAACACCTCACCTGCCGTCCCTAACATCGCCGCCACCTAGCTACATTTATTAACCACTAATCTGCCGCCACTATACTAAATTTATTTACCCCTAAATCTAAGTCTAACCCTAACACCCCTAACTTAAATATAATTAAAATAAATCTAAAGAAAACTTACTATTAATAACTAAATTATTCCTATTTAAAACTTAATACTTACCTATATAATAAACCCTAAGCTAGCTACAATATAACTAATAGTTACATTGTATCTATCTTAGGGTTTATTTTTATTTTACAGGTAAGTTTGTATTTATTTTAACTAGGTAGAATAGTTACTAGATAGTTATTAGCTATTTACTAACTACCTAGCCAAAATAAATACAAATTTACCTGTAAAATAAAACCTAACCTAAGTTACACTAACACCTAACACTACAAATAAATAAATTACCTAAATACAATTAACTAAATTAAATACAAATACCTCAATTAAAAAAAAAAACAACACTAAATTACACAAAATAAAAACAAATTACAAGATATTTAAACTAATTACACCTAATCTAATAGCCCTATCAAAATAACCCCCCCCCCCCAATAAAAAAAAAAACCCTAGCCTAAACTAAACTACCAATAGCCCTTAAAAGGGCCTTTTGAGGGGGAATTGCCCGAAAGAAATCAGCTCTTTTACATGTAAAAAAAAATACAAACAACCCCCCAATAGTAAAATCCACCACCCACACAACCAACCCCCCAAATAAAACCTAAGCTCCCCATTGCCCTGAAAAGGGCATTTGGATGGGCATTGCCCTTAAAAGGGTATTTAGCTCTATTGCAGCCCAAAGCCCTAACCTAAAAATAAAATCCACCCAATAAACCCGTAAAAAAAAAACTAACACTAACCCCTGAAGATCCACTTACAGTTTTGAAGATCCGACATCCATCCTCAACAAAGCTGGGAGAAGTCCTCATCGAAGCAGCAAGAAGTCCTCAACGAAGCCGGGAGAAGTCTTCATCCAAGCTGGGAGAAGTGGTTCTCCAGACGGGCAGAAGTCTTCATCCAGACGGCATCTTCTATCTTCATCCATCCGGCGCGGAGCGGGTCCATCTTCAAAACATCCAACGCAGAGCATCCTCTTCTTCCGATGACTACCTGACGAATGAAGGTTCCTTTAAGTGACGTCATCCAAGATGGCGTCCCTTAGATTCCAATTGGCTGATAGAATTCTATCAGTCAATCAGAATTAAGGTTGAAAAAATCCTATTGGCTGATGCACTCAGCCAATAGGATTGAGCTTGCATTCTATTGGCTGTTCCAATCCATCTTGGATGACGTCACTTAAAGGAACCTTCATTCGTCAGTTAGTCATCGGAAGAAGAGGATGCTCTGTGCCGGATGTCTTGAAGATGGACTGGCTGTACCGTTTGTTACCAAAATTAAATATCTGGTATTTACCAGAGCAAATTTCTACTGGTGAGCAATCATTTGTTTTCTAGCTGAGCTAGAGATCTGTATCTAGAGTTACCAATATTTCTCAATCTATATAATATGTCTATACCTTTAGATTGCCACTGTTGTGACATAAATATTTCTCAGTCTATATAATAGATCTATACCTTTAAATTACCAATATTGTGGCATAGGAGTTAGTACTTCTAGTAAGTGCTGTAATGCTGGGATATTAACTGCCAGATGATATTAGAGACATCTAGCTTGGGTTTACCGATATAGAAGTATAAGTCTCATTAGTAAGCAGTCATTACCACTCCGGCTAAGCCAGAGACCTATACCTTTTAGTTATCAGTATAGAGCATTTATATGTCAAAGATCTGTACCTAATAGTTACCACTGTTATAGGTTAGGATTTGGGTGACAGAATTTAGGGGTGTAAAATATCTGGAGATACCAGAAACCTATACCTTGTATTACCCAAATTGGAGTGTGAGAACAGGTTCCTCTGGGGGGCAATCGTTTACACTCCAGCTAGGCCAGAGACCTATACCTGTTAATTACCAATAGATATAATAAGGCAAGAGGATATAATTGTATCAGCAAAGAAAGCCCTCAAGGTGAGGAAATACGTATACCTTGTAATACCGTTTAAACTCCAGCTAAGCCAGAAACCTATACCTTTTAATTACGAGAGGATATAATTGTATCAGCAAAGAAATCCCTCAAAGTGAGGAGATATATATACCTTGTAATACCGTTTACACTCCAGCTAAGCCAGAAGCCTATACCTTTTAGTTACCAGTTGGCAGAAGCAGGAGGATATAAATATATCAGCAAAAAAAATTCCCCAAAATGGGGAAATATATACCTTTTAATACCGTTCGTGCATGAGTAAGCAAGTGCAGGCTAAAAAAGGGGGAGAGGGAGCAGGGACGCCACTGACGCGTTTCGCCGTGGTGGCTTTATCAAAGGGCAATCTCACTGACATCTTGTGGGATTTTTATACCCTTAGTTGTTACCAGATTGGCTGTTTCAACCTTCAATCATTAGGCTTGTCAGATGGTTGGACAAAACATGTGTCAGTCAGCAGAGTGTATTCTAATTGGGTGTAGTAGTGTGTAAACACCAGTCTTAGAATTGTATATTTTTTAATTCACAGTAAACCAGAACAAAAGTAAAATAACTTTTGCCTAAGTTGCATAGCTTTTATGTTTATGTGTAAATTGCAGTTGTGAAAACTGAAACGTATATTTTTTCGGATCTTGATTTTCACGTGATATCGGTCATTATTGGTCAGAATATCTGTCATCTATTGCACCAACTGTTATGATTGGTGCATTAGAATCCAATAGAAACCTTGAGTAGTCTGTTGGTTTTGAAAAAATATATATATTTTGTATTGGATTTCTTGAAATGACAATGAATCAAGGCATTGCGTGTAATAGTATTCTAAACAAAATTCATCTGCAACAAGATCCTATCCAAAGCGCCCGTTTTAGAAGTCACAAAGAACAGAAACATTTTAACAGGTAATTGGATAGAGAATATGTCTATCAAATCCACCAGCAAGATTGAAATGCCTTGAATTGATTTCTCTATGTCTGTCATAATTTTTATGTTTGTCATTGATATTGAACTTCATTAACCGCTGTATAAAAAATGAGGAAATGAAAAGAAAAAATAATAATGGTGATGAAAAATAATAATAAAAGATAATAATAACAGGGAGCAGAATCTAATAAATCACAGAAATAAAGTTAAAGCTATCTGAGACAGATAGAGTTATGTATATGTTCCATCAAATATGCGGCACGATGAGCTGCCTTAAATAAGTAGGATAGAACAAAATAAAAATAACTTCTATATGAAAAATGAGTCTCTACACTTTACCTTATCCCGAAGGTACACAAGAACATCACCAATCCTCCCGGCCGCTCAATTGTATCGGGCAATGGCTGCTTAACAGAGAAGGCCAGTATGTATGTGGATAAAAGATTACGTAACTTTGTAGAGGAATTACCCACATACGTGAGAGACACAACAGAAGTACTCCAACGACTGGATGGTATTCAACTCACGCCTGAAACATGGCTGGTTACAGTGGATGTGGAATCACTCTACACCAGTATTGAACATCACTATGGGATAAAAGTCGTACAGTATTTTCTCGATCAAGACCATAATTCTTTTATTTTGGAATTATTGGAATATTGAACCACAATTTTTTTGTATTCAATGATCAGCATTACTTACAAATTCGGGGAACAGCCATGGGCACAGCATGTGCCCCCACGTATGCCAACCTTTTTATAGGTTGGTGGGAGAAAGAAATGTTTTTAACTGATGACAATGCTTTATACATGCAGCAAATACCTCTTTGGATTCGCTACATAGACAATATCTTTTTTATTTGGGAGGGATCGAAACCAGAATTGGATTCATTTCTGCAGAAACTTAATTTCCATCATGTTAACATCAACTTAACATATGACTGTAGTTTAACTTAAACCAGTTTCCTAGATCTTAAAATACTGAAAGACGACAATGGAAATCTGATTTATTCCGTAAAAAGACCGCTACTAACTCTATTTTACATCATGAATGTGCACATGCGGCCAGTACTTTAAGATCTTTACCTACAGGAGAATTCCTGTGAATATGCAGAAACTGCTCATCAGAGGTAATCTTCAATATAAGAGCCAGGGAACTTGATAAAAGGCTTAAAGCAAGAGGATATAGTAACAGTAGTTTGTAAAGAGCCAAATATAGAGCTCTGTACATCCACAGGAAAGAATTACTATACTCCAAATATAAAAAACCTGATGAACAAACCAGACTAATTACAACTTTAAATTCACAAATGACAGATGTAACTAACATCATACAGAAGTCATGGAATATTCTGAAAAATTATCCAGATCTCAATAAAACCCTTGGTGATAGAGTATCTATCTGCTATAGAAGATCAAGAAATCTTAAAGATAGATTGTTAAAAAGTCATTTTGTTCGGAAAAAACCTTCCACTATACGTCCTGGCAACTATCCCTGCAGAAGATGCATCTATTGCTCACATATCATCCAAATGAACCAAGTCAAAGATAGGTTTGGGAAGATACAAAAAATTAAACAACATATCACATGCAACACTTGTGGAGTAATATATGCATTGAAATGCAACTGTAATTTTTATTATGTCGGCATGACCACCAGACCTATAAAAAAAAGATTAGGTGAACATATGAGCAATATAAGGAATGCTGAACATGATTTACAGAAAGGGAAGAAAATCACCCAAGTAGCGAAACATTTCTTACAAAAACACAAATCTAATACCAAAGACTTATCATAATTTGGTCTGGAAAAAATATCATTAGGCATCAGAGGTGGCGATTTGGAGAATGCTCCCAAAGGTCTTAATGAGAGCAATAATTATTATGTATTCTTGCCTAAATAAATATCACATTTAGATGTAAATATATTTTTTAGCTTTCGAGGAAAGCATAAAAATAATTCATAATACATACACAGACAAATATAAAATAGAATCCATTGACCTAATATAGATCCCAGTTAGTAATAACATTAGTTACTTTATTTAATATAATCTACAGAATAAACAGGGAGTGAATCTCTTTTATATTTCATTTTATATATTCATTTAAAATTACCAGCATGGGTTATCCCATGCTGGGTATTATTTAATATTTTAAATAACACTTTGTTACACTTTAACGCTCAACTCACATCCACTTTTTTATCACTCGTAATTTTGTAACACTCCGTATTAGTCTTAAATATTAACACAGGAGGTATTATTTTAATATTTTAAATATCACTTTGTTACACTTTAACGCTTAACTCACATCCACTTTTTTACCACTCGTAACATTGTAACACTCTGTATTAGTCTTAAATATTGACACATTTTCTTTGGCATCAGTGCCATTTAGGATGGGACTCTATTTTTCAATACACTATCATAGTTATCTTAACAGGATATAATATGTTCAAAATTTACACAATGTTCAAGTAAAAAATTTAGGGTGATAGGGGGCAGCCCTGTCTAGTGCCTCTCTCCAGAGCAAAGTCTGAAGCAAAGAGTTAACCAATATGCAAAACATGGATGTTGCGTAAATTTTGTGAAGCGCATGTAAAAAAAAGGACCCTGAAAGTTAAATCGGCCAAGTGCATTAAAAAGATATGGCCATTCTACACGATCGAAGGACTTTTCCGCATCCATGGATAAAAGAAACGCTTCAGTGAGTTTATCTTTAGAGCCTGTCCTACCTCTCTCCCAATAGTGATTTATGATATGCAATACACGTCTCAGATTGGTCACAGATGTACGTTGAAACACAAAGCCTGTTTGATCAGGATGTAATAAGGTAGGAAAAATAGTTTTTAGACAGTTTGCTAGGATTTTAGTGAAGATTTTATAATCTGTGTTAAGGAGAGAGATAGGACGATAGGACTCTGGAAGTAAATGGTCTCTACCAGGTTTAGGAATTAGGGTTATATACGCTGAAGAAAATGTAGTGGGGGGGATTCCCCTCCTGTAAAAGGTCATTATATAGTTTAGTTAGAACTGGGGCTATCTGGGGTTGTAAACTCCGATGAAATTCAGTAGGGAGTCCGTCGAGACCCGCTGCCTTCCCTAGTGTTAAGGACTGAATGGTGTACTGTAGTTTGCCTGTCGATATAGGTGCATTTAAGGAGTCTAGGTGCTCATTAATGAGTTGGGCAGTGAGACAGACTGCCAGAAAGCCTTCAGTATCTCAGTTGTCGCTGTTGGTTGTTTAGTGTATAGTCGTTTAAAGTACTCTGCAAAACATTGTGCTATATCTGTGGGAGTTTTATATGTTTTGTCTTGAAATCTCAAGGCTGCTACTTCTTTTCTTGTAGTGGGTTTGTTCACTAATGAGGCTAACAATCTACCTGATCTGTTTCTGAATCTGTTTTATTTGTCTGCCCTCTGCTTTAGGAAAGCATACAACTCCTCTTTGGCCAGGAGAAACAATTCATATGCTATTTTAGAGTTAAGGTCACAGTATGTTTTATAGGATTGATCTGTTTTTTTGAAGATTATTATACTTTTGGTGAGCTTTGTGTCTTAGATTGGACACATAAGAGATTATCTGTCCTGTGAGGACACTTTTGCGGTCTCCCAGAACAGTTAAGGATTGTTAAGATGTTGTTGGTTGTCAGTATAGAAGTCATTCCAACATTGTGTTAAATATTTTTGGAAGACATCAGAATTGTATAGGTAGGTTGGAAATCTGAGTATATTTCTGTTTGGTCTGGGCCTGTTGTGTTGGATTGTAAGTTCTATAGGGGCATGGTCAGAAAGTAGTATGTCATGAATTGTTTTGTGTCTAATTTGTGGTATTAAAGTTTCAGAAATTAAAAACAAATCTATTCTGGACATGAAACCGGCAGTCTTTGATAAGCAAGTATAATCTCTATCCGTTGGATGTCTCCTTCTCCAAATGTCGTACACCGCCAGGTCTGTGTGTAATTTAGTAAACACTTTGTTTTCAAATTTACCAGAGTATGTCTTGAGTCTGGGATTAATTTTTGAGGGTTGAAGCCAGGTTCTGTCTAGTTTTGGGTTGGGACCTAGGTTAAAGTTGCCACCCATTATAAGTGAGGTGCCCAGAAATAGGGTCATTGTCTGAGTTTACTTATCCCAAAAGGAAAAAGTTTTACAGTTCGGTGCATAAATATTACATAGAGTGTATTCTACATTATTAATTTTTGCTTTTAATATAAGAAATCTGCCTTCAGTGTCTTTATGGGTGTGAAGTATGTCTACTTGTAGGTGTTAATTGAACACAATGGCTAGTCCCCTACTAGAACTTGTATGAGAGAGGAATGATATCGTTCCAACCCAATCTCCTTGTAACTTGTCATGCTCTGTATCTATCAAGTGCGTCTCTTGTAGTAGTGCAATGTCAGAGCCATTTTTTTTAAATGGTTTAGAATAGATTTGCGTTTCACTGGAGAGCTAACTTCCTCTATATTCCAAGAGATCAGTTTAAGTGTCATCTATAACCTTATAATATGACTGTAAGGGGGGAAGGTATTGATAATTTAGGAACAACACCATCTGTGTTGTAGAAATTTTAGGGTCTGCAAAGGTACTATAAACAACCAGCAGTTGAGAGTTGGACAAAAGGATGTTGTGACATCTGAAGTACAGAGTATATAGATCCTTCATAGAGGGACATAGTCCTATAGAACTGAAGTGAATACTAGATGCTATATGTGGGGAGATTTTCCTCTCAGGGTGGGGTAGAGCTGTATCTATGTGTCGTGTAGCCTCAAAAGCTATAGTAGGTGGTGGTGCATAAATATATTTTAAACATATTAATGAAAACAGACATAACAATATATAACTGAGAAACAATGTGGGGGCATAAAGTACATCAGTCCAGCAACAGCCTCCCACCAACAAGAAAGTGAGGGAACAGGTCACAGACGTGAACAAATTGGTGCAAAGTCTTTCCGGAGTCTTATGACTTCCGATGAAAAATCCTGGAAAAGTAGAAGACGGTTGCCTTCGTATCTTACCTCTTTCTGTGATCTGTAGGCTCGAAGAATTCTCAATTTTTCTTGGAAGTTGTGGCATTTAAAAATGACTTGCCTTATTTTCTAGGTTGCGCTCTGGTCCAACTCTGTGGGATCTTTCTATGTCAATTGGTAGAATATCCTACGGTATGCCTTCATCAGCTTAGGAAAGATCAGGGCAGTGAAGGCCAGAAGATCCTTGCCTTTAACTCCTTCCGGGACTCCTACTATGCGTACTATGCGTAGGTTGTTATGGCGACTTTTATTTTCTAGGTCGTCAACCCATTCTTATAAGAGTTTGCTGCTTCTAAGTAGCAGTTGGATTGAATGGTTCACCTCTGTCTGCCTATCTTCTACTTTTGAGATCCTCCCTTCGGCATTAAACAGGTTGAGAATTGTCGGACCTTGCTTGTCAGCGTGTCTATTCCTGCTTGTAAGGATTCAATCTTGGGTAAGAAGAAAGACTTGAGGTCTTGCATAAGTTGACTTTGGCCCCCCTGTTGCATAGTATGTTCCTCAATATGGGGGGTGATCTCTGCGTGCACCTCTATGGGTTGACGTGCCTTTTTGTCAGCAGCTTTAGATTTATGACTCATGGTGTTAGCCGGAGAGGAACAAAACCTTTGAAAATATTTATCCACTTTCATTAGTGGGGAGTGCAGGCAAATTGTAATCCAGCCAGTTATGTATTATAAATGTCCTTGGGGGTTCCAAAAATGGGATGAAAATGCCATATATGGATGTGTTTCAGGCGTTGTTGCCACTCTATAAGCCCCCTCTTTTTGGTAGCGACTGTAGGGTCACTGGTTGTAGTAGGATTTCTGCTATATTAAAGTTGCAGCACACTATGAGCAGGTATTATACTGGCACAGCTAAGGTTAATCCAAAAAGATGGCACTAGAATTGGGCTACAGAGGTAAATCACATTACATTTTATTCCCTTTCCTCTTGTCAGCTGTACTTATCTAATTCCACCACACAGAGGCAGTGGTGTATCACAGTTAGTGCAGGTTGGGAGAGTGAATGTATATATTTAAAGATTTTTTTCTTTTTCACTTCCCCTTTTTTATTTTTATTTCAAAATGCCACACTATAGAGCATAGCCATAAGGATTGACTCAATTAGAAAGTATTAGGACTTCTTGGTCCAGCACAGAGTACTTCCAATGTCTCTACTGTGCGCTATAAGGCAAGTGTTATAATGCAGCAGTTATGTATAGTAACATTGGTGAGCTGGTCAGCACCTGCTGCCAGGTTTGTAACACACTGTTCTGTAGTCCTGGGTATGTCCAGTTGATTCCCTCCACTCCAGGAGTTTAGCGTGAAGCTGACGGAATAAAAGTTTGTTTGTTTCTTCAATGTCAGGACGCAGGTCTATTCTCTGCCCCCTAGGCAAGATGGCGCTGGCACTTTCTTGCTGTGGTACTGTCCAGAAGCTGGGGTTTAGCTGTAATACCCCTCACGCTGTTCTATCCGATACAGACTGCTCCCCAGTGTTAGTGGGGTTGCAGCTGTATAAGGGTGTGATGTGGGAGCAATATCTGCGGCAATAACGGCTTTTATTGTTGCCGTTCGGTCGGAGCTCTGTCTCTGCTGCTTCACCGCTGCTCCACCCACCGGAAGTCCCCTATTATTATTAATAATAATACAATGTATTTGTAGTGCTTAAACAGATTTCGCAGCACTAAACAATACTATATTTAAAAAGTAAAACATGGCAAATAATTTGATATTGATGATGGTTTCTAATATGTTTAAATGCAGGCTCTTCCACTTGAGCAAAAATATTATTTTATGACGTGTGCAATTTATCATTTCATATTATTTTGATTAATTTTATAATAAATATTTTTAAATCTCCAAACACTTCACTGCTATCATAAACAAACTTTTAGGTGGCCATATTTAATTTGTGAACAAATTTGATTGATTAAAAGTGTTATTTGCTCTTTAATCTTCATGTATTATTAAAGCTTGGGTGACAACAGTAAATAACAACATTGTTTTTTAAATAATCTGGGTACCACATTATTATAATAACTTTCTTTTTCTGAGTATGCATAATTTAAAGGTAGAATCTTACCTAATTGTGATAATTCCAGCCTTTCTGCTATCTAATCGTCAAGATGGGGCAGGTGGTATAGTATACTTTTCTGGGCGCACTCCTAGTGAACAGTGAATCGTAATTTTATAGAAGATTCACTGTTTATAGAAGTTCCACTTGTTTTGCCAGAGCAAAATGGTGTTTCCAAGCAGAACAGATGGCTACAGCTGATAAGGTTGGGATATATATTAAAAATTGCATAGTACAAAATTATTTAAAAAAACAATAGTTTACAATCGCTTTAATTAAAAAATGTAAAATTGGCATGGTCAAAAACTTGAACAATGTCAACAGCCGTATAACAATCCAAAAAATGCCACTTGGAACATTCAAAAATGTGTTTTCAACAGGTCCAATGTTTATAAATATTGGCAAAGTGCCAAAACTGTTTTCTGAGTAACTAGAATACCGATGTCAAAATGTCCTATTCGAGGCACAGGGGAAGTTTTCATACCATTAGGCATGCATAAGATAAATGGGTTATTATGCATAAGATAAAGGTTATTATAGGGTTTTCAAACATTTTGGGATTAAAGGGACAGTTTACTCAAAAAATGTCTTCCGTTTAATTTGTTCCCAATGATCCACTTTACCTGCTGGAGTGTATTCAATTGTTTACAAGTATTTCCATTACCCTTATATTGGCAATTTAAATAGTTTATTTAGCCTATGGTATCCCCACCCATCCTGAAAGTTGTTTGCCAAGCTGTAAGAACACAGCCAATGAAAGAAAATACACTCCCAGTTGGTTATAGAAGAGATAAAGTAATAAAATGTTAATTTCCCAGTATTGGTGATTGGTTTATGAACAGATATAAGATAAAGAAGCAGGTATATGTACACAATGTGATACAGTAATGAGATCTGATTATACCTACAAGCTCAACCCATTTTATTAGATTGTGGCTTCAAAACACAAAATCAGCTAATTCATATACAAAAATAAACCTTAAAAAGCAAATCTCATGCATTTTATACTCTGCAGCTGGTAAAAAAAAGTAATTGTAAAAACATTAAGGGAAAAACTATTTTATAGTATACTGTCCCTTTAATTCAAATTTGAAAACATCAGAAAAAACCTATGCAACGCACTTTTCAAGGGAATTCTGATTTTTTTATTTTTAATAGAGCATATAGTTTTCAGGGGGCACTAGTGCAAATAAATCAGGCTGTAACAAATGATAGCATTTTATTTTCATATCAGAATGTCCCTTTAACTAAATAAATTAACTAAATAAATGAGATTTCAAATATTCAGAACTCTTTAGGGCAGGGAAGATTTGTAGGACTGCCAAAATCACTTCTTCATCATGTCCCAAATCAGAGCAAGATTACGAGTGGTGCACTTACTGTAGCACAAGAAAGATATATTTTTTTACGGCATGCAAGGAAAATAGCGTGCATATTATGCGTTGAAAGTAAATGCGCTTGCTTGAGCTCAATCAAATTAAAGCAACTTCAGAGCTTAAAGGGACAGTTCACCCAAAAACTTTCTCCCCTTTAAATTATTCCCAATGATCCTTTTTACCTGCTAGAGTGTATTAAATTGGTTGCAAGTAGCTCCTTTACTCATATTTCAGCATTTGAAATAGCTGATTTAGCTTGTGGTTTCCCAACCTATACTGAAAGTTTTGATACTGGCGTATACGCTATTGACAAGCCTAAATAAACACAGCCAGCAGAATAGATTACACCCTCAGTGGGGGGCATGATAGTTAAATAATAAAATGATAAGTTTCCATTGTTCTCTCTATGTATTGAGTTGGTGTTCCAGACAAATATAAGATAAGGAAGCAAGTCTGTGTACATAAAAGTGATAACATAATGAGATCTGATATTACCTGAAGCTCAACCCATTGTAATAGGCTGTGGTTTCAAAGCACAAAACCAGCTACTTCAGATTCACAAATAAACCCGAAAATGCAAATTCTCAAATATTTTATACTCTGCAGTTGGTATAACAAGTCATTTAAAATACATTTATGGATAAACAATTTTACAGTGTACTGTCCCTTTAAGTAAAGGGTAGGGGAAGAAAAAAGTTGCATAAAACATAAATACATGTAAAAGTAGTTACACTCATATACACACACTGTCTGATAAAAATAAATAATAAAAAAAAAGGGCTCAAAGATGGATGGTAAAAGGTGTTATGTGTCTAAATATATATATGTATGTATGTATGTATATATATATATATATATATATATACACACATATATATATATACATATATATATACATATATACATATATATATATATATACATATATATATATATATATATATATACATATATATATATAAAGCAATAGTTGTGGGATAAGCACTCTCACCTCCTCATTGACTGGCCAGGGTGTCAGGAACAATGGTTTTCAATACTGCAAAATAGATCCGCACTCAATGGACTTTAAATAACAAAACATGGTTTATTGTTGTGACGTTTCGGGGATCAAACCGTCCCCTTCATCAGGCCAAACAAGAGTGAAAAAATAATGTGTGCCTATATAGGCCCATGACCTCTCGCCCGGAAGTGACATCTTAAACAGCACATTTGGTAATCACCATAGTAACATAAGTGAAAAACAACATACTTGGGCATCTACTTATCATGTCGTCAACTTACTTGCATTCGACGGCACCAATACGCTCGCCTAAGATCGCGGCCGCGGACCTGAATACATTCTCCAAAATTATCAAAAAAGCTGTCAAAAAGCCGCGCACCAAGTGCGGGGCGATGAGCAGTGGACTGTTGTTAACTAACAGTCATCAATCTCGCTGCTCTTCGGCTTTTTCCCAGCTTTATTGGTATCCTGTCACTAAACACCAACACTATACTATACTGTTTACCCCCTATACCGCTGCTCCCGGAGCCCACCGCAACTCTAATAAATGTATTAACCCCTAAACTGCCGCTCACGGACCCGCCGCCACCTACATTATACTTATTAACCCCTAATCTGCCGCCCCTACACCGACGCCACCTACATTATACTTATTAACCCCTAATCTGCCATCCCCTACATCGCCGCCACCTACCTACATTTATTAACCCCTAATCTGCCGCCCCCAACGTCGCCGCCACTATATTAAATTTATTAACCCCTAAACCTAATTCTAGCCCTAACACCCCCTAACTTAAATATAATTTAAATAAATCTAAATAAATATTCCTATAATTAACTAAATTATTCTTATTTAAAACTAAATACTTACCTGTAAAATAAACCCTAAGCTAGCTACAATATATAACTACACTATAATTATGTCATACTCTGCAAGGGAGCAGGCTCAGGAGTAAGGCGCTGTTGTGCAGAGGTGTCAGGTTTTGGGGTTAATGTTGTGTTTTGTCTGCGTGAGTCTTTCCTTTTAGGCATAATTAAACAGGTACAACGTTTTAGGAAATAATGGAGATGGTTTTATTTATAGGATAAAGCAATGTAGAGATATGCAATTAGATAAGACAAAGTCTATAGGTTGTAGTATAAGGCAGGAATACAGTTCTTTGAAATAACAGGCAGGAATGCAAAGCTTTGTAATAACAAACAGGATATTTGCATATGCTGTAGACTGGAACTGTGTAATAACACTCAGGAAAGCAGAGCTTTGTAATAATAAGCAGGATACTTGCATATGCTGTAGAACTGGAACTGTGTAGTATCAGGCAGGAAAGCAGTGCTTGTATAACAGACAGGATACTTGCATATGCTGTAGACTGGAACTGTATAATAACACGCAGGAATGCAGAGCCTTGTAATAACAAGCAGGATACTTGCATATGCTGTAGACTGGACACAGTTGTAACAAACTGGAAACTTGCATAAACTGCAAACTGGTACTTTGTAGAAACAAACAGGATATTTGCATAGACTGCAATTTGGAACCTTGTAGAAACAAACAGGATATTTGCATAGACTGCAATTGGAACTTTGTAGTATCAGGAAACAAGCAAACAAACTAGCAGGCGGCAAAAAATAAAAGTAAGAAAGGGGAGGAGTTTTCCTCTAAAGCCTTTTCAGCTTGTTACAATGTTTAAAGTCTTCACACTGTGTTTTCACAAGACCGGTGTTTTATAAAGAAATGTGGTGCTGCTAGTTATTGAGAGGAAAATAAGTCTTGTGAGAAATAAAGATTCAGAGCACAATACCTTGATACAAATAAACGTTTTTTGAAGTTGCAGTTTGTAGCTTTCAGGATGTTATAAGCAGTAGTTCAAAATCAACAGCAACTTAGTAGCAAGTCTCTGAAGTTGAATTTTCTAGTTGGAGCAATACCTGAGTCAGTCTTTAGTAAATAGAGTTTTAGGCAAGATCAATTGCCAGGAAATCAGTCCCAAAATGAAACAAAGTACCAAGGGATTATCCAGAAGAGTAGTAAGTAATTGTAGCAGAAATCAGGAACCAGGAAGTCCAACAAATCTGTATTTCATACAGGAGCAGAGAGTATCACTCTTAATGTGAAAGCACAAAATTGCAAACAAACCTCCCAGATAAAGCAGGCTGCTGATTAAATGATTTATTTCAGCTGACAAGCAGGTGGAGCCAGAGAGCCAAAGTTGCAGCAAACAGAAAAACACAGCATTCCTTTCCTGTGATCAAGCCATCTGGTGGCATAGTGGTAACACAACAGGCTGGGAAAACAGAATTTATGCTTACCTGATAAATTACTTTCTCCAACGGTGTGTCCGGTCTACGGCGTCATCCTTACTTGTGGGATATTCTCTTCCCCAACAGGAAATGGCAAAGAGTCCCAGCAAAGCTGGTCACATGATCCCTCCTAGGCTCCGCCCACCCCAGTCATTCGACCGACGGACAGGAGGAAATATATATAGGAGAAACCATATGATACCGTGGTGACTGTAGTTAGAGAAAATAATTCATCAGACCTGGTTAAAAAACCAGGGCGGGCCGTGGACCGGACACACCGTTGGAGAAAGTAATTTATCAGGTAAGCATAAATTCTGTTTTCTCCAACATTGGTGCGTCCGGTCCACGGCGTCATCCTTACTTGTGGGAACCAATACCAAAGCTTTAGGACACGGATGAAGGGAGGGAGCAAATCAGGTCACCTAAATGGAAGGCACCACGGCTTGCAAAACCTTTCTCCCAAAAATAGCCTCCGAAGAAGCAAAAGTATCAAATTTGTAAAATTTGGCAAAAGTGTGCAGTGAAGACCAAGTCGCTGCCTTACATATCTGGTCAACAGAAGCCTCGTTCTTGAAGGCCCATGTGGAAGCCACAGCCCTAGTGGAGTGAGCTGTGATTCTTTCAGGAGGCTGCCGTCCGGCAGTCTCATAAGCCAATCGGATAATGCTTTTAAGCCAAAAGGAAAGAGAGGTAGAAGTCGCTTTTTGACCTCTCCTTTTACCAGAATAAACAACAAACAAGGAAGATGTTTGTCTGAAATCTTTAGTAGCCTCTAAATAGAATTTTAGAGCACGGACTACGTCCAAATTGTGTAACAAACGTTCCTTCTTTGAAACTGGATTCGGACACAAAGAAGGTACAACTATCTCCTGGTTAATATTTTTGTTGGAAACAACTTTCGGAAGAAAACCAGGCTTAGTACGCAAAACCACCTTATCTGCATGGAACACCAGATAGGGCGGAGAACACTGCAGAGCAGATAACTCTGAAACTCTTCTAGCAGAAGAAATTGCAACCAAAAACAAAACTTTCCAAGATAATAACTTAATATCTACGGAATGTAAGGGTTCAAACGGAACCCCTTGAAGAACTGAAAGAACTAGATTTAGACTCCAGGGAGGAGTCAAAGGTCTGTAAACAGGCTTGATCCTAACCAGAGCCTGAACAAATGCTTGAACATCTGGCACAGCTGCCAGTCTTTTGTGAAGTAAAACAGATAAAGCAGAGATCTGTCCCTTCAGAGAACTTGCAGATAATCCTTTCTCCAAACCTTCTTGTAGAAAGGATAGAATCTTAGGAATTTTTATCTTGTTCCATGGGAATCCTTTAGATTCACACCAACAGATATATTTTTTCCATATTTTATGGTAAATTTTTCTAGTTACAGGCTTTCTAGCCTGAATCAGAGTATCTATTACAGAATCTGAAAACCCACGCTTTGATAAAATCAAGCGTTCAATCTCCAAGCCGTCAGTTGGAGGGAAACCAGATTCGGATGTTTGAATGGACCCTGAACAAGAAGGTCCTGTCTCAAAGGTAGCTTCCAATGTGGAGCCGATGACATATTCACCAGGTCTGCATACCAAGTCCTGCGTGGCCACGCAGGAGCTATCAAGATCACCGAGGCCCTCTCCTGATTGATCCTGGCTACCAGCCTGGGGATGAGAGGAAACGGTGGGAATACATAAGCTAGGTTGAAGGTCCAAGGTGCTACTAGTGCATCTACTAGGGTCGCCTTCGGATCCCTGGATCTGGACCCGTAGCAAGGAACCTTGAAGTTCTGACGAGACGCCATCAGATCCATGTCTGGAATGCCCCATAATTGAGTTATTTGGGCAAAGATTTCCGGATGGAGTTCCCACTCCCCTGGATGGAATGTCTGACGACTTAGAAAATCCGCTTCCCAATTTTCCACTCCTGGGATGTGGATCGCAGACAAGTGGCAGGAGTGATCCTCCGCCCATTGAATTATCTTGGTCACTTCTTTCATCGCCAGGGAAGTCCTTGTTCCCCCCTGATGATTGATATATGCAACGGTCGTCATGTTGTCTGACTGAAACCTTATGAATTTGGCCTTTGCTAGTTGAGGCCAAGCTCTGAGAGCATTGAATATCGCTCTCAGTTCCAGAATGTTTATCGGGAGAAGAGACTCTTCCCGAGACCATAGACCCTGAGCTTTCAGGGATTCCCAGACCGCGCCCCAGCCCACTAGGCTGGCGTCGGTCGTGACAATGACCCACTCTGGTCTGCGGAAGCTCATTCCCTGTGACAGATTGTCCAGGGTCAGCCACCAACGGAGTGAATCTCTTCAAAAAACTCTTAACCATCTCCGTGGAGATGTTGCCTGTGCAACGGCAAAGAGAATGACTGGGGTGAGCGGAGCCTAGGAGGGATCATGTGACCAGCTTTGCTGGGACTCTTTGCCATTTCCTGTTGGGGAAGAGAATATCCCACAAGTAAGGATGACGCCGTGGACCGGACACACCAATGTTGGAGAAATAACAGCTGCAGAAATAGAGACAGGTTCAATTCCAGGCTGAACCCTGACAAATTAAATAAATTCCCTAAACTAAATACAATTAAATAAAATTATCTAAAGTACAAACACTAAATTACAGAAAATAATAAACAAATTACAAGGTTTTTAAACTAATTACACCTAATCTAATCCCTCTAACAAAATAAAAAAGCCCCCCCAAAATAAAAAAAGCCTTACCCTACACTAAATTACAAATAGCCCTTAAAAGGGCCTTTTGCGGGGCATTGCCCCAAAGTAATCAGCTCTTTTACCTGTAAAAAAAATTAAAAACAACCCCCCCAACATTAAAACCCACCACCCACACAACCAACCCTACTCTAAAACCCACCCAATACCCCCTTAAAAAAACCTAACACTAACCCATTGAAGATCACCTTACTGTGAGAAGTCTTCACCCAACCGGGCCGAAGTCCTCAACGAAGCCGGCAGAAGTGGTCCTCCAGATGGGCAGAAGTGGTCCTCCAGACGGGCAGAAGTCTTCATCCAGACGGCATCTTCTATCTTCATCTATCCGACACGGAGCATCCTCTTCATCCAACGTCTTCTTGAACAATGACGGTTCCTTTAAGTGATGTCATCCAAGATGGCGTCCCTTCAATTCCAATTGGCTGATAGAATTCTATCAGTCAATCGGAATTAAGGTAGGAAAAATCCTATTGGCTGATGCAATAAGCGAATAGGATTGAAGTTCAATCCTATTGGCTGATCCAATGAGCCAATAGGATTGAGCTCGCATTCTATTGGCTGATTGGAACAGCCAATAGAATGCAAGCTCAATCCTATTGGCTGATAGGATTTTGTTTATTTTGTTTATTATTGTTTATTTTGTTTATTATTTTCTGTAATTTAGTGGGGGGGTGTACTTTAGATAATTTTATTTAATTGTATTTAATTGTATTTAGTTTAGGGAATTTATTTAATTATAGTGTAGTGTTAGGTGTAATTGTAACTTAGGTTAGGTTTTATTTTACAGGTATATTTGTATTTATTTTAACTATGAAGTTATTAAATAGTTAAAATATCATAGACAGTTGTGTATTCTCTGAGACAATTGAAACATGATATATACATATTATAAACTCTAAGGCAGATCAAAGAAACCTTAAATATTGTAAAAACTAAAATAAGTAATCAATTCATAGAAGAGTTTATAACTATACTTAGACAAATTTCATAACAAGTATACACAACCAGGTGCTTATAAATGAATAGATGATGCAATGTTAAAAAAAATGGATAATATTGTAGCAAGTAGCAAGTCTCTGAAGTTGAATTTTCTAGTTGGAGCAATACCTGAGTCAGTCTTTAGTAAATAGAGTTTTAGGCAAGATCAATTGCCAGGAAATCAGTCCCAAAATGAAACAAAGTACCAAGGGATTATCCAGAAGAGTAGTAAGTAATTGTAGCAGAAATCAGGAACCAGGAAGTCCAACAAATCTGTATTTCATACAGGAGCAGAGAGTATCACTCTTAATGTGAAAGCACAAAATTGCAAACAAACCTCCCAGATAAAGCAGGCTGCTGATTAAATGATTTATTTCAGCTGACAAGCAGGTGGAGCCAGAGAGCCAAAGTTGCAGCAAACAGAAAAACACAGCATTCCTTTCCTGTGATCAAGCCATCTGGTGGCATAGTGGTAACACAACAGGCTGGGAAAACAGAATTTATGCTTACCTGATAAATTACTTTCTCCAACGGTGTGTCCGGTCTACGGCGTCATCCTTACTTGTGGGATATTCTCTTCCCCAACAGGAAATGGCAAAGAGTCCCAGCAAAGCTGGTCACATGATCCCTCCTAGGCTCCACCCACCCCAGTCATTCGACCGACGGACAGGAGGAAATATATATAGGAGAAACCATATGATACCGTGGTGACTGTAGTTAGAGAAAATAATTCATCAGACCTGGTTAAAAAACCAGGGCGGGCCGTGGACCGGACACACCGTTGGAGAAAGTAATTTATCAGGTAAGCATAAATTCTGTTTTCTCCAACATTGGTGCGTCCGGTCCACGGTGTCATCCTTACTTGTGGGAACCAATACCAAAGCTTTAGGACACGGATGAAGGGAGGGAGCAAATCAGGTCACCTAAATGGAAGGCACCACGGCTTGCAAAACCTTTCTCCCAAAAATAGCCTCCGAAGAAGCAAAAGTATCAAATTTGTAAAATTTGGCAAAAGTGTGCAGTGAAGACCAAGTCGCTGCCTTACATATCTGGTCAACAGAAGCCTCGTTCTTGAAGGCCCATGTGGAAGCCACAGCCCTAGTGGAGTGAGCTGTGATTCTTTCAGGAGGCTGCCGTCCGGCAGTCTCATAAGCCAATCGGATAATGCTTTTAAGCCAAAAGGAAAGAGAGGTAGAAGTCGCTTTTTGACCTCTCCTTTTACCAGAATAAACAACAAACAAGGAAGATGTTTGTCTGAAATCTTTAGTAGCCTCTAAATAGAATTTTAGAGCACGGACTACGTCCAAATTGTGTAACAAACGTTCCTTCTTTGAAACTGGATTCGGACACAAAGAAGGTACAACTATCTCCTGGTTAATATTTTTGTTGGAAACAACTTTCGGAAGAAAACCAGGCTTAGTACGCAAAACCACCTTATCTGCAT
This sequence comes from Bombina bombina, assembly GCF_027579735.1. NCBI lineage: Eukaryota > Metazoa > Chordata > Amphibia > Anura > Bombinatoridae > Bombina > Bombina bombina. Next base: position 748,174,892 of record NC_069500.1, read on the forward strand.
GGAACACCAGATAGGGCGGAGAACACTGCAGAGCAGATAACTCTGAAACTCTTCTAGCAGAAGAAATTGCAACCAAAAACAAAACTTTCCAAGATAATAACTTAATATCTACGGAATGTAAGGGTTCAAACGGAACCCCTTGAAGAACTGAAAGAACTAGATTTAGACTCCAGGGAGGAGTCAAAGGTCTGTAAACAGGCTTGATCCTAACCAGAGCCTGAACAAATGCTTGAACATCTGGCACAGCTGCCAGTCTTTTGTGAAGTAAAACAGATAAAGCAGAGATCTGTCCCTTCAGAGAACTTGCAGATAATCCTTTCTCCAAACCTTCTTGTAGAAAGGATAGAATCTTAGGAATTTTTATCTTGTTCCATGGGAATCCTTTAGATTCACACCAACAGATATATTTTTTCCATATTTTATGGTAAATTTTTCTAGTTACAGGCTTTCTAGCCTGAATCAGAGTATCTATTACAGAATCTGAAAACCCACGCTTTGATAAAATCAAGCGTTCAATCTCCAAGCCGTCAGTTGGAGGGAAACCAGATTCGGATGTTTGAATGGACCCTGAACAAGAAGGTCCTGTCTCAAAGGTAGCTTCCAATGTGGAGCCGATGACATATTCACCAGGTCTGCATACCAAGTCCTGCGTGGCCACGCAGGAGCTATCAAGATCACCGAGGCCCTCTCCTGATTGATCCTGGCTACCAGCCTGGGGATGAGAGGAAACGGTGGGAATACATAAGCTAGGTTGAAGGTCCAAGGTGCTACTAGTGCATCTACTAGGGTCGCCTTCGGATCCCTGGATCTGGACCCGTAGCAAGGAACCTTGAAGTTCTGACGAGACGCCATCAGATCCATGTCTGGAATGCCCCATAATTGAGTTATTTGGGCAAAGATTTCCGGATGGAGTTCCCACTCCCCTGGATGGAATGTCTGACGACTTAGAAAATCCGCTTCCCAATTTTCCACTCCTGGGATGTGGATCGCAGACAAGTGGCAGGAGTGATCCTCCGCCCATTGAATTATCTTGGTCACTTCTTTCATCGCCAGGGAAGTCCTTGTTCCCCCCTGATGATTGATATATGCAACGGTCGTCATGTTGTCTGACTGAAACCTTATGAATTTGGCCTTTGCTAGTTGAGGCCAAGCTCTGAGAGCATTGAATATCGCTCTCAGTTCCAGAATGTTTATCGGGAGAAGAGACTCTTCCCGAGACCATAGACCCTGAGCTTTCAGGGATTCCCAGACCGCGCCCCAGCCCACTAGGCTGGCGTCGGTCGTGACAATGACCCACTCTGGTCTGCGGAAGCTCATTCCCTGTGACAGATTGTCCAGGGTCAGCCACCAACGGAGTGAATCTCTTCAAAAAACTCTTAACCATCTCCGTGGAGATGTTGCCTGTGCAACGGCAAAGAGAATGACTGGGGTGAGCGGAGCCTAGGAGGGATCATGTGACCAGCTTTGCTGGGACTCTTTGCCATTTCCTGTTGGGGAAGAGAATATCCCACAAGTAAGGATGACGCCGTGGACCGGACACACCAATGTTGGAGAAATAACAGCTGCAGAAATAGAGACAGGTTCAATTCCAGGCTGAACCCTGACAAATTAAATAAATTCCCTAAACTAAATACAATTAAATAAAATTATCTAAAGTACAAACACTAAATTACAGAAAATAATAAACAAATTACAAGGTTTTTAAACTAATTACACCTAATCTAATCCCTCTAACAAAATAAAAAAGCCCCCCCAAAATAAAAAAAGCCTTACCCTACACTAAATTACAAATAGCCCTTAAAAGGGCCTTTTGCGGGGCATTGCCCCAAAGTAATCAGCTCTTTTACCTGTAAAAAAAAATTAAAAACAACCCCCCCAACATTAAAACCCACCACCCACACAACCAACCCTACTCTAAAACCCACCCAATACCCCCTTAAAAAAACCTAACACTAACCCATTGAAGATCACCTTACTGTGAGAAGTCTTCACCCAACCGGGCCGAAGTCCTCAACGAAGCCGGCAGAAGTGGTCCTCCAGATGGGCAGAAGTGGTCCTCCAGACGGGCAGAAGTCTTCATCCAGACGGCATCTTCTATCTTCATCTATCCGACACGGAGCATCCTCTTCATCCAACGTCTTCTTGAACAATGACGGTTCCTTTAAGTGATGTCATCCAAGATGGCGTCCCTTCAATTCCAATTGGCTGATAGAATTCTATCAGTCAATCGGAATTAAGGTAGGAAAAATCCTATTGGCTGATGCAATAAGCGAATAGGATTGAAGTTCAATCCTATTGGCTGATCCAATGAGCCAATAGGATTGAGCTCGCATTCTATTGGCTGATTGGAACAGCCAATAGAATGCAAGCTCAATCCTATTGGCTGATAGGATTTTGTTTATTTTGTTTATTATTGTTTATTTTGTTTATTATTTTCTGTAATTTAGTGGGGGGGTGTACTTTAGATAATTTTATTTAATTGTATTTAATTGTATTTAGTTTAGGGAATTTATTTAATTATAGTGTAGTGTTAGGTGTAATTGTAACTTAGGTTAGGTTTTATTTTACAGGTATATTTGTATTTATTTTAACTATGAAGTTATTAAATAGTTAAAATATCATAGACAGTTGTGTATTCTCTGAGACAATTGAAACATGATATATACATATTATAAACTCTAAGGCAGATCAAAGAAACCTTAAATATTGTAAAAACTAAAATAAGTAATCAATTCATAGAAGAGTTTATAACTATACTTAGACAAATTTCATAACAAGTATACACAACCAGGTGCTTATAAATGAATAGATGATGCAATGTTAAAAAAAATGGATAATATTGTATTTAAAAAAAGCAAGATAGATCATAGTCTCTATTTAGTCCCCTTGGTTGTAATGTGGCTAATTGGTGTATCCACCACATTTCTCTTTGTTGGAGGAGACGTTCCCTATCTACCCCATTTCTATTGGGGCCCACATGATCTATGATCTGCCACCTCATCTGACTAATATTGTGGCCTTTCTCCAAAAAGTGACTTGAAACAGGGGCCTCTTTATTTTTGCATCTGATGTTTGATCTATGTTGGCTCATGCGGTCATATAACAGTGTGTTAGTGACCCGACACACTGTTATACCACAACTTCCTGGCTACATCCTAAAAATACTGGTTCATTCAGGTGCATATTGTGTACTACTTGCAAAGCTATGATACCATGTAACACCTTTAAACATCCACATACCAACTAACAATTTTGTATCAAATACTACTTAACATGCACCACCAAGTTTGTTGTATATCTTTTAAATTGTTCTTCTGGGATGTATTATGTTGGAAAAACTGAGGACGACGCACGCACAAGATTTGCAAACCACCGCTCTGCCATTCGGGCAGCAATTGACAATGGCAAAATGGACCAGCCTGTGGCGAGACATTTCCTTGAATATAAACAATCACTAACAGACCTACGCTTCAGACTAATCGATCATATACCCCCCTCAGGAGAGGTGGAGACAGAAGGAGACTACTGTTGAAATGTGAAGCTAGATGGATTCATCGCCTAAACACTATCCAACCTAACAGACTGAATGCCACTCTGGATTGGCACTGTTTTTTTTCTGAATATGCTCAGTGCTGTCTACTGGTGATAAGTATTGCAACTTATATATATACATTATTGTCTAAGTATGATTGTTGCATAGGTACACTCTGATAGATTATGACCTTATTTTGTATACATATATATAGGCATAGCGTCATAACACCAACACCTAAATGGATTTATTACTAACTATTTATGTATTTCTAGTTTCAAAAACACTAGGCTAATTAGACTACAGTGGGGATCTATTAGGTATATGATAACATTATAGGCTCTAGTTTTCATTACATAATTGCCCCATAGCAATGTTGCCATATATAATCTCTGACATCATTTATATCAAGGGAGCATTTCCCCTATAAGTTTGTAGTTTTTGAGAGCATGGTTACAGTAACTGAAGTTATAATGCTGTTTTTTTATTGTTTCTTATGTTCCAGTACACACAGAGCTGTGGATCAGCTGACAGTTTGTGGGGTGGGTCCTCCCTGAGGTGAGTTAATCCTCATTGGTTAGGTGTTTGATGACACACTATGCAATGGAGGACTTGCTGCAGAAAGTGTGAACCGCTCTACAGGATTAAGGTAAACTTTGAGACAAATATATATAACAAGGTTTATGTAGTGTTGCGGATCCCTTTATGAGCTGATTTCCCTGCATTAAATATGTATAGACTTACCGTTTTGCATGTGTACAGTTTCGGTAATGGAGGTAATATAGAGAGTAACTTTGATTAGCCTGTCAGTTTATGTATGAGCACTGTGAGAATGTCCTTATGAATGGTCTGCTTCATAGTATATACACACATACGATAGTGAATTGGCACTATGTCCACAACAGATATAACAGAAAATCTACCTATGAACAGCTTGTCAGCCTGTCAGCTCTCTGATAGCCATAATTCTCACTGACACTGTAAGAGCTGTAATTTACTAATGTACTGTATATGGCCAAACTTTATTGTTTAGAGTGAGCACTGACTTTTACTATTTGATGCTGAATGTTTATTCGCACATTGTATAAACTATAATATACTACAAAATTATTTTGCTCTTCAGTATCTAGATTAGGTATCAAGCATATGCAGCTATAATATGTGTTGATTCCTCATAATTATCATTACTACCCACCATATTATTGTATTTGATAATTCACTTTATTTGATTGCATATTGAGATACTATGTATGTTGTTTTTCACTTATGTTACTATGGTGATTACCACATGTGCTGTATATGATGTCACTTCCGGGGGAGGGGTCATGGGCCTATATAGGTGCACATTATTTTTTCACTCTTGTTTGGTCTGATGAAGGGGACGGTTTGATCTCCGAAACCTCACAACAATAAACAACGTTTTGTTATTTAAAGTCCAGTGAGTGCAGATCTATTTTGCAGTATATATATATATATATATATATATATATATAACGTAGTCAGAAGAAAAGGCACTCCATAAATATTAGCAGCTCCCAGGGTGCACTTTGAAAAATATCCAAAATCGCAAGCACAAAAAAGACACTCACTGGTCAGATAAAACTTAACATTTAATAAGTTATATTAAAAAGAGCATGACGTTTCGGAGGTATTACACCCCCTTTCTCAAATGCATGATACAACTTAGGAAATCACAAAAGCAGTATACCCCATCGTTTACCCCATCACCTTAAATACATGTGTGTAGCTCCATTAGACGCCGAGCCGCAAATGCGGCCCGTGTGCAGTGCCAGGGCGGAAGTGACGTAGTCGGCGTGCATCACGCTCAGACGTCAGTAACCAGGACAACATACAGACGCAGTGTGTCATCTTAATAGCCAATAGCATGGCACGGATGTCTGTTTACAAACAAAGTGGGCCAATTACTCTTTACGCACAATAGTCAGTGTGTATAATATCCGCGATCAGGCACTGCTAAATGGATGCTAGCAAAAAGTTAAAAACATATTAAAAACGAAAATCTAATTACAGCTATGGAGGACAAATAAAAACACTATCAGGGCATAATTAATGTAAGGTATAAGATTAGATGAAGCATCAGCTATGTGACAGGAGTGGGAAAATCCTTATATATAATATACCATAATTCTAACCAACTCCTGTGCTTTGTCATCAATCTAGTATATAACCCCATAAATCATGCATCCTATAGTATGGCAGAAACAAAGATACCAGAGGTCATGAACAAGAATTCTGAAAGAGGTGGTGCGGTACATGTAGCAAGGCAATGTCACGTCAAGTGCTGCATACAACCTTAGTTGAAGTCATTCAGATAAATGCAGAGAGTCTGTAACCAAATTGATGTTTTATTTAGGATTCCATATAAAATGGTGAAAAATCCAGCATAGTGTTCAGCCCCTTGGGTGTTAGGGTGTCCAGCATGTATATCCATCTGGTCTCAAGTCTGAGAAGTCGATTGCCCCTATTGCCTCCCCTTGTTAATGGTGGCACATGGTCTATAAGCATAGTTCTAAGACTTGAGACACTATGCTTACACCGGGCAAAATGGCGAGCTACTGGCTGATCGGAGTCACCCTTCTGCAGGGCATCTCTAATCGCACAGCGATGATTGGCCATACGTTCCCGGAATGTAGTGACCGTTTTGCCTATGTAAACAAGGGAGCATGGGCAAATCAACATATAAATTACATAGGTGCTCATGCATGAGAGTCTATAGTTGATTCTATAGCGCTTGTTGGTATGTGGGTGTTGGAACGTGTCCCCTTTCAACATGCTGTCACAGGTCACACAATCCCCACATTTAAAACAGCCTTTCTTATTTGACTTCAGCCAGGTGTTACCCTCATAACACCTAATAGGGTCAGTTTTTACTAGTAGGTCCCGCAGGTTTTTGGCTCGGCGGTAGACTACCCTAGGAGGTTGTTTGTGCAGAAATGGTAGTGTCTTGTCAGTATTAATCAAGTCCCAATGTTTGGAAACTGTATCCTTTACTTTTTGGTGCATGGGATCAAAGGTAGTGATGAAATTGAGACATTCATCTGTTGTAGTGCTGTCCTTTGTGGCGACTATTGCGCCCTCTGACCGTTTCATCACTTTGTCTCTAATTTCTCCCACCAAATCCTTGTCATAGCCACGTGCGATTAACCTATTAGACATCTCCTCCAATTGAATTTCTCTGTTACATGCCTCAGTATTATTACGTAGGACCCGAGGCATGTAACAGAGAAATTAGAGACAAAGTGATGAAACGGTCAGAGGGCGCAATAGTCGCCACAAAGGACAGCACTACAACAGATGAATGTCTCAATTTCATCACTACCTTTGATCCCATGCACCAAAAAGTAAAGGATACAGTTTCCAAACATTGGGACTTGATTAATACTGACAAGACACTACCATTTCTGCACAAACAACCTCCTAGGGTAGTCTACCGCCGAGCCAAAAACCTGCGGGACCTACTAGTAAAAACTGACCCTATTAGGTGTTATGAGGGTAACACCTGGCTGAAGTCAAATAAGAAAGGCTGTTTTAAATGTGGGGATTGTGTGACCTGTGACAGCATGTTGAAAGGGGACACGTTCCAACACCCACATACCAACAAGCGCTATAGAATCAACTATAGACTCTCATGCATGAGCACCTATGTAATTTATATGTTGATTTGCCCATGCTCCCTTGTTTACATAGGCAAAACGGTCACTACATTCCGGGAACGTATGGCCAATCATCGCTGTGCGATTAGAGATGCCCTGCAGAAGGGTGACTCCGATCAGCCAGTAGCTCGCCATTTTGCCCGGTGTAAGCATAGTGTCTCAAGTCTTAGAACTATGCTTATAGACCATGTGCCACCATTAATAAGGGGAGGCAATAGGGGCAATCGACTTCTCAGACTTGAGACCATATGAATATACATGCTGGACACCCTAACACCAAAGGGGCTGAACACTATGCTGGATTTTTCACCATTTTATATGGAATCCTAAATAAAACATCAATTTGGTTACAGACTCTCTGCATTTATCTGAATGACTTCAACTAAGGTTGTATGCAGCACTTGGCGTGACATCGCCTTGCTACATGTACCGCACCACCTCTTTCAGAATTCTTGTTCATGACCTCTGGTATCTTTGTTTCTGCCATACTATAGGATGCATGATTTATGGGGTTATATACTAGATTGATGACAAAGCACAGGAGTTGGTTAGAATTATGGTATATTATATATAAGGATTTTCCCACTCCTGTCACATAGCTGATGCTTCATCTAATCTTATACCTTACATTAATTATGCCCTGATAGTGTTTTTATTTGTCCTCCATAGCTGTAATTAGATTTTCGCTTTTAATATGTTTTTAACTTTTTGCTAGCATCCATTTAGCAGTGCCTGATCGCGGATATTATACACACTGACTATTGTGCGTAAAGAGTAATTGGCCCACTTTGTTTGTAAACAGACATCCGTGCCATGCTATTGGCTATTAAGATGACACACTGCGTCTGTATGTTGTCCTGGTTACTGACGTCTGAGCGTGATGCACGCCAACTACGTCACTTCCGCCCTGGCACTGCACACGGGCCGCTTTTGCGGCTCGGCGTCTAATGGAGCTACAAACATGCATTTAAGGTGATGGGGTAAACGATGGGGTATACTGCTTTTGTGATTTCCTAAGTTGTATCATGCATTTGAGAAAGGGGGTGTAATACCTCCAAAACGTCATGCTCTTTTTAATATAACTTATTAAATGTTAAGTTTTATCTGACCAGTAATCAGCAGCCTGCTATATTTGGGAGGTTTGCTTGCAGTTCTGGGCCTTGACGTTGAGTGTTATACTCTGACAGACCCTCTGGTCCTGTTTCCTGAGTGAAATACAGATTTGTTGGATTTCCTGGTGCCTGATTTCTGCTTCATTTTGTGACTACTCTTCTGGATATTCCCTTGGCACTGTGTTTCGTTTTTGGACTGATTTCCTGGCAATTGATCTTGGCTAATTTTCTATTTCCTAAGGACTGACTCGGGTACTTTTGCTTGCTTGTTACCTGATACTACAGAGTTCCAGTCTACAGCATATGCAAGTATCTTGTCTGTTATTACAAGGATCTGCATTCCTGTCTGTTACTACAGAGTTCCAGTCTACAGCATATGCAAGTATCCTGCCTGTTATTACAAAGATCTGCATTCCTGCCTGTTATTATAGAGTTCCAGACTACAGCATATGCAAGTATCCTGCCTGTTATTACAAAGATCTGCATTCTTGCCTGTTATTACAGAGCTCCAGTCTACAGCATATGCAAGTATCCTGCCTGTTATTACAAAGATCTGCATTCCTGCCTGTTACTACAGAGTTCCAGTCAACAGCATATGCAAGTATCCTGCCTGTTATTACAAAGATCTGCATTCCTGTCTGTTATTACAGAGTTCCAGACTACAGCATATGCAAGTATCCTGCCTGTTATTACAAAGATCTGCATTCCTGCCTGTTATTACAGAGTTCCAGCCTACAGCATATGCAAGTATCCTGCCTGTTATTACAAAAATCTGTATTCCTGCCTGATGCTACAGCCTATAGACTTTGCCTTATCTAGTTTGCATATCTCTGCATTGCTAATTATCCTATCAATAAAACCATCTCCTTTATTTCCTAAAACCTTGTACCTGTTTAATTATGCCAAAAAGGAAAGACTCACACAGACAAAACACAACTCTAACCCCAGAACCTGAGACCTCTGCACAACAGCTCCCAACTCCTGAACCTGCTCCCTTGCAGAGTATGACAATAAGATTCCAAGAAGGAGAAATTGGTTTAACAATAGATTTAATTCTAGCCAAAGGTAGAATAAAGCTATGAATATTTGAAATATTATCAATCTTCCAAAGTACTGAAAGAGCTGAAATTTGACTCTTCAAAAAGAACTGATGGATAAACCCTTATCCAAAAACTGCAAAAAAAAACCTAGGAATTCTTAAAAAGAATGCCAGGAAAAAACATGATCCTTACATCAAGAAATAAAGGTCCTCTATAACTTATAATAAAACTTCCTGAATAAGGTTTACAAATCTGTATCATTGTCTCAATAACAGAATCAGAGAACCTCTATTCTTTCAATCTCCATACCACCAGGTTTAGAGATTTCAGACCTGTATGAAAAAGCAGAAACCAAAAATCTGAAATGCAAAGGAAGAAACCCAAAAAGGGCTACTGGACATCTGAACTAGATTAGCATACAAAGAACTGTGAGACTAAATCAGAGCAAATAGAATCATTGACGATCCCTCTAGACTTATTAGGCAACAAGAAGAACCAGAGGTTGAAAACAACAGAGGTTATTAGAAATGATCATGAAACTAAACTACCTAAGCATCCACAAACACTGCTTGAGGATCCATGGACCTCAAACAGTACCTGGAAAGTCAAATAATAAAACAAAAAAACATCAAAACTATATCTGGGAGACCCCAAAGATCCACTATCTAATAGAATATATTCAGATGAAGAGTCCACTCTGCTGGATGCCAAGGAATATGAACAGCAGAAATTAAATAACAATCAGCTTCTGCCCAGGAAATAATTCACAATAATTCCCAACAACAATCTTACTTCACAATACTTACCAACAACAATCTTACTTCACAATACTTACCAACAACAATCTTAGTCTAAGGAGCAAGCAAACTCTTTGGAAAAAAAATATATTTCCAACCATGATGCGGAAAAAACAACAACTGTTTGAGCCAAAAAATTACCCAGAAAAGGAAACACTGCAATACCCTGAGTTCTGATAATAGACAAAAGGGTACCCAAGACCTAGGAAAATATTTTGGGAGCTGAACCCAGACCAAACGGTACCGCAACAAACTAAAAATGCTAGACCAGAAAGGCAAACCTAGGAAACTGATGATGTTCCTAGAGAACATGAAGATAAACATCCCATAAAACTATCATGGATCTAAAAAGACCTTGCAAAATAAAAGGCAGAAAGAAATCCAAATAGTCACTATTTAGAAAAAAAACCTTTGAAAGATTAGTTCAGAGCCTTTAGATCCAGAACTGGTCTGAACGTTCCTTCCTATAAAGGAATAAAGAAGAGGTTAGAATAAAACCAAATTCCATGTAGCAACAAAGGAACAGGAACAATAATTTCCATAAATTCAAGACCAAAACTGACTAGAAAAGGCCTGAGCCTTTACAGGAATTCATCAAACATAGGGCAGAAAAAATTCTTGCCAGAAAAGCCTAATTCTGAAACATATTCATTAACACTGAGAGACTATATTAAAAACCTAGGTATCCAAAACAGACTGAAACCAAACTTCCAGAAAGAAGCTTAATCTGCGCCCAACCAGAGTCTCTGGAAAAAAAGCTGCACATTCATGCAGACTGAGATAAGGGAGTCGAATAGTTGCACTGCTCAGACATGTTCCAGTTAGAATCTGGCTTACAGACAGAAGCAGAGGAATCAATTTCTGAGAGAAGGAATCAGATGTCTGCCTTGTTCTGAGGAAAGGAATAAAAACAATTAAGAGATTAAAATTTACCCCTGGACTTCTAGTCCTGATCTTATTTACCTTCCACCACATAAGAGATAACAGAATCCAAACCAGAACCAAATTACATCTTTCCCAAAAAAGAAAGAGATACAAATATGGATTTAGAAACCATTATCAGCAGCCCAAAAAATAACCCTAGAAAATACTGCCAGAGATATGCTTTAACATAGCACCTAATGAAAGCATAAACATATTTTACAAAAAAGGTTTAAAATGTTCAGTAGCAGAATTGTCATAAAACTTCCCAAAGGGACACTAAACATAAATTGTAAACTACATGATTATAAACCTTCATATATAAGAATAATTTTGCAATGAAAACTGCAGCTTTATTTTGCCAAATGAGTATATTGTTTCATGTCTATTTTTCCATTGATTTCCCTGTCCCCAGAACAAAAGAACCCCCACTTACCAACCACAAACTAATATTCAGATATAGCACAAATTCTGTTTGCACATGTTTAGACTTGGGTAGCCTGCACTCTTATATTCCCTTAAAGGGATACAAACCCCACTTTTTTTTCATGGTTCCGATAGAGCATGCAATTTTAAGTAACTTTCTAATTTACTCCTATTATACATTTTTCTTCATTCTCTTGCTATCTTTATTTGAAAATCCAGTTGTGTGACACCATAGAAGCTTAGGGAGGGAGAGAAAAGTAAACAAAAGGTTAAATAAATTGCCTTAAAGGTAAGGTACAGTTGAGCCCACTAGTTAACGCTATCTTACATAGAATAAAAAATAAGCATAAGTTTCATTCATCGTTATTATCCTAATTGTCGTAATTACTTCTATTTCTACCTTACAAGTACTCGCCCGACACAAATCTTTCCTCCGCCCGTCATTTTGGAATAGTTGATTGACAGTATAGATCTATATTAATGTCCAATTAGCTTTTTCCCCCCAGGGGGGCCAGCCCATCCATTCCTACGTCACTAGATTCCTGAGCGCATGCGTTTTACTAGATTCATCGTAGTTCCACCCGTGGTCGTTCGTGAGACGAGCATGCTCTGTGTGACCTGTCTTACTATTCAGCTGTGAATCTCAGAATAAGCATCACATCGATACTTTTGATCAATGAATACTTTGTATCGTCAGCAAGTTGTGCATGCGCAGACGAAATCTACTTCGTGAACGCGCTTTCACCTGATGCAGAGAACGGGTGGACAGAGAAACACGGAAGTGGCATGGGGGCGGAATAGGCAAATAAACGGTAGGAAAAATAAAGATTAGATTGCATCTAAAGTATAGCATAAAAATAAAAATAAAGTTAGCGACTACGTTGTTATTGACTATTAGAATGCTTACAGGCTTTCAATACCGCTAAAGTTTACCTTTGCTTTAAAGTATTAACCCAAGTCTCCCTGAAAAAAAAGGGAAACAAACACATTTTTTAAATATATTTTACAACAAAAGGCTGCAAAATAAATAATTAATGTATGCTCCATTAATGCTTCACTTGCAATAATGAAACATTTTATGCGTTGTTGAAATGTCAAGTTTAATGGTCCTTTAAAGGGATACGAAAGTCAAAATATAACTTGCATCATGATTCAGATAGAGGCTAGAGGGGTAAATTTACTATTGTGTGGACGGACATGATACAATGTAGTGGATCATGTCCGCCGCACATCGATAAATGGCACCAGCATACGCTGTCAGCATTTATCATTGCACCAGCAGTTCTGGTGAACTGCTGGTGCAATACCGCCCCCTGAAGATTTGCGGCCAATCGCACGCTAGCAGGGGGTGTCAATCAGACCGATCGTATTCAATCGGGCTGATTGTTGTCCGCCACCTCAGAGGTGGTGGACGAGTTAAGGAGCAGCGTCTTAGGACCGCTGCTTCTTAATATCTGCTTCAGGCGGACCTGAAGCGGAGTGGGTCGGAAGCAGCATCCGCTACTTCATAAATCGACCCCTAAGACTCTTTTAAATTCACTTCTATTTTCAAATGTGCTTCATTCTCTTGGTATCCCTTGTTGAAAAAGAACACGCACATGATTTGTGACTGCACACATTTGTCTCTTGTGATTGGCTAACTAGATGTACTCAGCTAGCTGCCAGTAGTGCAATGCTGTTCCTTCAGCAAAAAATAACAAGAGAATGAAGCAAATTTGATAATAGACGTAAACTGGAAAGTTGCTTAAAATTGTATGTGCTACCCAAATCATGAAAGAAATTTTTTGAGTTTCCTGTCCCTTTAAACCAAAATAAAGAAGCAGCAGCTGCAATATCAGTAATAAATACTACTGGTCTAAAAAATCCACCTTTAGAAGGATTCTAACTCACAAAGGAAATAGAGATTTGTAAATTTAGAGTAGAAATAGCCACAATTACTTTAGGAATAGTTTCCAAAAATTTAAAATTGGAAGCTGAAGGATACATTTTCATAAACCTTGCAGAAGAAATAAAAAGAAATACCTGGCTAAGCCAAACTTTGGAACAATCTCAGAGACCACATCAGGGATAGGAAATATATTAGAGGATTTAATCATAGGATAAAAAAATCAGGATAATAAAAACAAGATTTAAACAGTAACCCGGCTTATCCCCCATCTACTTTTGGACCTTAACTTCTAAAGTAAATACAGTTTCTTTAAAAAAAAAAAAAAAAAACAACACGCTCAATTTAAACAAATAAAGAATATATATATATATCAACCTGATCAACGGAATAAAACCTCTTCCTCTGAGGACATAGGAGCTTCATGACTAGAAACACTAACCCCAGCAGGCGTAGAGGAATTAGAAGGTAAATTCTTACCAGACCTTTTTTGCTTACTTGAAGGAGGCATGGCCACCAACCTTTCAGACACAGAAGACTGTATAAAATCCTTGATTCCAGGTTTCAGTAGGATTCTCCTGTAAAAAAAAGAAAAACAGAAGGAGCAGTAACACTGTTAGAAGCAAGAGCTGCGTTAGATAGGTCAGAATGCATTAGAATATCAATACATGTATTGCATAAAATAGCCTGAGAATAAAACCTTAGCTTATAAAAAATAAAAAAAATAATCGCCTAGATTTAGAGTTTGGCGTTAGCCGTCAAAAGCAGCGTTAAGGGGTCCTAACGCTGCTTTTGGCCGCCCGCTGGTATTTAGAGTCAGCCAGGAAAGAGTCTAACGCTCACTTCCCTACCGCGATTCCAGGCTACCGCAGATCCCCTTACGCCAATTGTATATCCTATCTTTTCAATGGGATCTGCCTAACGCTGGTATTTGGAGTCTTGGGAGAAGTGAGCGGTAGACCCTCTACCGACAAGACTCCTAACGCCAAAAAAAGTCAGTAGTTAAGAGCTTTATGGGCTAACGCCGGAATATAAAGCTCCTAACTACTGTGCTCTAAAGTACACTAACACCCTATGTACCCCTAAACCGAGGCCCCCCCCACATCGCCGCCACTCTAATAAAAAATTTTAACCCCTAATCTGCCGACCGGACATCTCCACCACCTACGTTATACTTATGAACCCCTAATCTGCTGCCCCTAACATCTCCGACCCCTATATTATATTTATTAACCCCTAATCTGCCCCCCCCCAACGTCGCCGCTACCTAACTACACTTATTAACCCCTAATCTGCCGTCCGGACCTCGCCGCCACTATAATAAATGTATTAACCCCTAAACCGCCGCGCTCCCGCCTCGCAAACACTAGAATAAATTGTATTAACCCCTAATCTGCCCTCCCTAACATTGCCGTCACCTACCTACAATTATTAACCCCTAATCTCACGCCCGCACCGTCGCCGCTACCAGAATAAAGTTATTAACCCCTAAACATAACTCTAACCCTAACCCTAACACCCCCCTAAAATAAATATAATTTATATTAAATGAAATAATATTCCTAAAATTAACTAAATAATTCCTATTTAAAACTAAATACTTACCTATAAAATAAACCCTAATATAGCTACAATATAATTAATAATTACATTGTAGCTATTTTAGGATTTATATTTATTTTACAGTCAACTTTGTATTTATTTTAACTAGGTACAAAAGCTATTAAATAGTTAATAACTATTTAATAGCTACCTAGTTAAAATAAATACAAAATTACCTGTAAAATAAATCCTAACCTAAGTTACAATTAAACCTAACACTTCACTATCATTAAATTAATTAAATAAATTACCTACAATTAAATACAATTAAATAAACTATTCTATAATACAAAAACAAACAAACACTAAATTACAAAAAATAAAAAAGAATTACAAGCAGTTTAAACTAATTGCACCTAATCTAAGCCCCCTAATAAAATAAAAAGCCCCCCAAAATAAAAAATTCCCTACCCTATTCTAAAATACAAAAGTTATCAGCTCTTTTACCAGCCCTTAAAAGGGCTTTTTGCGGGGCCTTGCCCCAAAGTAATCAGCTCTTTTGCCTGAAAATAAAAATACAATAACCCCCAACATTAAAACCCACCACCCACATACCCCTACTCTAAGCCACCCAAACCCCCCTTAAATAAACCTATCACTACCCACCTGAAGATCACCCTACCTTGAGCCGTGTTCACCCAGCCGGGCACCGATGGACCAAAAGAGGACATCCGGAGCAGCAGAAGTCTTCATCCTATCCGGGCAGAAGAGGACATCCGGACCGGCAGACATCTTCATCCAAACGGCATCTTCTATCTTCATCCATCCGGAGCGGAGTCATCTTCTTCAACCAACGCCTACTTGCCAAATGAAGATTCCTTTAAATGACGTCATCCAAGATGGCGTCCCTCGAATTCCGATTGGCTGATAGGATTCTATCAGCCAATCGGAATTAAGGTAGGAAAAATCTCAATGGCTGATTCAATCAGCCAATCAGATTTAAGTTCAATCCAATTGGCTGATCCAATCAGCCAATCAGATTGAGCTTGCATTCTATTGGCTGTTCCGATCAGCCAATAGAATGCAAGCTCAATCTGATTGGCTGATTGGATCAGCCAATTGGATTGATCCTACCTTAATTCCGATTGGCTGATAGAATCCTATCAGCCAATAAGAATTCGAGGGACGCCATCTTGGATGACGTCATTTAAAGGAACCTTCATTCGGCAAGTAGACGTCGGTTGAAGAGGATGGATCCGCGTCGGCTGGGAAGAAGATGGCTCCGCTCCGGATGGATGAAGATAGGAGATGCCGCTTGGATGAAGATGTCTGCCGGTCCGGATGTCCTCTTCTGCCCGGATAGGATGAAGACTTCTGCTGCTCCGGATGTCCTCTTTTGGTCCATCGGTGCCCGGCTGGGTGAACACGGCTCAAGGTAGGGTGATCTTCAGGGGGGGTAATGATAGGTTTATTTAAGGGGGGTTTGGGTGGGTTAGAGTAGGGGTATGTGGGTGGTGGGTTTTAATGTTGGGGGGGTTGTATTTTTTTTTACAAGCAAAAGAGCTGATTACTTTGGGGCATGCCCCGCAAAAAGCCCTTTTAAGGGCTGGTAAAAGAGCTTATTAATTTGTAATGTAGAATAGGGTAGGGACTTTTATTATTTTATTTTATTTTATTTTATTAGCGGGCTTAGATTAGGTGTAATTAGTTTAAATTTCTTGTAATATTTTTTTATTTTCTGTAATTTAGTGTTTGTTTGTTTTTTGTAATTTAGTTTAGTTTATTTAATTGTATTTAATTGTTGTTATAGGTAGTTAATTTATTTAATTAATTTAATGATAGTGTAGTGTTAGGTTTAATTGTAACTTAGGTTAGGATTTATTTTACAGGTAATTTTGTAATTATTTTAACTAGGTAACTATTAAATAGTTAATAACTATTTAATAGCGCTTGTACCTAGTTAAAATAAATACAAAGTTGCCTGTAAAATAAATATAAATCCTAAAATAGCTACAATATAATTATTCGTTATATTGTAGCTATATTAGGGTTTATTTTACAGGCAAGTATTTATTTTTAAATAGGAATACTTTAGTTAATAAGAGTTAATTTATTTCGTAAGATTAAAATTATATTTAATTTAGGGGGGTGTTAGGGTTAGACTTAGCTTTAGGGGTTAATACATTTATTATAGTAGCGGCGAGGTCCGTTCGTCAGATTAGGGGTTAATACTTGAAGTTAGGTGGCGGCGACGTTGGGGGGGGCAGATTAGGGGTTAATAAATATAATGTAGGTGTCGGCGATGTTGGGGGCAGCAGATTAGGGGTTCATAAGTATAATGTACGTTGCGGCGGTGTACGGAGCGGCAGATTAGGGGTTAATAGTATAATGCAGGTGTCAGCGATAGCGGGGGTGGCAGATTAGGGGTTAATAAGTGTAAGCTTAGGGGTGTTTAGACTCGGGGTTCATGTTAGGGTGTTAGGTGCAGACTTAGAAAGTGTTTCCCCATAGGAAACAATGGGGCTGTGTTAGGAGCTGAACGCTGCTTTTTTGCAGGCGTTTTTTGTCAGCCCAAACTGCCCCATTGTTTCCTATGGGGGAATCGTGCACGAGCACGTTTGCCAGCTTACCGCTACCGTAAGCAACGCTGGTATTGAGGGTTGAAGTGGCGGTTAATTCGGTTCAACGCTCCCTTTTTGGAGCCTAACGCAGCCCTTCAGACAACTCTCAATACCAGCGTTGTTTGGAAGCAGCGGTAGGAATAAAAGCTGCGTTAGCTACGCGGGTCTTTACCAACAAAACTCTAAATCTAGGCCATTATGTCTATTTCTACTTCCCCTGTACCATGTGACAGCCATCAGCCAATCACAAATGCATACATGTACCATGTGACAGCCATCAGCCAATCACAAATGCATACACGCTTATTCTGTGAAGTCTTGCACATGCTCAGTAGGAGCTGGTGACTCAAAAAGTTTAAATATAAAAAGACTGTGCACTCTTTTTCAATGGATGTTAAAAGGAAAGTTGTTTAAAAATGCATTCTCTATCTGAATAATGAAAGTTTAATTTTGACTTGAATGTCCCTTTAACACTAAATAAAAGTGTTCAAATGACCCAGCTTCTAAGGCAGATTTAGGGACAGAGTCAGAAGGCTCCATAAATGCAAGGAACTTATACAAAAGTTAAGTGCAGAAAAAACAAGCATATAGCTAAACAGTAATATCCCGATATCAAAAAAAGCTTTAAAGTAATGGTAAATTCTCCAGCATAAAGTCACATATAATGAAAGCTCCGGTGCTAACTAGCATATCGATCTGCTTTTAGCATTAAAAAGTCCAATCTACCTTTAATAATTAAGGTTTTTCTCCGGCTCCGGTAACTGTTGGCAGCCTCTGTCACAGAATTTCTCTTTGGTTTTCTTGACTGGCAGTTGTTTAAGCCAATCAGAGCCTCACCATGCTCCCCATGTGAGGTATTGACAGCATGCTCCCATGCTTGTAACTCTGACAGCAAGAAGAACTGTGCAACTCGCTACGCCGTTTGCGCAACAGAAATCAGTTTACTGTTTCTGATGCGCAAACAGCGTAGCGAGTTGCGCATGCGAAGTTCTTCTTGTTTCTGGGGTTTGGGAATCTTTGTCTCCGACTAGTGGTAGGGGAGAATATTTCTTAGGAGTAATGGATTGTGGACTCTCACCACCTGTATGAAAGAAAAGCATATGTATTCAATATTAATATTTTATTATGGTTTTAACTATGTATTTACTGTAAATATTTCACATTCCAATGTTCTTCACAAAGGGGGATATGTTACAAGTATTTTTAAATATATATTTATAAATATATATATATATATATATACATATCATCATATATATTTATAGATATAGATATAAATTTTTACCAAAAATCATATATATATATATATATATATATATATATTTATTTAAAAATAAATTCTTCTATATGCGAAGAATATTCATATTTCATGTCGGTTTTAGCACTCTTGAATAAACTTGGTTGGGTTAGTGCGCTATTACGGGTGTTAGGTGTTTTTGCAGTTTGTGCACTCGGTTGCAATATTTGAAGTATAACTTTTTGTGTGCGTCTGGTTTTCATGCTTTCTTTTTGTTTTCAATTTGTAAATCGAGTGCAACCCGACGTGCTCAAAAAGCCTTGGTCTAGTGAAGTTAAAAAGGGAGCGAGAGTGCAAAATAGCGCATCAATCGTAAACTAACCCTCAATTTCCAGTTATCCTGCAGCCTTGGTGGTTATAAGTTAAAGTGAATGTAAAGTTTGACGAATGTGTGCCCGTTTTTTAAAAACCCTATTAAAAATAGGGGCGCTTTCATTCATAAAAATTTGGATTTCACTGGTTTTGTTAAAATACTTACCTTTTCTTCTTGAAAGCCGCTCCAGCGCTTCCCCCACCCGACGCAAGCCTCTTCATACGTCACCAATGATGAATCCGGTTTCCTCCAATCACGGCGTGGCCTCAGGCAATGTTTGCTCTGGGGGGGAAGCCATGATTGGAGGAAGCCAGATTTGTCATTGGTGACGTATAAAGAGACTTGCGATGGGCGGGGGGAGCGCTGGAGCGGCTTTCAAGAATAAAAGGTAATAAGAATATTAACAAAACCAGTGAAATGTAAAGTTTGATGAATGAAAGTGCCCCTGTTTTTAATAGGATTTTTAAAAACCGGGCACATGTTCGTACAACTTTACATTCACTTTAATAATACTTGCTTTACATAATTATAAAAAAAATAATGAGGTGAAATATTTAGTTCAAAGTATACAGAAAACATCCTCCAAATATAAAAAGTTGTATTGGATATTCTAATTCAATAATAAAACACCCTCTTATTTGATAGCGTGTTTTATTATTGTACCAATGCTCTTTGGTAGCTATGTTTTCAAATTCAGCAGAGGGGTTAAACACAGTCAAAAGGCAGCTGTGGGGTTTGAGGTTAAGCCCACGGTTACCAAGGAACATTTGTGTAACATCATGACATAATGAATCAGATCATGTCATTATTGCATCAGTATGTTCACTTTATCTAAGGTAACTACTGACCTCACACCCTAACACTTTATCTGTCTTCTCAGTAGTCTCCACACACTTCCCCATATACCAATCAAAACAAACCAGACATGATCCTCCTGGTTGCGCAAACTGAACAGACAGAGCAGAAATATGAAAAACAAATATTTTATTTTCTGATTATATAATACATAACTCCTGCACAGGCAAAAGATCTATGCATAGAAATAATAACCCTTCACTCAATGAAAAGTGAACTAATCAAGTAAAACAAGCCCTTATGAAATAGATACTGGGAGATCAACAAGATAAATACCCTTTTATGTTAGGAGTAGAAAAAAAATAACCCTGGTTTTCTGGATTCCTAAAATTATAGTCTTTGATTCTAAATATAATGTAAGCAGTTGATGTGTATATTCTTCAACTCCCTCCCTGTCTCCTAAAAAAAAATCTTACTGAGAACTAAAGTATTACTGCAGGCTGATAAGCTTTTTTTTTTCTAAAAATGTTTTTTTTTATTTTTTTTATGTGTCTGCATCCACATTTGCAGAAAAATGGATACAGGGCCAGCTTTCAAACGTCTTTAGATAGGAAAATAGATAAAATGCAAGACATAATTCCAAAACAGGAAATCCAGGGGTCTTTTTTTTTTTTTAAATAACAAATGGGTTGTATACGCTTACAAAGGTGTAGACAAAGTACTAAACAGAAAGAGAGACCAATCTGAACTCAGGGGCAGACACAGAAACATAAGAAGACATGGAAACTGAATGCCTGGAAAATGTTTTAGTCTTAGCAGACAGACAGTAACATGAGCAAACTCACACACACACACACACATATATATATATATATATATATATATATATATATATATAATATATATGTGTATATATATATATATATATATATCAAACTGGCATGTGATATGGCTTACCATGCAATGCCAATAAAGCTGAATCACATCAAATAAGCATATTCACAGCATCTATGGCAGACAGGTATTGACTCCAAAATATGTGAAAGTACCATTACTGTTGAACATCAAGTTAGCAGATTGTTTTCAATTAACTTTACATTAACTTTATGTATAGGTATGTCAAATCTTGTAAACAAAAAATAACTAAGGTATATATGCACATGTGCTACATATACATCATTATGTCAATGAGGCCACACAGTGCATGCCAGCATAGACAGCATCATCACATAGCTAAATGTAACATTGAACCTACATACCTGACCAAAAAGCAAGATTGGGAGAAAAGAGAGATACTGTCTCCACCAAGTCCTGGAGTTTATGAGTCAAGAACCAGACAGATGGGAAGAATTTCAAAAGATCCACAAGGTTACAGCAACAGGCAGAAACACACACACGTATACACACTGACACACCCACTCACACTCACAATAATGCACACTCATTTCCTAAAACAAACAGCCAGATAAAGTTACAGAAACACTCTCACATACCAGAGCAAACAGAGTCAGACAGACACATATCAGAGTATAGAGACATTTCCAGACAGACAGATATCTCAACCTGCTCACACATCCAGACAGGGCAGGACAGACATGCGAAGCAACACTAACCAAGTAAATTAAAGGGATAACAACATATAGGGACACACAGACTGTCACCCAGAGAGAGGGAAAGAAAGGGGGAGAGGGGAAGGAGGGGGCAGAGAAAAGAGGAGGGGGACATGGAGATTTGTACACACAATTCTTAGACAGGCACAGACAGCACTTAGACACAGGGGCAGACATAGGGGCACTGATTGGGGGAGAGATACATAGACTAGACAGAGGGTACAGACAGAAATACTGAGAGGCACAGAGAGGGAGAGACAGGGAGGCAGAGAGAGAGAAGTGAGAGAGACAAACGGGGGAGGGACAGACACATTTTTGTACACACAAAAACATAGACGACAGACACCTCTCAGACACACTTCACAGACACCTCTCAGGCACGAAGACACTCACTTGCACTCAGGCAGGCAGACACAGCCCTCTCACAGGGTCCCGGGACATACAGAAGCTGGGAAGTTCCTGCACCATGCTGCTCTTTCTGCTGCTCTCCGTGCTGCTCCTCACTGCTACCCAGTGTCATCCTATATCAGATGGGGACATTATGCCGCCAGGTGAGTCACAGGACCCCTATACACGCGTACTTCCCTCGTTCTTCCTACACATATAGATTCCTATTGGCAATACTTTACATGCAGCATGAAATGACCATTTCACACAGTGTGCATTAAAATCTCAAACACTCATTCATACATATATAAAACACACACTATATGTAGCTACACACATATACACACACCCATGCGTTGCAGGCATATTCCCCTATAACACACACCCTTACCAAACGCATTCCCATTAAATTACACAAAATACACACGCACAAACCATTGCACTATGATTATGAGATACAATTCAAATATAGATATACTTCATAAATAGGTTATATACAGTATAATGTTCCAAAAAATACAAATAAACTCACTTAGATATCTATACCTAATTTTCTCACATATATACCTGGAATTCATATCCAACTACATTGCATATGCAAACCTACACTTTACAGGCAGATTTTATAATTGAGGCTATAGTGTTCCACACCACACAAGCAAATACATGGACAAATACTTCAGTGTCATGCCAAGAAGAGCTCTACACATTAGATTTGCTCATGAACATAAACATAGGCTGGGCACTATGTTTGTTGCACCCACTGGCAGGGATCTCTGCATATAACACACAGCTTTTCTCTTGTTCCATAAATGCACACATTCAGCTACACATTGCTTTCACAAAAACACTGATACATATATGCACACATAATGCTACATTAACATACAAATAGCAAGTATTCTTTATAAGGGTGTATTTACCAGAGATGCAGGGTTCAGCTGGTTCCTGGGACACATCTGTAGAATGCCCTCTAAAAGCCCACTGTATATATTTAGTCAAAATAGGTGCATGAATATAAAATGTGAAAAGGATTGGGAAGTGTGAGGAACAGTTGGGAAATTAATTGTCTGAAATGTTTACCTGGAGTCCAGCAGTAACTAAAAGCCCCTGGTTGAAAATAAGTCTGTGCCATTTAAACACACACTGTAACACTCAGTAGCGTCTGCCACCCAGACACATAAAACACCAGACATACAATCCAGATTGCATAAATAATATTACATTTTGGCACACACATGCAGCCTATACTTCCCAGAGCAGAGAACATAGCCTGGGGCCATGTAATGTATACACACTACGTATAGCCCTTACAAACTGAGCCTCTGTGTCACACACACAAACTATAAATGTGTCTGCCTTATATACCCATGCCCTGAAATACTTCTATCTTTTGCACATACACACACACATACACAAACACACACACATATATACACACACATATATACACACATACACACACACATACACAAACACACACACACATATACACACACATATATACACACATATATATCTATATATATACACACACACATACACACACACACACACACACACACATATACACACACACATATATACACACATACACACACACATATATATCTATATATATACACACACACGCACACTCAATGAGCATCTGTAATACACACAGCATTACAAGTAGAACATCCCAAAATACTTGAACACATATTATGCACTATCCTCTCACCCTCTCAGAATATGATTGCACATAATTAAGATATACAAGTATAGTACATGCAGAACTTAAAGCATTACAATAATTAGACAATCACATATATATGGTTATGAGGTCTAGTCCTATGACAAACATTCATCATGCATCCCCAGGTGGCACATGCTGGCTCCTACAGGGCACTGGATCCACCTGCAGCCTGATGCTACTGAGTGCTGTGACGTGGGATGAATGCTGTGGAAATGGACACCTGGACACTGCTTGGTCAAATGTCACCGACCCCATGAACAAGATCAGTTTGTTAGGCTTCCTAGGTCTAGTCAACTGTCAACCATGTCGAGGTAAGAGCTCCTAAATGTATAATGGGTCTAGGAGTTACAGCAGTAATATTTAATAGAAGATTATAGGAAGAATGTGATAGGAGTTATTGGGAAAGGATTATATGGAGCAATAGGAGGCAATAAAGGGAAAGATTACGACTGAAGGAGTAATCCCATATTGCTCCTTCCTTAATCTAAAGGGAAAACCTTACCCACAATGAAGGAAAAGCAATATATACATAAATAAAATTATTTTACTCAATTGATTTCTAAGGGGCTGATTTATCAAGCTCCGTATGAAGCTTGATGCCCCTTATTTCTGTCGAGCCTTCAGGCTCGCCGGAAACAGAAGTTATGAAGCAGCGGTCTAAAGACCGCTGCTCCATAACTTGTCCGCCTGCTCTGAGGCCACGGACAGAAATCAACTCGATCGAATACGATCGGGTTGATTGACACCCGTGCTAGCGGCCGATCGGCTCTGAATCTGCAGGGGGCGGCATTGCACCAGCAGTTCACAAAAACTGCTGGTGCAATGATAAATGCTGACAGCATTTGCTGTCGGCATTTATCGATGTGCAGAAGACATGATATGCTACATCGCATCATGTCCGCTCGCACTATGATAAATATACCCTAATGACTCTAGGACTAGGAGCCAGTACAAAAATGTAGAAAGCCAGAAATGTAAATATTATTATGCCCCTTCCCACATATACACACTCATACATACACATATACACATGCACACATACACACACACACATCCACATTCAGTATAAACACACATACATACACGTATATATACAAGCACACATACACATATGCACATATACATTCCCACAGAGGAAGATATCCATTAAAGTGAAGGTAAACTTTGATGAATGAAATCCCGTTTTTTAAAAATACTATTAAAAACAGGGACACTTTCATTCATCAAAATTTAGAAAGCAGCCGTTTTGTTTAAAAACTACCTCTCTTCTTTTCACAGCCGGAGCAGCTTCCCCCACCCGGAGATCCTCTCTTCACACGTCAGCAATGACTAATCTGACTTCCTCCAATCAAGGCATGGCCTCAGGCAATGACTCTCCTGGGGGAAAAGCCGTGATTGGAGGAAGCCGGATTAGTCATTGCTGACGTGTGAAGAGAGGCTCTCCGGGTGGGGGAAGCTGCTCCGGCTGTGAAGAGGAGAGAGGTAAGTTTTTAAACAAAACAGCTGCTTTCTAAACTTTGAAGAATGAAAGTGCCCCTGTTTTTAATAGTATTTTTAAAAACAGGGCTTTCATTCATCAAAGTTTATCTTCACTTTAAACAAAAATCTGCTTTCTCTGAATCCACAATTTGTTGAATGACAGATTTCATTTAATGGCAACAAATTCATTCTATATTTAGTAAAGGATATCGAAAATGTGTTGTTGTTTTTTTGCATTTTAGTTTTTTTTTTTTTTAAATCAAAGTTTTTTATTGAGGTAATTTGGAAAATAACATACATTTTGCATTGTCACATTTATAGAATGCAAATAGAAAATGTTCCAAACGACCATGTCAAGCATAAAACACATTAGTGCCAAACACAATTACCTATTTGAAAAAACTGCAGACAACATATAAGAATCTTATGTAGTATAGCAAAACACATTACCTCTATTAACCGTGTCAAACTTAAAATGCAACAATAATAATTTGATACCTCTTTTTAATAAATAAAATAGCTCAAGCTTAGTACCTCTGAAACATGAATTGCTGTCTATTAGAGTAATACTTTAAAATTGCCCCTGTAAGCTTTAACAGACTCATCACTGAGAGGTAACACATTTTTATAGCCTTGTATATGTAGGTGCAAAGTAGTGGATTAATACCACTAAAATATTCACCATATTGGGTGAATGATGATGGAATATAGTGATATATAATGGTTATGAATTTGAGCTAGAGGGAAAAAAAACTACATTATATATATATATATATATAAACAGATTACACAGTATACATTAGTCAATTAATATTGGATCTCATATTATGTAGGGCTACCAAAAACATGGATTATATAAACTGATGACACGGTATAGGGCTCCATTGGAAAACACACTAGCATTATTTACAATCAGTGATGGATGGCTATGAAATGAATAGTGGGACAGGAGATAGAATTACCCTAAACAAGTCGAAAGGCATACATTGGGATGATAAAACAGCAGGCGAAAGCAACAGATATGGTTACCTTAGAATGTATCCCGATAAGAGTACAGAGGGATGATAGATGATAGTAAAGGATAAATTCTCTCATAGTAAATCAACACATCCCCCGGCTGCTAAATTCTGCATCATTTGAGTTTAGATAAATAACTTGTAATATGCAAATCTACTAGGTGAAGCCAGATGAGCTTAGTATGATTCCAAAATCGGCAATCCAGTTTTTCTAACTAGGGACCTAAGGATCTAACATTAAAAAATAGTATAGACATAATGCCCTGTGCTAAAGAATGTTCCCCTGAATGAGTGTATTATGAAGCTAGGAGATTGGATTCATTATGTAATAAACTCCTGCAACCCTGAATAAACCCTTACACCATACAAAACCCTCTGAGACGTCTAAGTAATATCTGGCAAAAAATAAGTTAGGGTATGATGTTTTAAAGTAATAAAGATACCATGTAAAATGATTTCTCCCCTGTAGTTGCTCCAGGCGTATGATATATGCTCCTCCACCCCGGCCGCTGGCAGAGTTGCATCCCCACATAGGCTAACCACATAGATATAATTAATTAGTTGAGTAACATAGCTCGACTCAGCTAAATGGCACAATACACATTGGATACAGTTAGATTATGAGAATATGAACCAAAAGTAGGCACCCATGCTGCAAAGGTTGCCGCATTTTAGTTTTTATTTATTGGGTCTGTTAATATTGCATAGAAAAATCTCGATGAAAGAGGAATTCTTCAAAAAATGGTAAAAAGTTGCTGAATTCTCTTTTTTTTTTTTTTATTGCAATTAAACCAGGTGCACAATTGTACAACAAAAACCCTTTCAAGACTGAAAGCAAAGCTGCAATTACAGAAAAGCACATATAGGATATAATGGCAGACATCTTTTATCCCCCCCAAAAATTACAAAAATATATAAACATATATAATTTGTTTCTGTGGCTACTGAATGCATTACTAACCAACAATAAATGAAAAAGAGACACATGTAAGGTTTTTAAAGGGATAGCTGCCACACACACAACATTGCAGTGCTTAAAGGGATAGGAAAGTCAAAATTAAAGTTGCATGATTCAGATAGAGTATGTAATTTTAAGACACTTTTAAATTCACTTCTATTTTCAAATGTGCTTCGTTCTCTTAGTATTCCTTGTTAAAAATAAATACGCACATATCATACACTAGTGGGAGCTGCTGCTAATTGGTGCCTGCACACATTTTTCTCTTGTGATTGGCTAACTAGATGTGTTCAGCTTCCTGTCAGCAGTGCAATGCTGTTCCTTCAGCAATGGATAACAAAAGAATGAAGCAAATTTGATACTAGAAGTAAATTGGAAAGTTGTTTAAAATTGTATGTTCTATCTGAATCATAAAAGAAAAATTTGGGGTTTACTATGCCTTTAAAATAAAGAAAAATCTGTAACATGGATGCATATACTGTACATTTGTTCTATACTCAAGGTAAACAGATGTATTTAAATGTTTAAAGAAAATCTGTGAAGAGTTTTTTGTATTATTTGTAGCTATTTGGTCTGAACAGGTTTATCCAGTGTCAAGTTTTCTGAGCATCTTTAATGTGTTATTTTAATAAATATATTGTCACAATAAACGTAGAAGAAATTACTTAAAGGGACATGAAACCCTCAAAAAATGTTGTTTGTGATTCAGACAGAACATAGAATTTTGTAAAAGTTTATCATTTGCTTCTGTTATTACTTTTGCTTTGTTCCGATGGTATTCTATGTTGAAGAGATACCTAGGTAGGCATCTGGAGCACTACATGGCAGGAAATAGCGCTGCCATCTAGTGCTAGCATTCTAGTGCCATCTAGTGCTATTTCTGCCATCTAGCAGCATTCTAGTGCCATCTAGTGCTATTTCTGCCATCTAGCAGCATTCTAGTGCCATCTAGTGCTATTTCTGCCATCTAGCAGCATTCTAGTGCCATCTAGTGCTATTTCTGCCATCTAGCAGCATTCTAGTGCCATCTAGTGCTATTTCTGCCATCTAGCAGCATTCTAGTGCCATCTAGTGCTATTTCTGCCATCTAGCAGCATTCTAGTGCCATCTAGTGCTATTTCTGCCATCTAGCAGCATTCTAGTGCCATCTAGTGCTAGCGCTACCATCTAGCAGCATTCTAGTGCCATCTAGTGCTAGCGCTGCCATCTAGCAGCATTCTAGTGCCATCTAGTGCTAGCGCTGCCATCTAGCAGCATTCTAGTGCCATCTAGTGCTAGCGCTGCCATCTAGCAGCATTCTAGTGCCATCTAGTGCTAGCGCTGCCATCTAGCAGCATTCTAGTGCCATCTAGTGCTAGCCCTGCCATCTAGCAGCATTCTAGTGTCATCTAGTGCTAGCGCTGCCATCTAGCAGCATTCTAGTGCCATCTAGTGCTAGCGCTGCCATCTAGCAGCATTCTAGTGCCATCTAGTGCTAGCGCTGCCATCTAGCAGCATTCTAGTGCCATCTAGTGCCTGCGCTGCCATCTAGCAGCATTCTAGTGCCATCTAGTGCTAGCGCTGCCATCTAGCAGCATTCTAGTGCCATCTAGTGCTAGCGCTGCCATCTAGCAGCATTCTAGTTCCATCTAGTGCTAGCGCTGCCATCTAGCAGCATTCTAGTGCCATCTAGTGCTAGCGCTGCCATCTAGCAGCATTCTAGTGCCATCTAGTGCTAGCGCTGCCATCTAGCAGCATTCTAGTGCCATCTAGTGCTAGCGCTGCCATCTAGCAGCATTCTAGTGCCATCTAGTGCTAGCGCTGCCATCTAGCAGCATTCTAGTGCCATCTAGTGCTAGCGCTGCCATCTAGCAGCATTCGTTCATTCATAAATGGAGCCCCTAGAGTAAAGTGTAAGGGTTAACAAAAATAAAAAGTTGCACCAAGTACAACATAAATAAATTACAATGTAAATTTTACAATGGTTAAAAGATATATGATTTATGACAAGGTGTTTGAATGGAAAGAGCTATAATGTGTGTGTGTGTATATATATATATATATATATATATATAGATAGATAGATAGATAGATAGATAGATATATATATATATATACGCACGTGTATTTAACACATATAAATACATATGTACACACACACATATATATATATATTTATTTATTTATACACTTTGGAGCCCTTTCCAAGAAATACATTTAAATATAAAAAATAATTTTTATTCAATTTTAATATTTTGAATAGGTTTTACTGTGTTTTTACTATAAATATTTTACATTCCAATGTATTTCTAAATATATATATATATATATATATGTATATATATATATATATATATATATATTTATTTTTTGTACATATTCCTATAGATATATATGTAAAAAAAAATTAATCATAAATATATATATATATATATATATATATATATATACTCTTCCTAATAAATGCACTCACAGGAGTTTTAGAAGTGAACAAAGCTTGTTTTTATTGGAACGTTTTCGGGGAGAAGTTCCCCTTCATCAGCATACTATGCTGATGAAGGGGAACTTCTCCCCGAAAACATTCCAATAAAAACAAGCTTTGTTCACTTCTAAAACTCCTGTGAGTGCATTTATTAGGAGGAGTATTTTTCATATTTTTGCACCCAGGCAGACGACCTCAGGAGGGCAACACTGTAATTTGGATTGTGCTATATATATATATATATATATATATAAAAATATACTGTATATATAAATATATATTTAAAAATTAAAAGAACATTTCTTCTACGTGAAGAACATTGGAATGTAAAATATGCATAACTACCTTTGGTCTAACGCGGTGTTGGGTTAGCGCACAAGCAATAAATATCAGGGGTTTTTTTTAACAGCGCGCCCCTTTGAAATCTAAGGGGAGAAGAAGATAATGCGACAAATCTGTTTACAATTTAGGAGCCAGTAAGAATATTTAGGGGCCATAGATATTTTTTGGAGATATATAGTGGTATCTGTATATAGATATATGGAGAATAACTCAACAAGTTAGGAGCCAGGGGTAAAATTCTAGGAGTCAGTGTATCCATGGTTCCTGGGTTTGTCGAGCCTTGTCTTAAGGGGTTAATATGCGAAATGGTGTAAGTCAATGCAGGTCAATGAAGTAATATCGTTAGTTATATGAAGAACAGTAGTAGGAGTTATATAGGGTTATGCCAAGCAGTAATGTGAGCTTTTGGGATTTTATATGTTGTAATAAGAGGTGTGATTCTATGGATATATTGGGCAATAGGAGGAGATAGCAGAGTTAAGTAAAACATTAGGAGGGATTTTTTTAATTAACAATAATATTAAACAGAATTACGGTGCATACCTGACTTTTGATTCATAAAACCCTCCTCCCCCTTCAGCTAAACTGGATTTCTTTCAGAGTGGAATTATTGGTTTGAGTCCAAACCAAGTTAAACTAAAAAAATGTAAGCAACTTCATTTTTAATTTTATTGGCAAGGAAGTATATGCTTTAGTTAATGCATATGGGACCAGATTATGAGTGGAGCGGTATTTTGCGCTTAAGGTAAAAACGCTAGAAGTACGTTTTTTTGAGCTCAGAGATTGAAGCTTGGATTACAAGCTGAAACGCAATATTGGTAACAAGGAGACTTTAAGAAGTCGCAAACGCAATATTGCATTCCCCCATAGACTTCAATGCATCCAAAAAAAAAACTAACACCCACAAGTTGCCCAAACACAATTGCGGTTATTTAAAAGCGCAACATAAGAAGATAATATTGCATATTTCATAATCCAATGTTGTGCACATAGCTGAATATTTTCTATTTATTCTTAAAGAAACTTTTAAATATATATATATATATATATATATATATGATGGAATTTTGCACAAATATATATTTATACCTATATATAGATATCAAAATAACAAGAGTATTGCATTGAGCAATGATACTTTTTTTATTGGACTAACTATACATTTATAAGTTGACAAGCTTTCGGAAGAGTTCCTTCCTTTATCAAATCTAAAGCAATACTGACCAATTCAATGGAATTTACAGATTGTATCTTAAAACACAGAATAGCTAAGAAGACAGTGCAGGGAGAGGAGGAGGTGTCGTAAAAATCATGAGGGGGGCTTCGGTAACAGGCAGACAGTGTCCAGTGTAGGAGAACAGACAGGGGAAATATATAGCTTTACATAGAGCATATACTGACATAAAGTTATATAAAGTTATTATCCTACACTGGACACTGTCTGCCTGTTACCTAAGCCCCCCTCATGATTTTTACGACACCTCCTCCTCTCCCTGCACTGTCTTCTTAGCTATTCTGTGTTTTAAGATACAATCTGTAAATTCCATTGAATTGGTCAGTATTGCTTTAGACTTGATAAAGAAAGGAACTCTTCCAAAAGCTTGTCAACTTATAAATGTATAGTTAGTGCAATAAAAAAAGTATCATTGCTCAATGCAATACTCTTGTTATTTTGATATCTAAATCTCTGGACTAACATGGCTACTCCAATCAACGTACCTCTATATATATAAATATATATATATATATATATATATATATATATATATATACTTCCAGACAGTGTGCACTCCAGAAAATGTAATGTCAGCAGCCCAGGGTGCAGCAAAAGAATAAGATATCTCCGGGAAAGAAGCGCACTCCACAGGTCTTGTATCGCACACAAGACCTGTGGAGTGCGCTTCTTTCCCGGAGATATATATATATATATATATATATACATACACACACACATGATTTTATATATAAAAAGGAAAGAGGGACACCCCAATGGTGCTATTGTAGCAGACTGGAACTAAAACAGTGGTCCAGCTCACTGATCACCGCTAGCCAAGACTCCCAGTCCAGATAATCCTTAGGAAGGCCTATTGGTTAGATCCATCAAATAATGGTAATGATGTGTCTTGCATGGTCGCAAGCAAAGCAAGACCAGCTGATGGTTTGTAGCTCCTAAGGGAGTTATTTAGAAGGCAGAGACTGTTCTTTAGTGGAGTCCGATGGAGGATCACACCTTTCTCTCCTTCAGTGTTAAGCAAATACAACTTAGGTTAAAAAGTGCCTCTTTTCCATCTTAATATGGGAAGAGTCCACAGCTGCATTCCTTACTTGTGGGAAATACTGAACCTGGCCACCAGGAGGAGGCAAAAACACCCCAACCAAAGGCTTAAATACCTCCCCCACTTCCTCATAACCCCAGTCATTCTTTGCCTTTCGTCATAGGAGGTTGGGAGAGAAGTGTTAGAAGATTTTGGTAATCTTCTAACACGGTAGTACTCTTCAAGATGGGACTGGAGTTTTAAGTATTCCTGTAAGCCTCTCAGTGAGAGCATGGATGAAAGTTAGAGTCCGGAGATGCAGGGAGAGTCTTTCTACGAAACTATCCCAACTCATATTAACAGCTCCATAGGTAATCAGCGTTGACAAGTTTTGCTGCCTGCTTTCTTCACTCAAGTCCATGTCAGAAGCAATGCTACTATCTGTCACACTTGAAGGGCCGTGTTCCTGTTCCAGGAAGCTGACAAAGTCTCTAGAAAAGTCCATTTTAAGCTTGATTGATGCATGAAATAGATTCAATAATTTATGAAAATGTTCTAGGTTTTTTTCTCCTTCTGTCCATATGATGAAAATATTATCTATGTAGCGAAAGTATTTGAAGGGTTTGTGAGGGTGAAGAGCTAGGAATCTCTTTTCTAAATCAGCCATGAAGAGGTTTGCATACTGTGGTGCCATTTTGGTGCCCATGGCTGTTCCCATGGGTTCGTAAATAGATGGAGTTATTGAAGATGAAATAATTGTGGGTGAGTATAAATTCTGTAAGTTTACTGACTGTAGAAGCACTATATGGTTAGAGCTGTCTGAGGAAAGAAAGTTTAAGCAGGCATCAATACCATCTTTATGTGGAATATTGCTGTACAGGGATTCCACATCCATTGTCACAAGTATAATATCCTCTGGCAATTCTGTTTTCTGGCTGATTTTGTTTAGAAAATGAGTGGTGTCTTTTATAAAGCTAGTGGTGTTAATAACTAAGTGATAACTGGTGTTAATAATTTACTTTCCTCAGACAGAATTGATCAGTATTGCTTCAGACTTGAAAAAGAAAGACATTCTTCCGAAAGCTGGTCATCTTATAAATGTATAGTTAGTCCAATAAAAAAGTATCATTGCTCAATGCAATACTCTTGCTATTTTGATATCTAAATCTCTGGACTAACATGGCTACTCCAATCAACGTGTATATATATATATATATATATATATATATATATATATATACTGTATATATATATATACTGTGTATATATATATATATATATATATATATATATATATATATATATATATATATATATATATATATATACATATTTAGACATGTGTATGTATGTATTTTTATGTTAAAGCCCTTTGCAGTCCTTTTTTTTCCTAACACCTGAGACCACATATCTTTGAGCCTTTATAACTTTTTGGTGCAATAATTTTGTTTACATTGTTTTATTACATACTGTGTTATTAGGAGTGTAACATACTTTTATATGTATTTTTGATGTTTTGTGACACTATTTCAACTCGCGTAACAGATAGGTTGCTATAATCATTCTAGCGTAAATCGCAATTGTGCTCACATGATCGCATTTACTTTCAATTTGTAATACTAGCCCCAACTTTAAAAGTAACTTTTTTGTCAGCTAATGGCTTGAATTGTTGTCCGATCAGCACTCTCCCCATATGGCACTTTTGTTGTAGCTAGAGCACTGATTGTAGAACTATTCAAAATTTAGCTCACAGAAAAATTGACTTTTGAAGTGGGGTACGGAGTGCGGGGTATCTGAATTTGACATCTATATTACAAGGTAAATTGTAGCACATCTTCATAACAACTGATGAATTAAACTAATTAAACTATCTAAAATATCACTAACATTCCAGATCTTATTTTAAAAAGGGGGGAGTTTACCATCACTTGCATGCAAACGGCCACAAAAACCCGATATTGCTCATGCGCAAACGGTTGTGTGTCACTCGTAATCTAGCCCATATTTGGATACCTGTTCTTCCTGTATTTGTTAAAGGAATATAATGTAGCCAAAATCCAATATTCTATATAATTAAAGCTGATTATTGTTTGCATATGTGCCCCTGGCCTCTGTCTAGCACATAAAATAAAAACAGAAAAGTAGGGCACATCGTACCAATCCTAAAAAAAATCATAAGGGCTGAGCAGACAAACTGAGACTGTGCCTTTAAGCCATTTGCCAGAGCTAGAATCTCTATACAATATTCACAAAATATAATTTACTCTTTAAAGGGACACTCAAATACAAATATAACCAGCTATAATTTGTGTGTAATTTTTACATAGATAAAATTCTCCCTTGGTTGTGAGTGAGGCAGGCAGGAGCAGTCACATAACTTGCATGCCAGATTTTAAAGTGTGCTAGATCTCTCACAAAACAGACTTCTATAGGAGCAAGCAGTAAAATTCACTTTGAGCGTATAGTAAGCCAATGGTGTGCAAGTATTCTTTGAGTGAGGTTCCACCGCACATAATCTAGCCCATAGTAAGCTAGGGTCAGTAATCACATGATCTAATGTCATAATACAGCTTATACATGCAATCTAAAGGAAGTTTTACATAATTTGTAATACTTTTTTTTTGTATACATGGTACCATCAGAAATATAGTACTGTACTGTAATGAGAAAGGTAATAGTTGTTGTTTTAAATAAATATAGACTTTATTTTGCATTTTTTAACACATTAAAGGGACATGCCACCCACATTTTTTCTTTTATGATTTAGAAAGAGAATGCAATTTTAAACATCTTTCTAATTTACTTATATTATCTAATTTGTTTTATTCTCTTGATATTCTTTGATAAAAAGCATATCTAGATATGCTCACTAGCTGCTGATTGGTTGCTGCACATAGAAGCATCGTGTGATTGGCTCACCATGTGCATTGCTTTTTCTTCAACTAAGGATATTTAAAAAAATTAAGCAAAATAAATAATGGAAGTAAATTGTAATGTTGTTTAAATTTCTATTCTCTATCTGAATCATGAAATAAAGATTTTTGGTTTAGTGGCCCTTTAACTTGACCAAAGATGTAGGAAGAGAAGATTGTTATTTACTGGTGAGAAAACATGCAATTTTTAATCATTTTATTTTTAAAAAATATTAAAAACTCTGGAATTTTTTTTAAGAATTCTGGATTTTTTAATTCAGGATTTGGGGATTTATACCTGTAATTTTAAATATTACAAATAAGTATGCCTCAGCAAAACTTGAACTGATATTGCCCTCCATTCTCCATTTTGTAACCTATTTGTAATTAAATCTGTAAGTGTACTACAATGCAGGGAATCTGTACAGGTTTTAAATAATGTTATGGAGAAACCTGAATGTTTTTATGCATTGTGAGAGGGGTAGGGGGAGGTCAAATCACCCAAATCACACACTCACTTAAGTGTGTTAATAAAAAGATAATAGGATAGCAGCCCAATCAGGGTCTCCAGACAAAAATCAGGGTCCCCCATCTCCTTCCCTAGTCTGGCTCCATGAAACATCCCACCACCTACGCCCCATCACATGTCTGCCTTGCCCCCACCAAAGCCCCCAAAATCAAGAGACAGGGACCCCATACTCTAGGACCTCTACAGCCACAGACCCTCCCCAGGTCCTTGTGAGAATAAGAAGCACACCAGGAGCCCCCCTTGTCAATGACACTAGCCGGCCCCCCTTATGTGCCACACCCTTGGTCTAGGTTCTACTGCCAGAATGTTCAGTCTGCCCCTGTAGGCTAGGTAATGATATAATTAGACAATTAAATAATAGGAAATTTAGATTAAGACAATCCGTACCTTTTGGGCTTATGGTGCAGCATCAGCTGCCAAAATTTATGATTGCACAAGCAGACACTGTTTAATACTAGAAGATGTTTGATTTTATGTAAGCCAAGTCTCCATTGCTCTTCCCACTGCTGAAGTCAAACTTACACTGCCTGTAGTTACTAGAGCAATTCTCAATAGAGATGAATTAAACAGATCAGTCAATGGTACAGCTAACAGAAATTGTAGTTTCAACAAAAATGTTGGATGAATATTAATAATGGCAGCCCCATGTTTATTCCCTTTTAACTTTGATAATGCCAGTGTGTTACCTTCTTTAAAAATAGAAGGGTCAGCCATATTACCCTTAATAGTAGCATCCCTATTTTAACAGCTTATTATAATATTTATTAATTTATAAAATATTTTACCAGGATATCCTAAATGTGTATTTGTTCACAGAAACTAGAACCTGTGAACCGGATATAAATAACAAAATGAAACATGGCTACAGATTACTGTCAGGGAATGGTTATTCGTGTGATGATTGCATGACCGTTAATGCTAATGGAGGGACTGCTATCATATACATAAGAGAGTATTTGACCAATTTCTATGGGTTATAGCACCGGTCAACAGTCTTTTCCTGCTAGGCTTTAAGGACCACATTGAGGATATTATGTAGGTGCTTCTATGACAAGGAAGAAAACAACTGTTTGTAAAAAAAACATTCTTGGCTTGATTTGACCCCCAAAATGAATAGTAATGATGTGAAGTATTTCCCATTGCTATGACAATCAACTTGCAGCTATTACTTTAAATGAGGAGATCTGGGGTGGAGCCTGTCATCGCTCAGTGATGGTCGTGTGAGTGCCGAGCT